>NC_141000.1:54346016-54703516 GCF_052327205.1 Somniosus microcephalus
CTTGAGCCTGACAAATGCTGCCTGGCAGCCCTCATCCCAAACCCACTCCACTCCCTTGTGTAGGAGTCGGAGCAGAGGCTGCTGCTGTGGCTGCATAGTCCTCAATAAAGTCTCTACAGTACCCGGTTAGCCCTAGAAACGACCTCACACCCGTCACTGTGTTAGGGACCAGTAACTCTTGTACCGCTTCTCTCCTAGCCTTATCTATAGCCCTTTCTCCAGCGCGCACAGTCAGGCCGAGGAATTTCACCTCCTGCTAGCTGATCTGCGCTTTCTTGGGGTTTACCTTAAAACCCTTCTGCCCAAGCAGCTCCAGCAGTTCGGCCAATAGTGGGCCATGCTCCTCTTTCGAATCGGTGAACAGGAGCAGGTCATCCACATATTGGACCAACTGTCTGGGCTGACTGAACTCCTTTAAACTGTTCGCCATACACTGATGGAAGATGCTGGGGCTGTTGTGAAAGCCCTGGGGCAAGCAGTTCCACATGTACTGTTGCCCTTTAAATGTAAAGGCAAACTTGTACTGATCCTCCCTCCTTAAAGGGATGGACCAAAACCCGTTGGAAATATCTAGCACCGTGAAAGTGGTCGCGGATGCTGGAATACTTCCTATCAGGTCGGCAACTGCTGCTACTGTGGGTGCACAGGCTGGGATGTTACTATTGAGCACTCGATAGTCCACCGTGACCCTCCAGGAATTGTCCGGCTTTCTAACTGGCCACAATGGAGAATTAACATAGAAACATAGAAACATAGAAGATAGGAGCAGGAGTAGGCCATTCGGCCCTTCGAGCCTGCTCCGCCATTCAACGAGATCATGGCTGATCATCCAAACCCTAGCACCTGGTCCCTACACCGACAGCCATCCCACCCAAGCCCTATCCCCGTAACCCCGTAACCCCACATATTTAATCCCCCCTAACACCAAGGGTCAATTTTTTTTAATTTTTTTTTTATCATGGCCAATCAACCTAACCCGCACATCTTTGGACTGTGGGAGGAAACCGGAGCACCCGGAGAAAACCCATGCAAACACGGGGAGAATGTGCAAACTCCACACAGACAGTCACCCGAGGCCGGATTTGAACCTGGGTCCCTGGCGCTGTGAGGCAACAGTGCTAACCACTATGCCACCGTGCTGTAGCGTGGGTAGCTATCAGTCTCAGAACTCCCTGCTGTACCAACGAGGACATGGCTGCTTCCATGTCTGGCTCTGCTTCCCTGGGGAAGTTATACTGTTTCTGTGGTCGGGCCATGGGGTCCCCGTCTACGCTGACCTCAAACCTGTTGACCCTCCCGCAGTCGTGTTTGTGTGTGGCAAATGTGGCTAGGTGGGCCTGCACAAATGCCTGGAACTCCCGTGGGGTGTTAATGACCATAAGCTCGAGGTTATAACCCTCTTTGGGCTTCATGGTGCACAGGGTCCCCTTCCCTTCCTTTCCTGGGATCACTACTACCTCTCCGTTCTTCACTTTACCTGCCCCCCATAAGCAATGATTCCTCAAATCTACTAGGATCCCGTGGCCTATAATAAAGTCGGCTCCCAGGACCCCTCTTCCACCCTCCACTTCCCATTTCATCAGGACACAGGTCCACTTAGAGCGGAGTGGTCCTAACCAAATGGTGAACGGGATGGAAAACAAGCCACCCTGTTCTTTGCCTGTGAACCCTGACAGACTGTATGGGACCCCGTTAGATAGAGGCGAGGTGGTGGGGTTAGCTGAGTAGACCATGGTGCATGATGACCCCGTGTCTAACAGATAGGTTCCCATCACCTTTTCTACCTCCATCTCCAAAAGGGGTCTTTTCCATTCATTGTATCGGAGGGAACACAGGTAAACAGGCTGCGCTGGCTCTAGTCATGGCTGTGGGTTGGATGGGGCTGATGGGTCAGAGCACCGGTAGCGGCTGCTACTCTGCCCTGGCCAGTCAATAAGGACCTCATGGTGTCCAAAAGTGACTCGACCTCTGCGGGAGGGAGTCCTGCCCCCGCCTTTTGGACTGGGGCTGTGGAATTCTTTCCCTTGTTATCTTTCCAAGGGTTTTTGCACTCCTTCCGCCAGTGACCATCCTTCCCGCACCCGTAACAATTCGTCTTTGTGTTGGGGGGGCTACTCCCTTCCTGGTACCACTCTTTCCTACCCGGTCCGGGTTTTACCTCATGCAACTTTCCCTTGGGTGGGTGTGCATCGGTTCCCCTACCGTTTTTATAGGCTAGAGTCAACTGCCTGATCACCGTAAGTTCTGTGGTCTGGGGTTTTTTGGGGTTGAACCAGCCTTCTGCCTTGGCCCGGACCTGTGGCAAGCTGTTCGTCACCAGGCAACAGAGTCAATGGGCCAGGAGATCCCCATTCAGGAAGCCCCGGTTCGGCGTCCCCGGACAGGCCCTCCGGTACACCCGCCACAATCGGTCCGCGAACGCCTGCGGGGCTTCCCCTGGGAGCTGGACCGTCTTCTCCACACGGGAGAAAGGACTTCCCTCATTCATCCCCATTGCCTCCAGAACCGTATCTCTAAGCTCCTCGTACCCACTCTGCCCCATTTTACACTCGTCAGAGAGGGATTGGAGGAGACTACTCTCCAGGGAGAATAGCAGCATCTTGGCCTGCTTAGCGCCATCACAGTCATTGACGCTGGCTGCCTGCTCTATGTCCCTGAAGTGGATCGAGGGGTCTCCCTTTTCGGAGAGCTTTGGGATATGATTGACCATAGCCCTAAGCTGCTGGGTGTTATAGGGTAATACGAACTGGTTTTGGAGGGGTCCCTCATCGTCGCCATTGACGGGCGGACCGAAACTCCGATGCTGTGCTGGGCACATCGGTCCCGGCTCCGACCTCTCTGGTGGGGGTTGCTCTACCTCCGCTTCCACCTCTGGCTCCACCCCTGGCTCCACCCCCCCTTGCTGCCAAACCTCGCTGAAACTTGGCGCTACAGGTGGTGGTCGTGAGATCTCCTCTCCCTCAACCAGGTCATCCCTGGGCACTACCTGTGATGTTGGAACTGTCCTCCCCTCATTCCCCATAAAATCCGCCTGGCCTGCCTTTGGGCTTATGAGGCATACCATGCCTTTTGCCTTCTGGAGGGCCCGGCTCAGATTTTCTATCTGCTCTTTACAGGGGCCGTGGTCTGCCTCCTCAAACCCCTGTTCGCTCGCTAGCTTGTAAGCTGCCTTTACCTCCTGTACTTTCTCTTCCTGTTCCCTAATCTGCCTTGCCAAGCGGGCGTTCTTCTCCCACAACCTTAACTCATTTCCCTTGGCCTCGGTGACTTGGCACCATAGGTATTCCAACTGGGCCTTGTGTTCCCCCATTAAATGCACTCTCTCCTGATTCAAGGCCTGCAAAGCTACTAATAACTTCTCCCCTGCTAGAGCCTTATCCTGGATCTCCAGGGCTGACTCGCTTAACTCGACTGCCTGTGCTGCAACAAGCCTGTCCAAAAGCTGGACCTGCTTTTTGAAACACATCAGCCAAACTGCCTTCTCTAAGGACTTCTTGTGTTCCTTTCCCTCTGTCCACTTAGCTGCTGCACCTACCGGATGCCCAGCCCTTAACAGAGCGGTGATCCACTTCTTTGTGATATTCACCTTGCTAAACACATAATCAGAAATCCTTTCCTCCATCATGGTTTGCTCATCCGAACTATTACCTACTGTATCGCAACCCTGTTGCCAGTGCCCTGCCGCGGTCGCCATTTTCTGTAGGGGGTGGCGGGTGGCACGTGTGCCCAGTCAGTTATGTCCCTGACTGTCTGTGAGCGGTTTGAATCACTCCCACACCCCTGGGATCTCGACACCGGACTTAGGTACAGGCGGCGATACAGAAAACTCGAGTAGACAGGTGGTTCGGTGTAAGAAAACCAAGATTTTATTAAAACAGAAACAAAAACACAGTCTTATGAGAAATTACTGGTAGAAAACTTTTCAAGCATATAACAATAATTATACTTATATAGGGAATGGGGAACACATGGCACATCAAGGGAAAAACAACTACATTAACAATCCCCTTATCCTTATCCCACCCCTATACCTAACTAGATTAAGCTATGAGGGGCCAGGAATTCATGCTCACCAATCCAAAGCAAAGCCAGCTGTTTTAACGGATGCGGGTTTTGAGGTTTGGTCTTCTGTCCTTTCAGGTACCCCATCGCCACATGGTCTCAGGGCGCAGTGCTGGAGCTGCTGCTGCGACACACCTTTCTTCTCCTCAGCGACCGTCTTCGCCTCGTCACGATGGGTTCTCTTCTTCTTCTCCCTCGGGCAGTCGGCGGCGGTAACGTTGTGTCTATAGGGCGGTTGGCAGTCTTTACGGCTTAGATTTTACTACCCAAGCGTCAAATGCCAGTATATTCATTGTGGCGTGGACACCTGCGTTTATTCGCAGTGTTCAACAAGATTCATCTCCCCAAGCGCCAGCTTATAATTAGGTGCTTGGCCTTTATCGATGCATTTTTTGCTGCCCTGCTCTGCTCTTATCGAGTTGTTACCTTCTTCTTCATCTCTCCTCGTCTCGTCTCATTTTCGTCTCGCCCCTTTTTGCAGCCTGTGTATCCTGTATGACTTTGGACTCGGGTCTCGCTCCCCCGCCTGCAGTTGGTATGGATGTCCTTGGCTGTTGAAAACCCAATGCGGGGAGCGAGAGGAGAACCCGCCATGAGGCCAAGGCATGAGTACGAGCGGCAGCAGCCCCAAGAGGCCGGAGCCACAAGAGCGGGAGTAAGGGCAAGAGCAAGAGTCAAGAGGGGCGATTGCTACTGAGGACCTACAGTTATACTCCTTTCGAATGGCCCTTATCTGCGCGCCAAATCAGGTTAGTTCCTTGTTTCAATTTTGGCAGGCTGTTTTAAATGATTATAGTGTGGCAGAGCCACCAGGGGACTCTGATCTAATGTACATAATTATCTTTAACAAATTATTAGCTACAGAATGAATCTGTATCTTTGTTCATATTATTGCATGTACATAGCGCGGTCCCTTTAAGAATGAGACCAAACGCGATGACGTCATCACGTTGATCACGTGATCCTCCAGCGGAGGGAAAACGTGTTGACGTCATGACGCCAGGCTGGGGAGCCGCCCTAGCCAGTCCTCGTGGAGCCAGCAAAGAATACAGACCTGTAATTTAGTTCTCCTGTGTTTTCGTGTTAAACTCTGTTGAATAGTATTAAACATCGTTTGTTTGATAGACTGACTCAACCTCAGTCCTTTAGTTAGGAATCTAGCCATTCCTACAGTGGTGACCCCGAATTTTCGTGAACAATTTTCGCGGAAGAAGCGAAGCGAAACGAAACATGGAAGCGAACTCCATGGCTTTGAAGCTCCCACTGTTTTGGGAACAACAGGTGGCCTCCTGGTTCATACAAGCAGAAGCACAATTCGAACTCCGAAACATCGTTGCAGATCAGACCCGTTACCTTTACATGGTCTCCGCACTCGACAGCTCCATGGCCTCACGGATCATCAGCCTGCTCGAAAACCCCCCCGGTTGACAGCAAGTATGATACTCTTAAAGCGCGGTTAATACAGGTCTTCGGGCTCACGAAGGCGGAGCGTGCCCGCCGACTGCTCGCTATGCCCGGGCTTGGCGATTCCAAGCCATCTGAGTTAATGAACCAGGTGCTCACGCTCCTTGGCTCCGACCCACAATGTTTCCTCTTTCGGGAGTTATTCCTGAGTCAACTACCCGAGCAGGTTCAGGCTGCCCTCGCCAGATCGGAAGCCACAGATTGCGCAGCACTTGCTGCAGAAGCAGATACGATTTATGCGGTCACGCAGCAACACTGCGCCGCCACGAGGCACCCCTCCACCGTGAACGCCACCCCGACACCTCCATCCCCCGGCTTGTGCTTTTACCATGCCCGTTTTGGCGCGAAAGCCAGAGGCTGCCACCCTCCCTGCAGTTTCGCACCTAAAAAAAAAACATCAACACCAGCACAACTCCAGAAAAGGAGAACCGAGTCTGAGGGACATTCCGCGGCTGCGATGGCGATTGGAAATTCCGGGAAGCTCCTCTACATTACAGATTCCCTCTCGGGCCGGCGCTTTTTATGCGACACTGGGGCGCAGTGTAGCATCCTTCCTGCCTCAGCACTCGATATTCAGTCTGGGAGGCACAGCCTCTCCCTCGAGGCAGCTAATGGCGGGGCCATTCGTACCTTTGGCAAACGGCGGGTCCAGGTGTGCTTCGGCGGGCAACGGTTTCAGTGAGAATTCATCACAGCCAAGGTTCCACAAGCCATCCTCGGCGCGGATTTCTTATGCGCCAACAGCCTCTTGGTGGATGTAAAAAATCGTCGATTGGTTAATGCGGCCACCTTCCACTCCATCCCTTGCTTCCGCAGTTCCGCAACGTCGCACACTGTCTCCTGCACGTTGCCCTCGCCGGACGAGTTCACTCGCCTATTAGGATTATAGAGGCTATTTATTGCTTGTTAAGGGCCTTAACGATCTATCCTGCCTGTTGGAGGCGGGACGGAGTCGGGGCCATTAGACACGACTGAGTTAAAGTTGCTTGGAGTCGGGAACCAGGCCGGGGGGGGTCCCGCCCACCAGTTTTCGCGATTTTAACCCCCTACACGCCTCCAAGGCCCATTGAAAATCCAGCCCTTATGACTCTATAATTTAATTTTCCATGCTATTTTAAACTGATACAAACATAGCAGTAGAAGGATAATGTCACCTTTTAAGGCTTTCAGGCTTAATTTCTCCCACATATCATAAACATATCTGAATAAAATTGCTGACAAGCCAATAGTATACTTTTAAATCAAATGTTTTCACCTTCTACTAATCAAAGTAGGTTAACATTGTACACATTAGAACATGTCACTGTCTGGTCTCCTCAGGATCAATTGTTGTTTTGTTTGAATACAGTTTTGTTTAGTTTGAATAGAGTTTCTTTCCATGATAAACCTATTTGGCCATACCAGTATTTTCTTTGGTGAACTGAGTTATCTTAGAGTCTGACTGCATCACTGACTGTTAGTGGACCAGCACTAATGAAACTGCAAAATATGCCACAGCACACAACAGTCCTGTAAACACCTGCTGTTTCCGTTTAAAAGGAAAACATCAAAATGTTGTATTGTGTGGCAGAACCACTGAATGACTCTGGCTAACTGTATATAATTCTCTTTAACGATGTTCTAACACCAACCTAAGCCTGTACCATTGTGTTAGGCATTACTGTGTTTTGTATATAGAGTTTGCATGTACGGGGCGTGGCCCCTTATAAGCGTGGGAAAACGCGGGCAAACACGATGACGTCACGTCGCAAACCACATGACTGCCCAGGCAGTCCTCGTGGCATCTCCGTTGAGTAAAGACCTGTTTCATTGTTCTCCTGTGTCGATCTCAGTTATTCGTAGGAATTCGTCAATTCCCACAATTGCATATTATATTACAAAATATTTTATTCCTTGAGGTAAACCTTATGCACCATGGTTTCTAAGCATTTTGACACAAGTGGTAAAAGGGGTACCGAACTATAGTTATCAGAGCTGTATGTATTCCCTGTGTGGATAGGCATGATGTATGCAGCTTTCCATTCAGATGAGATAAACCCATTGTGCCAGTGGGGCAGATGAAAGCTACCGACACTGGTCGCACAGATGCTTGGTGTTCTCAAAACCCTATTCAAGGAATTAGTGGCTCCGCTCTCATCTATTTCAACTTTCCACGTCAACAAGTGTTGTCCACTTGAGAGGAAAACTGCAAAAAAAGATCAAATACAGACCATGATAATGGGTCGGTATCTCTATTATTAAGCTTATAGAAACCATAATGATTGAAAAACAGATGCAACATCTTAGCAACAACAACCTGCTCTCCACTCCCTAATTTAGCTTTAGGGTCATTCAATCGACTAGTGATGCTGTCAACCTCTTGAGCTGGAAATTAAGTAATTCTACTGATGCCCAGCACAAAATTAGAGCAGTAGCTATTGACATTTTTAAAGCGTTCAGTGAGGTGTGTCATCCTCAATGCAAACGCTTGCTCACAATCAGTGGGTATTCTTTTAGCACAATGGGGGTGATTCTGTGATTTGCTGCTCCGAGCAGGGAAATCACATTCACAGGGAGCACAGGTCAAAAATGTCTCCAATAGCTCCCTATGGTTCAATAGAGAGTGTTGAAGGGCTTGCCTGGATCTGCATCAGGCATACATAGAAACATAGAAACATAGAAGATAGAAGCAGGAGTAGGCCAATTGGCCCCTCGAGCCTGCTCCGCCATTCAATGAGATCATGGCTGATCGTCCAAATTCAGTACCCTGTTCCTGCCTTCTCTCCATATCCCTTGATCCCCCTAGCCTTAAGAAATATATCCAACTCCTTCTTGAATATATTTAATGAATTGGCCTCTACTGCCTTCTGTGGTAGAGAATTCCATAGGTTCACCACTCTCTGGGTGAAGAAATTCCTCCTCATTTCTGTCCTAAATGGCCTACCCCTTATCCTTAGACTGTGACCCCTGGTTCTGGCCTCCCCCGCCATCGGGAACATCCTTCCTGCATCTAGTTTGTCCAGTCCTGTCAGAATTTTATAAGTTTCAATGAGATCCCCTCTCATTCTTCTAAACTCTAGCGAGTACAAGCCCAATCGACCCAATCTCTCCTCATACGTCATTCCTGCCATCCCAAGTATCAGCCTGGTGAATCTTCGCTGCACTCCTTCCATGGCAAGAACATCCTTCCTCAGATAAGGTGACCAAAACTGCACACAATACTCAAGATGTGGTCTCACCAAGGCCCTGTACAACTGCAGCAAGACATCCTTGTTCCTGTACTCAAATCCTCTCGCTATGAAGGCCAACATACTATTTGCCTTCTTAACCGCCTGCTGCACCTGCATGCTTACCTTCAGCGACTGGTGCACAAGGACACCCAGGTCTCGTTGCACTTCCCCTTCTCCCAATCTATTGCCATTCAGATAATAATCTGCCTTCCTGTTTTTGCCACCAAAGTGGATAACCTCACATTTATCCATGTTATATTGCATCTGCCATGCTTCTGCCCAATCACCCAACCTGTCCAAATCAGCCTGGAGTTTCTCGGAATCCTCCTCATAGCACACACGCCCACCCAGCTTTGTGTCGTCTGCAAATTTGAAGATATTACATTTAGTTCCCTTGAGATCCCCTCTTATTCTTCTGAACTCCAGCGAGTACAAGCCCAATCAACCCAATCTTTCCTCATACGTCATTCCTGAATTCTGAATGGCCTACTCCTGCTCCTATCTTCTATGTTTCTATGTCATACCTTAGAATGATGCTCCAACCTAGTGAACCTCCAGCACAAGGCAACCTGAAGCTAAACACTAAAAGCAGTAGGTTGTAGACAGAGCTAAATACTACCACATTCAAAGGATCCTAGCAAAGCTCACTAGCCCTATTCCATCCAATCAAGAATGGTGGTGAGTAAACATGAGGAGCAATGATGCATGCTTCCTTTTGAAAGTTACTATTGAATCTGCTTCCACTACCCTTTCAGGCAATGTATCCCAGATCATAACAACTCTCAGTGTAAAATAATTTATTCTCATCTCCCCTCTGGTTCTTTTGCCAAATTATCTCAAATCTGTATCCTCTGGTTACCAACCGTTCTGCCAGTGGAAACATTTACTCTATCAAAGCCGTTCATAATTTTGAACACCTCTATTAAATCTCCCCTTAACCTTCTCCGCTCTAAGGAGAACATCACAGCTTCTCCAGTCTCTCCACATAACTGAAGTCGCTCCTTCCTAGTATTATTCTAGGAAATATCCTCTTCACCCTCTCCAAGGCCTTGACATCCACACAAATTTTCTTTAATTCATCGCACAATAAGAAGCTTAAACTTTGCAAGACTTCACATCTGTTCTTTGGAGATACTGTGGCAAACAGCTGTATTGTGAAATGGTGTGAATGAAAATTACCTAACGTTGTAATGATTAGCTTGTCAAGAGTGTATGTGAAAAATTGTATTTGCACTACGTTATAGGAGGCCTAAATGTCACTGGGAATAAATCAGAATTTGAAACAGAAAAACTCAGCACAGCTGAAATGTCTCTAAATCAGGTTGATAATATAACTATTTAAATTTATTTCTCTCTTTTGTTTTGCTTTTTGGAGAGCCAATTGAGATTTGAGAACTGTTAATTTAACATTTTCAACAAGCATAAGTGCCTGTTAGATTCTGCAGTGCTACTGACTGTTCAAATGTTGACAGTATAGTAAGAGACTGGGAAAGAACAGGCTAGCACATAAGAATGGGTGCTTATAAGTATTCAAGTATTGTATAAGAATGAACAATATCTTCAAGTGCAGTTGGAAATCATTTTTTCTTCAGTAGTTTGAAGCAAGAAGATTGAGATTTAAAGATACCTGTCTCGGCTGCTATTAAACTTATCACAGAACTGTTTCTGCCTGAAATTAAAATGCAGCAAAGCACCTGAAGAGTTATTACACTTATCACTAGCACTGTGCGTTTTTCATGGGCTGCATTTGTTGTACAGGATTGGTGAAGTTGGCGGGACTCCGTGAAATTCATCAATGAATTTTATAGATATTTAGAATACTGCTTGGCTCAATGAGCTGACTTTCAGCTAGCTGGAGTAGATGTCTCCTGACTGTTTATTTTTTACTTTACAAGAATGTCTACAGGAGAACCTGGCAGAGGCAGGCAAAGAAGGGACAAAGGGATAACACCAGAGAAAATGCCAGAAATTCACTCAGTCCAACCTGCAAACCCTGTTGGATGAAATAGAACATATGAGATACAAAGGGCGCGATCATGCTGGCCGGCGCTTAGAGAGCAGGCTCGGAGGCGGGTCCGTGGTCAAAATCAAAATGATTGACAGCGGGTTGGGAGCCCGCTCCGAACCCGCCTCCATGTAAGTTTCCAAAGTGTTGAGTCTGCGATTTCAGAACAGACCTGACATCAAGCAGCGGGGGAGGCATTTAAGATAGTTAAATGCTTGTTAAACACTTGTTAACTACTATTTTGCCAGCCTATTTCTATTTTACCACTTTTTTAACGGGGTTCACATCGTTTGGAGATCGCATCAAGTAAGTAGGTCGAGTTCTCTATGTCTCCCCATTGCTGTGAATAGGTGACAGCTGCAAAAGTGGTATGAAAGCTACCATTTCACAGCTTGAGCTTTCAGGACTTGGAAAACACTTTTGAGCTTTATGCAGTTTGGAAGTGTTTGGAGTAAACTCTCTATCCACTGTCACCTCCTTGGAGCAAGCTCTCTCACCATTGACAGATTGCTTCTGTCATTTCAACTTCAGCTGCCATCTATTCCAGCAACATCGGTGCCCTTGAAAAAATCTCACCTTGGTCCTCTGAATTCCTCCATGATCAGCCCCGACACCAACATCACCAGGCACACCAGCATCACCAACAACAATACCACCCTTCTCCACAATCACCTGATGCTGCATAGGACACAGGGCATCTGCACTGTGGGGTTTCTGTGATTCTGTGAACATTGCTGCCCGGGAGGCCAGTGATGGCATCACCATGGCCATATTTACTTCACTTGACGTTGTACACTCTGGCTGCCACATGATGTGCCAGGTTGACACCACCCCACACCAGCACCATAAACCATCCCTACAATGTCTACGCCATTCCTTTCACTCTCATCAGAATCGGGGAGGGGAGGGGAGAGGGCGGGGAAGTTATGCCTCAATGTTCACTGGAACTCACTAAGACACTTCCAAAGGTGAGCACAGATCTGTCCAATAAGGTAAAGTGTTGAAAATATAGATTTCAATGTTTGACAACACATTAACAGAAACTTCGCATGAACATTGGCTAAACCACCCAAGTGCCTACCCTTGTGTGTTGTTAGTTCATATACTTGCAGTAGGATGAGGGTGAGTGTGAGGGGTGGCTAGTGAGATGGGGAAGTGATAATGTAGATAGAGGGATGGGTGGAGATGCCAGGTAAGTTGGTGTGAGTAAAGGTGTGCAGGAGTAGGGTAGGGAAGGTAGAGTGACGTGGCTGTAATGAGTGGCACAGCAGGATAAGGTTGAGTGTGGCTTGGCAGTAACATTTCATGACCTACTCAGATCATTGAAAGGTTTGCGCCACTGCAGCCTGGTCCTCCTGACAACATCCCTGCTTGTGCCCTCCTCTGCAATGTGCAACCAGACATACAGTAGAACACTGGGACCACAACATTGACCCCAGCCGTCCCAGACGCGCCTCGGTCAGCGAAATCGCGGACAAAGTGCAGGTAAACCTGCCAAAATGGTAAGTTGTGCCATGTGGCCGGAGGTGGCACTGGCACTGAGTGCCATCTCAGTCACCCCATGTCAATTTCCCAATGAAGATTGAGAAATCGGCATTCTAGTAGGACACAGCTGAGGCCAAGGCCTACACCAGGAGCTAAGTGGGGAGCCAGATTAGAGGGAGAAGAGGCCACTACAGGGCCCTCTCCTTCCATTGGGGAACCTCCGAGCTGTTACTGCAACTTACAGGGTGTGGAATCAGGGCAGAGAATCCAGTCTGTGGTATTTTCTATTTCTCTAAGCACTAATTATAATTTTCTTTGATCTCTCAGAATATTGTCTAAAATTCTTTTAAATCTTCCTGTACCATCTCCATGATCGGTTTATACTGTTGCCTCAAATGAATTGCAAGTTATCCATTAGGACCTTGAGCTATTAATCTACCATTGCTCGACTGTTTATCTGAAATTCCTCTCTGCTATTTTAGCAAAAGTGTGAGCCCATTTATTTAAATTGCTTTAACACCTTCATGTAAAATAGCAGAAAGAGGAATTTCAGACAACACATTAAGCATTCTTACAATAGTATTCCACAGTGTAATTTCCAGGCCCAGATCGTTCACTTGATAGTTCAAAAGAAATGTTTGCCCCAGGATTTGTTAATTAATTCCCAGACTTAATCATCATTTGCCCAAGAAGTCTGATCATTTTAAATTACTCTAATTTAGTGGCATATTAAAAAGTATTTTTTTCTCAATATGATCGCTCGATAAGTACACCTGAATTGCATTTTTAGACTGTGGGCTATTAAACACATGAGATTACATCGAACTGTCATTTTAACAATATATTCATAAGCAACAGAAAAGCATTTTACGCCTGTTATGTGTTAAGAAGGCATTTTGAGTGTTACTTAAAGTCTGAGAAAGGATTCAGTATTCAAAGAGTTAAACTCTTTCAGGCCTGTAATTTATAAAAGGAAATTTGTCCATATGTATGAATTTTTTCAGGAATGGTAAATCTATTTTCCACTCTGCTAATGGACTGCTTAATGGTGAGCCCCTGCTGTGAAAAGGCGCACATAGGCTGTGGCAGATTTCTCTAGTGCTGCAACTACTGCAACCCAGCGGATTAGTGTACAGATGGTAACCTCACAGCAGAAGGTGGGTAATGTATCTGTATATATATGTGAGGATTCTGTAGGTCACAGTGAAAGCGTGCAAGAAGAGAGAGGCGATTTTCCATTCACTCCAGCAGTGCACTAATCTAGTCTGAAGAAATTCTAATCTTCCCTTTCATCGGTCAGTGAGATAAATCCAGATATTCATTGTCAAATCATTTATGACAATATCACTGATTATTAAATCACACATTACAATATCACTGCTTATAAATCACATATTGCAATATCACTTGTAACTAAATCATGCATTACAATATCTGCTTGTCTAATCATATGATTTGATTGCAGGAGTCTATCCATCTTGACGATTCCACGGGCAAAACAAAAATGGTGAATGGAAATTGTAAGAAATCATTTGCATTATATCGAATAATATACTTTGGAGTGTGCTCCAAGGAAAGTACACTTTGAGGGATTGAGATGACACCAAGAAAATGCTCAAGTTCACTCTTAAGTTTTATAGCCTCGTCTCAACCACTTGACATCCAACAAACTACATGTGTCATGTTATCCTGAGTTTATTTTGCTGGATGAACACTATAGAATTGATTTTCTGCTGGTGGGATTCAGGCAAGCAGGAAATTGTACAGCTAGTGATTCCAACAACCAACCGCCCACTGAAAATGCACCCTGTGTGTATTTTCACTGGGGCTGTCCACCCATGCAATTATTTCCACTCATATTGAATAGGAACCCCTAATGAATGTTAATGAAGGCAATGAAGTTCCACTTTCCTGACGTTGGGGTAGAAGTACCACCAGTGGCAATTCCACCCATTCCTATCAGGTGTTAAAGGGATTAAAGCCATTGCTAGCTTGCCCAACTTGCAGGGTGCAATAGATGGTACCCATGTAGCAATGAAAAGTCCTACCGTTAACCCCTTCAATTTTCTTAACAGAGAGGGCTACCACTTGCTGCATGTTCACATTGTGTAATGCCAGATGCAAAGAATCCTTCATGTGAATTCCAGAATTGCTAGAAGTTGCCATGATGCACTCATCCTCAGGAATTTCCCCCTCCCTGGGCTCTTCAAGGAAGATAGTCAAGTGAACAGATGGCTTGTGGGTGGCAAGGTGCAGTTGTCATGGTGCCATGGATAATGATCCCTCTAAGAGTTGTAAGAACATCAGCTTAGGAGCACAATAACAAGGCACAAGCCTCAACTAGTCATTCAGAGAACCATAAGGGTCTAAACGAGCACTTTTGTTGTCTTGATAGATGCCTTGATAGATCAGGAGGGGCTCTGCATTATCGTCCGAAATGCATATCCTGCATAGTTGTAGCATGCTGCGCCCTGCACAGTTGTGTGAATCAAAACAGCCTGGTGAGGATGACGATTACTCAGAGAACTTCTCAGTGATGGGTGCAAAAGCCTTCAGAACTCAACTGATCAATTAAGTGTTTCATCGTTTTAACACAGTCTGCCTTTTTCATAACTGCCGTTACTTCTTCTCCCCACCCTCACGTAAACTGCAACTCATTCAAACCAGTACCTCTCCTAGAACATCATATTAGACCTCTCAGCCTGACATAACCATGTCAGTCTAAATAATAGAATATATAACTGAACACAACATAATCGCACCCTTTCCTGTATGACTATAATCTCCATAAATAATTGAGAACGAATTAAGAGCACATTCTCCTTTACTGAAGGAAATTCAGAGTGAACATAAGCCATCCTACTCTTTCCAAATAGAAAGAAACAAAAAAAGAAAGATTTGCATTTATATAACGCCTTTCACAACCTCATGACAACCCAAAGCACTTTACAGCTAATAAAGTGTAATCACTGTTGTAATATAGGAAACAAAGCAGCCAATTTGTACACAGCAAAATCCCACAAACAGCAATGTGATAATGACAAAATAATCTGTTTTAGTGATGTTGGTTGAGGGATAAATATTGGCCAGGAGAACTCCCCTGCTCTTCTTTGATTAGTGCTAGGGGAACTTTAACATCCAACTGAGAGGGCAAGACGGAGCCTTGGTTTAACTTCTCACCCGAAAAACTAAATACCACGCTTCCCCAGGGTGGCTAAACATGCCTTTCTTTCTCCTATTCTACTGCTTCTCCAAAGTGCAGCCTGAGGTTCAGCACTGCCACATGCTCCACTGAAGCATGCAATGAAGAAAAGGCTTCTTTGATATTGCTTTAAAAGTGCCACAAAATCTCACATGAGCTATCTATTACAGCTACCTGACAGTCTACTCAGTCTTTCGAACTATTTAATACTGAGGTGCTGCTGCCCCAGCCTACAGCTGAATATCTTCAGTCAATCTAGACATTTTAAAGTCTGCAATTGCCAACTTCCAACCTCCCAACACAGTACTTCTGTGCTACATGGGAGTTGTGCTCAGCCAATGCCAATGTACATTTAAACTAGCTGGGGGAGCCCGGCTTTGCCAGGGCTGTTTTGGGCCGGGCGGTTTAAATCGAGTCCCAGGCTTTGGGGCCTCTCTGTGTCCCTCTGTGAATCTGCTGCCGGGCAACATTTTAAATCGAGTACCAGGCTTTCAGGCCCTGTCTGTCTGTCCCTCTGTGAATCTGCTGCTGGGCAACATATTAAATCAAGTCCCAGGCTTTCAGGCCCTGTCTGTCTGTCCCTCTGTGAATCTGCTGCCGGGCAACATTTCTACCTTTTAATACCTTCAAAGATGAAAGTGAAAGTACTTATAAAACGTTTTTGGTAAATCTTTTTAAAATAACATAAGAGATACTAACTTTCTCGAAGCTGCATCAGCAGATTTTGAGCTGGAAGTAAATGGTGTTTTTAGCTTGAGGCAATGGCTGCCACATCCCTGAGATGAAAACGATTAGTCCCGCCCACACACACACACTGATTGGCCAACCATCAGGGGACTGTACTGTAGGATTGGTCAAGCGTGACGGCACAGGATTGGTCGAATCTTGACGTCAGTCAATCAATGCTAAGTAGCAGATAATGAGTTTAATTTTGAAGGTTTTTTGCATAAGGCGCGAACAATTTTCGTCCGACCGAAAAGTAAATCCGCTTACGACTGTCCCGGAAGCGTAAGATTTCTTTGGAGGTAACGCGCGTGTAGGTACGCTCTATAACTTTCGAGCGCATAGCCGGACAGACGCACATGTGAGGACAGACAGACAGACAGATAGACAGACAGACAGAACGACTCGTTTATATATATACTAGCTGAAGTGCCTGGCGGTGCCGAGGCTTTTTCGAGGGCATGTTGTTGTTGGAAGAGAGAGAGAGAGCGACTGGGGGGAAGAGAGAGAGTGACTGGGGGGAAGAGAGAGAGCGACTGGGGGGAAGAGAGGGAGGGGAGGGGTGGGGGGAAGAGAGGGAGGGGAGGGGGGAGGGAGGGCGGGGGGGAGGGGAGGGGGGGAGGGGGAGGGCGGGGAAGGGAGGGAGGGGGAGGGCGGGGAAGGGAGGGCGGGGGAGGGGAGGGGGAAGGAAGGGAGGGAGGGGGGGGAAGGGAGGGCAGGGGAGGGGAAGGGAGGGCGGGGGGAGGGGAGGGAGGGCGGGGAAGGGAGGGTGGGGGGGAGGAGGGGGAGGAAGGGAGGGAGGGGGGGGAAGGGAGGGCAGGGGGGGAAGGGCGGGGGAGGGGAGGGGGGGATGGAGGGCGGGCGCCCCCCCCGAGGGTCGCGGCCCCCGAGGGTCGCGCCCCCCCCCCCCCGAAGGTCGCCCCCCCCCCCGGAGGTGAAGACCGCCGATTGCGCGCGCAGCAGGAGCTGAGACGCGGCGTCTCTCTCGGCCGGCGGGCCCGGTTGCCAGGGCAACCGTGACGCTGGCCAAGCCAGAGAGAGAGACGCCGCGTCTCAGCTGCTCCTGCTGCGCGCGCGGCCCCCCCCCCCGAGGGTCGCGGGCCCCCTGAGTGTCGCGGCCCCCCCCCCGAGGGTCGCGGCCGCCCCCCCCCTCCCCCCGAGGTAAAGACCGCCGATTGCGGCTGTGCGAGACGTCCGGCGGGCCCGGTTGCCAGGGTAACGCTAGACGCTCAGCAAGCCCCGGCAGAGAGAGACGTCTCAGCTCCTGCTGCGCGCGCACCCTAGCGGCGCTGGGCTGAGGCTCGGCCCTCCAGCCTTCGAGTGGGGCCGGGAGGTGCCTAGCTCGGGCGTGGGTGCGGAGGAGACGCCGAGGCTTCTAGGCCTACCTGGAAAAACGGGGAAAGGTAGGAAAATTAATGAGATTAGATAAGTTAATTACTTTCTAAATCATTTTTTTAAAAAACAATATGTGTTTTAAAAGCAACGTTTTTTTTTAAGACGCAGAAAGCGGGAAAAAGAAAGGAAAAGTTTGGAATCAAGATGGCGGCGACTCACCTCGGTTCAGAACGATAAAGCCCGGCCACACGCGCACCGATTGGCCCGGCGGCACACGCCAGCAACCCGGCGTACGATTGGTCGAGCTCGAGGTCACTCTGTCGCTAATGAGCGGATAATGAGATGCTAATGAGCGGAATGTTGAAGGTTTTTGGGATACCGCGGGCGCAATTTTAGCCCGGCCGAAACGTAAATACGCTTAAAACCGTCTCGGAAGCGTAAGCTTTCTTTGGAGGTAACGCGCGCGTAGGTACGTCCTGTAACTTTCGAGTGCATACCCGCAACGCACACACGATGACAGACAGACAGATAGACAGATAGAAAGACAGAAAGACAGATAGACAGATAGACAGAATGACAGAAGTACCGATTTATGTATATAGATAGATGAGCTAACCCTGTGATGTACGGCAAGGCCACCACTGGAAAGGATCAGCTCAGCAGTACAACATCAGGGCAAATGACCCTGTGGAATTTTGATGGATGCAACAGACTCGTTACATCTCAGGTCCACCTTTAGAAGCTAGTCAGCCGGTCTGTTGGCTCCTTCAAACAATTGTGGGACAGCAATCTGCTGCAAAATGAAGGCATCGTGGCTGTTGCCAGGATAGCGTGCTGCATTATTCTGTTCTCCAACATCACCTGCACATTAATGCAATGAAAGCTTTTCCTATTTAAATATATCATTGGGTGGTTGCTAATGGTCCTGATGGCCACAGATGTGCCATCAATGAGAGTACACTTTTGGAACACAACCACCTGCTAAAAGCATTGTGCCCTCTTGAGCTATTGCTTCCTTTCCAAGAGAAAGTGATGGCAATGTTTTCCTTGGCAAACTAGGTTTCTAAAACTTGTTTTATGGATTTGTGGACTAGAGACTGTAAAGCAAAACCCATTAAAAAGGAGAGTTTTCGACCCAGATATTTACAGTAGATGGGAAGGGTGCGGGGGAGCATGGAAGCGTGGGGAAAACTCGGCAAGGCTGGGGACGTGGAAGTCAAAAATTTAATAGCAGGACCTCATTATAATTTTTTTCTTATGTTTCCCACCTGGCAGCTGGCCAAATTGACAGGCTGGCCAGCTGCCGGGTGGGAAAACAAGAGGCAGTGCAGTCCCCGGCAAATGGATAGGGAGAAGGTGCAAGACATCGGGGCTTTGGGGCAGAAAGATAGGCCATGGAGGGAGGGAGCAAGAGATTGGGGCTTGGGGGGGTGGGAGAGAGGCCGTGATTGACAGAGGGGAGGCCGAAGGCTTCCATGAGGGGCTGGGAGGGGGGGCACCCCTGCTCCTCCTGGTCCATGGGAGGGGGGGCACCCCTGCTCCTCCTGGTCCATAAGAAGTGCTATAAAAGACACTTACCTTCTTGAGCCGACAGCTCCCGCCTCCCTTTTACTGCTGGGTATCACGAGCCCTGTGAGAGCCTGATTTCAATATCTTAATGGAATGTCCCGCCTCTTGAGGGTGGGACATTCGCACAACATGAAACCTGCTGCCGTAAAAATGACATGTACACGATGGGTTGGGGACACGTCCCACATTTTTTAATTTTTAAACTCCTGCCCCCCGACCCTCTCCCACCCATCATAGGGGGCTGGGTTATCAAAGCCTTAATCACACCTTTAAGAAATCTCAGTTTTTAAATGGGTGAGTAGTGCTGAACAAGTGAACACAAATGCCAGGCAATGACCATCTCCAACAAGCAAGAGTCTAACCACCTCCCCTTGATATTCAGTGGCATTACCATCGCCGAATCCCCCACCATCAACATCCTGGGGGGTCACCGTTGACAGAAAACTTAACTGGACCAGCCACATAAATACTGTGGCGACAACAGTAGGTCAGAGGCTAGGTACTCTGTGGCGAGTGTCTCACCTCCTGACTCCCAAAAGCCTTTCCACCATCTACAAGGCACAAGTCAGGATTGTAATGGAATACTCTCCACTTGCCTGGATGAGTGCAGCTCCAACAACACACAAGAAGCTCGACACAATCAAGGACAAAGCAGCCCACTTGATTGGCAACCCATCCACCACTGTAAACATTCACTCCCTCCACCACCGGCACACCGTGGCTGCAGTGTGTATCATCTACAAGATGCACTGCAGCAACTCGCCACGGTTTCTTCAGCAGCCCCTTCCAAACACGCGACCTCTACCACCTAGAAGGACAAGGGCAGGTGGTGCATGGGAACACCATCACCTCCAAGTTTCACACCATCCTGACTTGGAAATATATCACCATTCCTTCAAAATCCTGGAATTCCCTCCCTAACAACTCTATGGGAGTACCTTCACCACACGGAATGCAGCAGTTCAAGAAGGCGGCTCACCACCACCTTCCCAAGGGCAATTAGAGATGGGCAATAAATGCTGACCTTGCCAGTGACGCCCACATCCCAGGAACAAATAAAAAAAATTGCTGATTTTAGCATGGGATAAATTTGCATACAACTGAATACAATTACAAGGTATTGAGGCTCATGCATGCTTTGTGCAAGGCCTTAAAAACGTTGTACATTTTTAAATCGCTTAATTTGGCACTTCTCAAATTGGGTGCTCAGGCCTACTGGTCCAAATGAGCAGGGCATGTTCTTTAGTCTCTGAATTATGTTACTCTGAATTCACCTAACAGGATTGTAGCACTAAAGCTGGGCGTCAGGACTATTATAATATTGTATTGCTTCCAATCAGATGCAACATACAAAAACTAAAATTATAACCCCTACATTAGGGTAGAAACTGAAATTAAAGTAAGCCATGAAATAAATATGCAGAAATTAATCCAAGGGGAGAAGTTTTGTGCACTGTTGATTTCCAATTCACTCCCATTAAATAAATATCCTAATCTAGGTTTTAAGCTGAAATTTATATTCATGATGTTGTGGCGACACGCCACCACTGGACACAATCCGCTCACGGCGGTACGGACAGTTTAAGCAGACGCCCCCAACCGGGGGCCCTTTCCTCCAGCAACTTGTTTCCCACAGGGACAGGCTGCCGGGAGCACTTCCTGTCTGGGGAGTATGTAAGTCAGGCGCGGGCTCTTCCAGTTCCTGTTTTGCCATGAGGCTGAAATAAAAAGCTGTTCTGTTTACTAGCTCTGGTCTCGACTCCCACGTTTGCCGCGGTATCTCAACACTGGTGACCCCGACGCTCAGGACGAATCCTAAGCTAGCATGGCGGATACAAACGCAGTCACGGTTAAATTACCAGACTTTTGGGAAAACTTGGCCGAAGCCTGGTTCGTTCAAGCCGAGTCCAGATTCCGGCTGAAAGGCATCACAGGCGACACCACAAAGTACGACTACCTCGTCTCCTCGCTCACGTATGCTACCGTCCCCAAAGTTTGGGCAGTGCTGCAGGACCCACCACAGACTGGCAAGTACGAACATCTGAAGGCTGCGCTCCTTAAAAAATTTCAAACGTCCTCTTACCAGCGCCACTGCCAACTCCTTGACCTCCCCGCTCTCGGTGATGCTTCACCATCAGACCTGCTTTCCCACATTCTGTCCCTCGCGGACGACAAGCCCCCCGGCGCCCTCTTTCGCACGCTTTTCATTCGGCAGCTTCCCGCCAGCATCCGCCCGCTCATTGTGGAGTCCGGCTCCACGGACCTGAATGACATAGCAGGAAAGGCCGACCGGCTGCTCTCTGCACAGTCCACGCGCGACGTCACGCCCGACCTCGTGGCAACGACCACGCGGTCTCCCCGGCCCACCAGGCCCGCCCGCCCTACCACTCCGGGCCACTGTTACTACCACACCCATTTTGGCACTAAGGCCCAATGCTGCACGCCACCGTGTACCTTCAATTCCGCCCCCGCACCGGCCCCCACGATGGCCGTCGGGCAAAAGGGGCCTCTACTGTACGTCACTGACGACAAAACCAACCGCCGATTTCTGTGCGACACAAGGGCCCAGCACAGCATCACCCCCGCCTCCGCCCTCGAAATCCAACACGGCACACCAGGTATCACGCTAGCCGCCGCCAATGGCTCGGACATCCGCACATATGGCACCCGCATGGTCACGCTCGACCTTGCGGGCCGCCGCTACCGCTGGGAGTTCCTCACCGCCGAGGTCCTCTGCCCACTCATCGGCGCCGACTTCCTACGCGCCCACGGCCTCCTGGTCGACATTCCGAGGCACCGCCTCGTCGACGCCAACACTATGGCCACCATCCCCGGCGCCTTTACCCCGGACCGTTCGGCCGGCCTGACGACCTACTGCCTCGCCAGGGCCGTGGACGACTACTCGGCACTCCTAGCCGAGTTCCCCACCCTCACCAACCCGACCTTTTCGGCCAAAGCCGCTAAACACGGGGTGGAGCACTATATCCCCACCACCGGCCCTCCAGTTTCTGCCCACGCCCGCAGGCTCAACCCGGCCAAGCTGGAAATCGCGCGGGCCGAGTTCACCACCATGGAACAACTCGGCATCATCCGCCGCTCCAGCAGCCCCTGGGCCTCGCCCCTCCACATCGCCCCTAAGCCCGGCGGAGGCTGGCGCCCTTGTGGGGACTACCGCTGCCTTAACGACGCCACCACCCCCGACCGATACCCGGTGCCTCACATCCAGGACTTCTCGGCCCGACTGGCCGGACGAACCGTCTTTCGGCCGTCATCACCCCATTCGGCCTGTTCAAGTTCCTGAGGATGCCCTTCGGCCTCAAGAATGCAGCCCAGGCTTTCCAGCGCCTTATGGACTCGGTCCTGCGGGACCTGAACTTCCTATTCGTCTATCTAGACGACATTCTCGTGGCCAGCTCCTCCAAACAGGAACACCTCGAACACCTTCGCGTCCTGTTCGGGCGCCTAGCCCAACACGGGCTCATCCTCAGCCCGGCGAAGTGCCAGTTCGGCCTAACCGAGATCAATTTTCTCGGTCACCACATCACCCCTGCTGGGGCCGTCCCCCTGCCCAACAAGGTGCAGGCCGTCCAGCAGTTCCCTCACCCCACAACCATCAAGGGCCTCCAGGAGTTCCTCGGGATGGTGAACTTCTACAACAGGTTCATCCCCAGAGCTGCAGCCCTCATGAAGCCCCTATACGACTCCCTCCGAGGTAAATCCGGCAAGATGGCCGTAGCCTGGACCACTGACACGTCAGCCGCCTTCGATGCCACCAAAAACGCGCTCGCCGACGCCACTCTGCTCGCGCACCCGAGGGCCGACGCCTGGGTCGCGCTCACCACCGACGCCTCCGACCACGCAGTCGGGGCCGTGTTTGAGCAGTGGGTTAATGGCGCGTGGCAGCCACTTGCCTTCTACAGCCGCCAACTGCGCCCCCCGGAGGTCAAATACTCCACTTTCGACCGAGAGCTTCTCGCGCTCCACCTGTCAGTCTGCCATTTCAGGTTCCTCCTGGAAGGCCGCCCCTTCACCGCGTACGTGGACCACAAGCCACTCACATACGCGATGGCCAAGCACACCGAACCCTGGTCCACTCGGCAGCAACGCCAGCTCGCGGCCGTGTCCGAGTTTACCACGGACATCCAGCACGTCTCCGGTAGAGACAACGTTGTCGCCGACTGCCTTTCCCGTCCCGCCATCTGCGCGAATCACCTCGCGGTCGACTACGCGCAACTAGCAGCGGCCCAGCTCACGGACCCAGACCTCCTCTCGGCGGCTACCAGCCTGCCAGGGCTACGCCTAGCCAAGGTCGCGCACGGGCCCGAAGCCACGGCAGTCACTTGCGACATCACACTCAGCCAACCCAGGCCGGTCGTCCCTGAAACCTGGCGCCGCCGCGTCTTCGACGCGCTCCACGGGCTCTCCCACCCGGGTTCCCGTGCGTCCGTCAAACTCCTCTCCCAGCATTTCGTCTGGCGCGGCCTCAGCAGAGATGTTCGGACTTGGGCCACCTCCTGCCTCGCCTGCCAACGGGCTAAGGTACAACGGCATACAAAAGCACCCCTGGGAGACTTCGAGGTACCCAGCCGCCGCTTCGACCACGTACACGTCGACATCGTCGGGCCCCTGCCGCCATCGCAAGGCCAGACTTATCTCCTCACGATGGTCGACCGCTACACACGCTGGCCTGAGGCAGTGCCGCTGACCTCCACCACCACAGCCGACATCGCCAGGGCGTTCGTTAACACCTGGGTAGTGAGGTTCGGCATACCGGCCGACATAACCTCCGACAGAGGCGCCCAGTTCACCTCCGAACTCTGGACGGCCACAGCACGCAACCTCGGTGTGACGCTCCACCGAACCACGGCGTACCACCCGCAGGCCAACGGGCTTTGTGAACGCTTCCACCGGTCACTCAAGGCCTCACTCCGCGCCGGCCTGCAGGACAGTACCTGGACTGACCGCCTACCGTGGGTACTACTGGGCCTACGCACCACGGTCAAAGAAGACCTCCGGTCCTCGGCAGCGGAGTTAGTCTACGGACAACCGCTGCGCGTCCCAGGCGAATTCCTTCCGGAGGCTACCACGCCTTGGTCGGCCGACCAGCAGCGGCTCAACTTTTTCTCTTCCGCTCAGCAGTTCGCCCCACTTCCGGTCAACCGACACGGCGAACTCGCACCTCACGTTCCGCCAAATTTACAGCAGGCGCGCTTTGTCTTCGTGCGACACGACGCGCACCGCGGACCCCTGCGACCCCCGTACGACGGACTGTACGAAGTACTACAAACCGGGGACAAGGTCTTCAAGCTGCGACTCGGCGACAGGGTCGAGACAGTCTCCATCGACCGGCTGAAACCAGCACACACAGAACCAGGGGAACAGGTCCCCGTGGCCCGGCCTCCAACTAGAGGCCGTCCCGCCAGCAAGCCAGCACAGCCAGCGGCGAACCGCCAGGCCCCGCCAACTAGACCGGCGATCATGCAGAGCCGCTGCGGCAGAACCATCAGACCACCGTCACGACTCGTCCACTCCTCCTAAGCGGATTCTGGGGGGAGCTCTGTGGCGACACGCCACCACTGGACACAATCCGCTCACGGCGGTACGGACAGTTTAAGCAGATGCCCCCAACCGGGGGCCCTTTCCTCCAGCAACTTGTTTCCCACAGGGACAGGCTGCCGGGAGCACTTCCTGTCTGGGGAGTATGTAAGTCAGGCGCGGGCTCTTCCAGTTCCTGTTTTGCCATGAGGCTGAAATAAAAAGCTGTTCTGTTTACTAGCTCTGGTCTCGACTCCCACGTTTGCTGCGGTATCTCAACAATGTAACAATTACATTTGTGTTGAAAATATCTCAAAGCAATGTGAATGTTACTTGAGTTCAACTGAAGGGAGTTCTTTCTGCTGGAAGTATAATCACTGTCCAAAAGGGTGTTGGCTTATCATTTTTATAATAGTAACGTCTTCATATATTAATTCAGCTACAGAGGCACAAATTAAAGGGAATTTTTAATTTTTGACATGCAGTCTTCTTTGCTGAGGCAAGGTGTTCCTTCGCAAACCAGTTGTGTATCGTTTGGTTGCAGACAGTGATTGTTACTCTTTCCAGGTGATTACTCACAGGTTCAGCTCAAGGTCAATTGTGCAATGCAGCTTCAAACTGATTGGCCAATTAGCCAGATGAAAGAGTGGTGAAAGAGATACACAGCTATAATAGGATGGCAGGGACAACCTTAGTTTTTAAGTTACCTAAAGAGCACAAATCTTTGCACACCTCAATCTTATTCCAAAATATAAGCTGTCGTTATATGAGAGATGGTACTGGGAGGACAGTAAGTATACATAAAAAATAGGGCTGTGCCAATCAATGAATTTATTTTTAAAGAATTGTTGTGTAATACAGTGGCATAGTGAAGTTCTATTCCAGTGGCATGTTGTAGCATTAGCTAGCGCTCTCGTGTGCTGTGCCACAGAGTAGCAGGATCTGCCTCTGCCTTGGCTTTCCCGTATGATGAGCTTTCACATCTCAGCTTTGTTACAGACAGATATGCCAAGGTACTTTCTATTAGGGAGTGGAGGGAAAATTCAAAGGGCACATCTCAAGCCAATCTTGGAGAGCTGCTAGTAGCCAGACAAACAGCAGAGTTGACAGAAACATGGACGTGTTTCAGCCACACAAGCTCAGGCTTCTTCCTAGTAATTATTAAAGCTGTTTCATATTGGTCAGAATGAGGCATGCTGAGTTTATTTCTGTCCCCCGTTCTCTGAAATAAGCCTTTCTCCTATCATTTTGGCAAATATTTGCTCTTCCCTCTATCACTATAAAGTATTTTATGTCATTTAGCCACAATCTGACAATAAAAAACAAGTCTGAAACTCAGTCGAAGCAGAATTCAAATTCTGGAGTGCTACCCAGCATTCTTTGCTAAAATTATTGAGCAACCATCTTTTTGTCCTTCAGATGAGATGCTAATTGAAGACCATGGGGGGAAAATTCAATTGCTTTACGCCTCCCGAGAGGGCGCTAATGGGGCGCAAAGCAACTAGCGCCTGGGCGTGACAATGTTTGCGCCGCTCACAAAATTGACCAGACATTTTGCGGCGACGCTAAACACTACCACCATGATCTCCTGCGCCCACAGATCGTGACGTCAGTCAAGCGTGCAACGCCCCGGACTGGATATTGAATGGCGCCCCCTGCCTTACCGCCTGCCGCTAGCAATGACAGGTTGAGGGGAACGTTTGCAGTCGGGCAGGGACAGGGGGAGCGCTATTTAAAGGTGACCGCTTCCTGACTTTTTTTGTCGGCGACATTTTTGCACCACGCATTCTGAGAGAGAGAGAGACACTTCTGGAAAGATTCAACGCTGTGTGAAGGAGTTTTGGGTACTGAGCTGCACTTTGCAGGTTCATTTTGATTTGTCCTTCCTTGCATCAATTTAGAAGAGACTGTGGGGGCTGCACTCTGAGCTCTTTCCCTGGGCCTCTCCATTGTTCTTTCCAGCAGAATTGATGTACAGGTCTCTCCAGGCCAAGATCCAAGGTTGCAATGAGCAGGGTGTGGATGGAGAGCAAGATCAACACTCCCCTTTAAGAACTGGCCGGCGCCAGTGTGTCTGTGTCCCATTGCTGACTGACATCACATGAGCTTCGCCAATGCTCTGAGTTAGCGCCTCGCTCCTCGGCGTTAGCACCTTAATAGAGGTGTGTAGTGCCTGATTTAGCGCTCCAATCACCTCCAGGGGCGATAGAAGCCAAGTTTGCAGTGGGAGGCGATAATTAACGCCAGGCGCTAAACTTTGAGCCCGGCCGATAATTGCGCCCCAAACGGGGCGATGCCGAATTTCTCCCTATGCCTATTCAGATGGACTTGAAAGATCTCACAGCCCTGGTATTAAAAGTAGGGAATTCTCAGTGTCCTGGCCAAAATTCTTCCCTCAACCAACATTACCAAACCAGATTAGCCATCCATTCTTCTCATTGCTTTTAGTGGTATCTTGCTGTGCACAAAAGGGCTGTTGCATTTGCCTACATAACAGGTCATGGGACTAATGGGGACTTGGATGAGGTGGCTGGAGACCTGTACTACAGCAACTCCTCAGATAATGAAGCAGTCTATGCCAGCATGCAGCAAGACCTGGACAACATGCAGGCTCGGGCTGATAAGTGGCAAGTAACGTTCACGCTACAGAAGTGCCAGGCAATGACCATCTCCAACAAGAGAAAGTCTCACCACTTCCCCTTGACATTCAACGACATTACCATCATCAAATCCCCCACCATCAACGTCCCGGGGATCACCATTGACCCAAAAACTTAACTGGATCAGCCATATAAATACTGTGACTACAAGAGCGGTGAGTGTCTCACCTCCTGACTCCCCAAAGCCTTTCCACCATCTACAAGGCAAAAGTAAGGAGTGTGATGGAATACTCTCCACTTGCCTGGATGAGTGCAGCTCCAACTACACTCAAGAAGCTCGACACCATCCAGGACAAAGCAGCCTGCTTGATCGGCAACCCATCCACCACCTTAAACATTCACTCCCTCCACCACTGACGTACCATGGCTGCAGTGCCTACCATCTACAAGATGCACTGCAGCAGCTCGCCAAGGCTTCTTCAACAGCACCTTCCGAACCTGCGCCCTCTTCCACCTAAAAGGACAAGGGCAGTAGGCACATGGGAACACCACCACCTCCAAGTACCCCTTCAAGTCATAGACCACCCTGACTTGGAAATATATTGCTGTTCCTTCATTGTCGCTGGGTCAAAATCCTGGAACTCCCTACCGAACAGCACTGTGGGAGAACCTTCACCACACGGACTGCAGCGGTTCAAGAAGGCGGCTCACCATTACATTTTCAAGGGCAATTAGGGATGGGCAATAAATGCTGGCCTTGCCAGCGACGCCCACATCTCATGAATGATTTTCTAAACAAAGAAGCCACAAGCAATCGGGAATGGGAACGCTACTTATTTTCACGTCCCAGGGTGCTGAGATCAATTGTAGCTCCCCTACCAGCACACACGGCTGTGATCAAGTAACTCCGTATAGACTGGAGATCAAACCCTGGAGTTTGCTGACTCAGTTATTCATTGAAGAAATTAACTGAGCTGTCAGAAGAGAATAAAGATTGCTTACAAAGCGTCGTAAGTCAAAGACCAACACTATCAAGATGTACTGCAGAAAATTGCTGTCAATAGTTAAATGAGCTCTGCCAACTTGGCTCTAGTACTCCTGAGAAATGAGCCTATAGCACCAAACAACCCCAATTTTTGTCTTTTCATCACAGTAAAAGTTGGAAACAAGACAATCAATGGTGATTAAGGTTACATTTGCACTGCCACATCAAATATCATATTCACCTGCACCTTGCCTGTCAAAGAAACATTTAGCACTATCACAGGGAGAACTATTCACTGTTCCCCATCATTCTCTGCTAATATGAACAATTCTCCTAAAATATCAATTAATTTTATAGCCGCTATATAAATTACATGAATTTTTAGTCAAGCCTCCTGGTTTCAGTTCAATAAAGTGATTTGGTTACAAATCATTTTCCATTTATTTTAATTTGAATAATTCTAAGGCAGTATGAAACTTTGTCTTGCTGTATGTTTGTCATATTAAGAAATATGATAGACTTAAAAACATATTTACATAAAATGTAGACAAGGTCAGGTAACAATGAAGCCTTTAATTTAGCTGTAATCAACATTGATTTGCATAGTAGTATATAATTAGCAATGATTAACAATAACGGTCTGATAATGGACATCCTAGATTTCATGAAAATGTGACATTTTGATTAGAATAAAAAAATCCTAGTAGCATAAAAGCCTTTTGATTTCCATAAGTTAATTTGGCTTGATAATTCCAAACAACTATTAGAATATTACTCTATATACCTTAATGTCCTCATCACAATCATTACACGGTTGTGTGTTCAGCTCACATAAACTGTAAAATGATCTATGTGACTGGCATACATCAGCCATCGACTATCTGCTATGAGATGAGACAGTTAATCAAATGTCTTTCCCAATAGCATGTCAAGTGTCACAGAACTGAATGAGATGGCTAAATTATGACACAGCCCTCCTCACTTTTCAGCATTTTTTATATCACAGTGCCAGAAAAAATGAAGATGCCTATTATAGCACTGCAGTTTCTTCTCTACGCTGCTAAAAACACCATTTCCATATGTGGTATAATATAATGAATGCTGCTTCAACACTGAAGCATCCTCAATAAACATGCTTCAGGCACATACTTGTAGAAAGCTTCTTCCATACGTTCTGTCTAGATAAGTATTTTATTTGATAGTAAAACAAGATAGACACCCACAGACTTAGGCTCATTTACAAGGCACCAGGTGGAAAAATGTAGTGAAAGAACAGGAGGATGCTGATGATACTCTAAATCACCAGCATTTTCTTTTCAAAATCCAGCTGGCCAGGTCCACAGAAAGCAATAGCGTGCGGCGGAAGGTGGAAAAATAAATTTGGAATAACCCTACTCCATCATATCAGGATTGGGAAAACTCTAGAGACCATGGGGGAGAAATTCCCTACCTTATCAGCACCCGTTAGCGCGGCATAATGTCGAGAAAGCGGCGGCCGCCGCTCTTCCGCCAGCTGGTGGCAGGTCCCACGGTGTCCTCCATTTTCGTGGTCCCCGTAGCGCTGCCGTTAAGTAGTATCGCTCTGCAAAGAAAAATGGCGGAGTGGTGACATCAGCCGACGTGCAATGAAGACTAAGCGTCACCATGGCAAACTTCGACCCTAGCGCTGAGTTCAGCGCTGGGTCTTAATCACGCTAGGTAAACCCAGCATGCAAGCAGACTCAGAGGAGCTGTCAGCACCTTTTAAAGGGACACACACATCTTTCAGGTAAGTTTGCATTTAAGCTTTTGGACTGGATTTTTGATTTTACTGAAGTAGTGGCTTGCATGTTAAAAGTTTTTTAAGTGTGTAGTGAGTGCTGCTGGAAGGTTGCAAGGCCTCAGATGGTAAAGGAAGGTCTCTGAGAAGGCAGAAAATGCTGTAAATACTGAGCAGGTCAGGCAACATCCATGGAGAGAGAAACAGAGTTCACGTCTCAGGTCAAAATGCTGCCTGACCTGTTGGGTATTTCCAGCATTTTATGGTGTCATTTCAGATTTACAGCATCCGCTCATAAAGGGATGAGGAGGAAGCAGAAGAGGAGGAAGCGGAAGAAAGGATGCAACCCAGACAGCCCCTTTCTGGCCATGATATCCGGATGGAATCATCCGCCTGTGGTACCAGTGAGCACAACCCCAATTCCCCTTTCAACATTTGTCCCACACCTTACCTTCTGTCTGTTATTGGCCATCACAACATCCTCTTGGTCACGATGTTGAAATAAAAGCCACCACAAAGCAAACTTTCCAATCCAACTTTATATATCTATCCATCCAATATGACATCAACTCATCACCCTTGTGCATTCTCTTAGTGATTGTCTTGTGCGTGCCTTTGCCTATCCTACTGATGTCACACAGTGCTACCCCAGTGGCTGCAGCATGGCTGGCTTTCAGTGGGGAAACTGCAAATGGCCTTGCTGGTCGACCTTGAGAAGCTGGTGGCTGGGGGTGTGAAATCAAGTGACGGTGTTTCTTCTTCTTCTACTTCTTCTTCACTCGCCTCTCCCTCTTCTTGGCCAATCACTGGCTGGGCAGGCTGCATTTCTTTGGTGTGTGAAATGAGGAAGGCACAAAGGTAGAGTTGTGGTGAGGGGAGGGTGGGAAAGCAAGAGCTACATGCCAGGAGGAGGATAACGTATGTGGATACCAACATCTTGTGTCCTTTTTGACCTGCCTCTGGCCAAGGGCTCAGCCATGCCCCTGCCAAGAATGGCCTGCACCATCTCCTCCAAGGAGGTGAGCTAAGGCTAGGAACGGGAGATGTGCCTCGTGATTGGTGCAGATTGTTGGTAGATGAGTAATTTGGGGAGGTGGTGGGGAGCAGTGTGTGAGGTTAGTGATGCAGTTGGTAGGAGACGGCTTTTGAAGATGCATTCACTGGCCTTGACCAGTGGTCTGAGGTCATGAAGCTTCTGTGGGCACTGGAGCCAGGTGGTGGGGGCGACACTGCTGGCAGTGATGGCCTCAGTGATGTAGTCCCACACCATTCTTTCTGGAGGGCCTCCTGGCCCCTGTGGGTAGAGGACCACTCTTGCAGTGTTGACCCCCTGCACAAAGCTGGAGTGCTGCGTGCAAAGCCCTGGGTGCCCCTTCCCTGGCTTGCTGAGCCATTTGTGTTCTCCCATTTTTAGAAGTTCAGAAGGGAATTCAGCTTTAAGTGCTGAAGACTCCCATTTGGGACTTCTTTTTAATGTTAATTCTTTTTTTGACGCGATCTTCCGCTCCCGCGGCAAGCATCGGCTCAGCCTGGCCTCCAGCTCCCGCTCCCGACTTCGGCCTCCACAGCCAGAAACGCGACCACGCGCATCACGTGACGCCCCAAGCGCGGACAACGCTACCGAGCGTGATGAGGTCATCACGCTCCCCACAGGACTGCTACGTAGTCCTCGTGGAGTCCTCGCTGGGACACAGACCTACACCACGGTGCTCCTACAGCAGCACAGGTGGCATAGTGGTTAGCACTGTTGCCTCACAGCGCCAGGGACCCGGGTTCAAATCTGGCCTCGGGTGACTGTCTGTGTGGAGTTTGCACATTCTCCCCGTGTCTGCGTGGGTTTCCTCCGGGTGCTCCGGTTTCCTCCCACAGTCCAAAGATGTGCAGGTTAGGTTGATTTGGCTATGATAAATTGACCCTTAGTGTTAGGGGATTAAATACATGGGGTTACAGGGATAGGGTGGGATATGTGTCGGTGCAGGCTCGATGGGCCGAAATGGCCTCTATCTGCACTGTAGATTCTGTGATTCTGTGATTCTGTGAAAGGCAGTAAGGGCTGAAAACTGCACTTTTTCACTTCATTTGAATTTTTATTCATTCTGAACTCATTGTCCCCTTAATTCATAGTCCTTTTAATGACCCACAATTCCTTGTGAACTCCACAGCCTTGCTCCCAGAGGCTGTAAGAAGCTGGAACACCACTCCTGGATGCGATCTTCGGATCGGATGCCTCCACTATCGCCACCAGGAGGGCGTTACACTGTAAATTAGCGCTGGGCTACAAATCTTTAGCCCCCAGCGTGAATCTTTGCCCGGTAGTGCTGCAGCCATTTTCCGTGGCCGTAAACCTGATGCCGTGGTGGCACCGGCAGGTTTTTGCCGATGTCCAATTTCTAGGCCATATTCAACAACAACATGAGTTTTCTGGCTCTCTAAAGCTGGAAAAGTGGAATTTCTCTCCAGTTAACGGGTTGCTGTAGAAGCATTCATTTCCCCAAAAGACTGCAGGAAAGACACACTAGGGCAATAAAACTAGCTTCTACACTCTCCTAAAGCCCTCTTTCTTTTGGTCAAGCTTATGTGTAACCGATACTATAGATAACTGGAGAAATCTAGGCTTACATGCAAATTCCATGAAGAGGCAGTCACTGTGGACTGAGAGCTGAGATTAAGATAAGGTGGCTCTTTCTAATTCAATAGCTATTTCTCACGGCCGCCCATCTACCCACACCAGGTGTAGCAAGGCATTAAAACCAGAGTCTCAACACATGGGCAGAATCAGGGTTGATGTCTGATGTAAATGGACTAATGTGAGTACTGTACAGCGGTATTGTGTCTCATAAATTACAGGAGGATATTCAGAGGGGAATGGACTTGCGTGTAAATAAATGGCCTCTGTATGATTGCTACTTCTATCTTTTTTTATCTTGATCTAACCTGACCCTGCTTCACCATTAAAAGATTGCATACAGGATTAACTTTCATATCGTGACGAAAACTCAGCATGTAAAGAAATGCTATGGACAGTTAAGACCCATTTTAATACTCAATTTATATTTAATATGGATGTTTTGTGAAAATGGGGGAGGAGGGGAATTAATAACCTAAATATAGCTATATTATGTGTTCAAGATACCCAGCCAGAAAGACAACACAGTCAAAAAGTAATTAAAAAAACATATAAAGCGGAATGGGGAAACTGCATTAACAGAAAGCACAAAAAACAGACTGTGAAGATTTTGAGATTACTTTGCACAGTATAACATTGACCACATTGGCAGACAAAATTGCACTATACAAATCTCTGGGAAAACACATTAAAAAAGAAATAGACAGAACCAAGTACAAGAGAAGAGCAAAGATTTGCCAATTGATAGGACAAAGAATTATTTCAGAGGGGCTAGTGACTCTATCATTTAATATATCTGATGTCCACACTTTTAAGTTGAAGGGGGGATTATTACCCTTGACAGGACGGGCACTCTCCATATCTCTCTTCTGATTCCAGTCCAAGAAAGTAATTACTACTTCTAATTATCTGTGTGTGGGAAATATGAATACTGACTGAACACTCAGAGTTTTACATTGTTCATTTTGATTTAGATGGCCATGCGCCTAGAGGAGGCAGCAGAAAATATTCTTCTAAAACCATGAAGATGTTGGCCAGGGAATTTTCTTCCCCCACCTCCACTTTAAGGAATCTTATGTCAATGATTAGTGAAGGCGTATATGAAGCTTATTGTGATGAAATATTCCATTCATCACTCATTGGTATTCTCTGCCTGTGACTGTGGTTGGTTTCAGTTTCATTTCCCTTACCTCAGTTCCGTTTCCTCACCATTGTATTGTACTGTGTGTAGGGCTCCGCCCATACCTGGCCCCTATGTAAGCTGGCCCAGCCTGCATCACATCCAGTACGGCAGACCTCTGGATGGAAGATACCTCTCCTCTGTGTGTTACCTTCTAAGTCAATAAAAGCCTTGTTTTGTTTCGCTAACATCGAGTCTCGGATTTATTGAGGCACATCAATTTTATTGACTTAATTTTCAACACAATGGATCAACTCTTGAAACCCGAACGTTTGGATTTGGACCAGCATGCTTCGGACGCATCGGCACGCTTTGGACACTGGTTTATGTGTATGGAATTCTTCCTGGACAATTCCGCAGCCGTCAAAGATGCTACGGACGCTGCGAGTATGAAACTCGGAATTCTGCGGAATTGGGTAAGCCACCGGGTTTACCCCCTCATCCAAGACGCCGACACGTACCCGGCCACCTGTGACATCTTAAAGGCGCATTACCAGCAGCCTACGAATGAGGTGTATGCTAGGCATCTGCTCGCTACTCGCGCACAGCGACCTGGGGAATCGGTGGAGGAGTTCCTAGGCACCCTGAAAACGCTTGGCAAAGACTGCAAGTGCCAAGATGTAAAAGCCGCAGTGTACACTGACGAGCTTGTTCGCGATGCCTTTATCACAGGCCTCAGCTCCACTTACATCCGGCAGAGACTGCTGGAAAAAACGGGATTGGACCTGAAACAGGCTGCGGACGTAGCGCAATCCCTGGATGTGGCCCAGAGAAACTCGGACGTCTACTCTTCAGCCCGCGCCGTCCATGCCGCCACGTGTGCACCAAGGGCACCGCCATCTTGAAAGGCATCTTCCCCGCCCGGCAGCCCGACACCGTCGGGGCCCCGCTCTCCCCCCAGAAGCCCTACGACAGCCGCGACGCGTCGGGGACCCAACTGCTACTTCTGCGGGCAGCCGAAGCACACCAGAAACCTGTGCCCGGCGAAAGGCACCACCTGCTTTAAGTGCGGTAAGAAGGGGCACTTCGGGAAGGTGTGCAGAGGGAACCCCGCCGGAAAACCTGCCACCACCGCGTGTGCGCCGTGGGAGCGGCCATCTTGGACGCCATCTTGCCCGACCTCGTGGGGTCCGCCATCTTGTGAGCAGACAGCGTGGACGCCATCTTGCCTCGATCAGGGCCCTACAGTGGCATCGGTCACAGTGGACCAGACCAGGCCGCACCCGCTATCCAAATCAATGGTGGACATCGAGGTAAACGGGTGCGGGGTTAAATGTTTAATTGACAGTGGAAGCACGGAGAGTTTTATCCACCCTGAACTGGCACAACAACTCTCCCTAAAGGTGGTCCCTACTCGGGGTACCATCTCTATGGCTGATAAAACCCAGACATCGACCATTATGGGTTACTGCACGGTACAATTGTCTGTTAACGGAACTGTATACGATAATTTTAAAGTACTAATCATGAAGAATCTATGTGCGAGCGTGATCTTGGGCCTGGATTTCCAGTGCTACCACCAAAGCATCACGCTCAATTACGGTGGGTCCCAGCCGCCCCTCACAGTGTGCGGTCTGGCTACCCTGAAGGTAAAGCCACCTTCGCTATTCGCGAACCTTACCCCTAACTGCCGGCCAATAGCGACCAAAAGCAGGAGGTACAGCTGGGAGGACAGGCGGTTTATCGCGACCGAGGTAGACAGGCTCCTGAAAGAGCGCATTATTGAACGCAGCAACAGCCCGTGGCGCGCCCAAGTGGTAGTGGTAAGGGGTAGCGAGAAGAAACGGATGGTGATCGACTACAGCCAAACGATCAACAGGTACACCCAACTAGACGCCTACCCGCTACCCCGCATATCAGAAATGGTGAACCAAATCGCCCAATACCGGGTGTTCTCCACCATCGACCTCAAGTCAGCGTACCACCAGCTCCCTATCAGACCAGAGGACCACCCGTACACCGCCTTCGAGGTGAACGGACGCCTCTACCAATTCCTCAGAGTCCCCTTTGGGGTGACGAATGGGGTCTCGGTCTTCCAGAGGGAGATGGACCGCATGGTCGATGACCACCACTTGCAGGCAACCTTCCCCTACCTCGACAACGTCACCATCTGCGGTCACAACCAGCAGGATCACGACTCGAACCTCGAGAGGTTCCTGAAAACCGCACAAAAACTCAACCTCACCTACAACGAGGACAAGTGCGTTTACAACACCACGCGCCTCTGCATACTAGGCAGCGTGGTGGAGAATGGGGAAATCGGACCAGACCCCGACCGATTGCGCCCCCTACGGGAGCTGCCCCTGCCCAACACTCCCAAAGCCCTGAAAAGGTGCCTGGGGTTATTTTCTTATTATTCCCAATGGGTCCCCAACTACTCCGACAAAGCCCGCCCCCTCTTGAAAGCATCCTCTTTTCCGCTCCCTGCTGAGGCCCACGCCGCCTTCAAAAGCATTAAGCGGGATATTGAGCGGGCCACGCTACAGGCAGTGGACAAGAACACTCCCTTTCAAGTGGAAAGTGATGCGTCTGACTTTGCCTTGGCGGCCACCCTCAACCAGGCGGGGCGGCCCGTAGCTTTCTTCTCGAGGACCCTCCAAGGGCCCAAGATCAGACACTCCTCCGTGGAAAAGGAGGCCCAAGCCATCGTGGAGGCAGTGCGCCACTGGCGCCACTACCTAGCCGGCAAACGCTTCACCCTACTTACCGACCAGCGGTCGGTAGCGTTTATGTTCAATAATAAACAGAGGGGGAAGATTAAAAATGATAAGATTCTTAGGTGGCGGATCGAGCTCTCCACCTTCGATTATGACATTATTTACCGGCCAGGGGCCCTTAACGAATCCCCCGACGCCCTCTCATGAGGGATGTGTGCCAGCGCCACCGGGGATCGGCTACAGACCCTCCACAACGACCTCTGCCACCCAGGGGTCACGCGGCTGTTCTACTTCATAAAGTCCCGCAACTTACCCTACTCGATTGAGGAAGTTCGGTCTCTGACCAGGAACTGCCGCACTTGCGCTGAGTGCAAGCCTCGGTTCTACCGCCCAGATAGAGCCCACTTAATCAAAGCTACACGGCCCTTTGAGCGGCTCAGCTTAGATTTCAAGGGCCCCCTCCCGTCCGTCGACTGCAATGTTTACTTCCTGAACATTGTGGACGAATACTCCCGTTTCCCATTCGCCCTCCCCTGCCCAGACATGACCAGCGCCACGGTCATTAAATGCCTCAACAGCCTGTCCTGCCTGTTCGGTATGCCGAGCTACATCCATACGGATAGGGGGCGTCCTTCATGAGTGAAGAGCTACGCCAGTACATGCTGTCCAGGGGGATCGCCACAAGCCGTACCACCAGCTACAACCCCCGGGGTAACGGTCAAGTGGAGCGAGAGAACAGGACAGTATGGAAAGCAGTCACTCTAGCTCTAAGGACCAAGGGCCTCCCTATCTCCCGCTGGCAGGAAGTCCTCCCAGATGTGCTCCATTCGATACGGTCGCTATTGTGTACTGCCACTAATGCCATGCCTCATGAGCGAATGTTTGTCTTTCCCCGGAAATCCACCTCAGGCGTATCCATGCCGTCATGGCTCTCCACCCCGGGTCCGGTATTCGTGCGAAGGCATGTGAGGGGCCACAAGACGGACCCTCTCGTGGAGTCAGTGCACCTACTCCACGCCAACCCCCAATATGCGTATGTCCGGCACGCCGACGGAAGGGAGGACACCGTGTCCATAAAAGACGTCGCCCCAGCCGGTAACGACAACAACCACGACAACAGCAGCAACAACGATCACAGCAACTCTTACCCACCCACTACTCTTTCATCACCCCCGGAAGAACATCGACCAACGGTACCCCCACCAACTACCCCTTCAACAACCCTGGCGGCACCCCCGGCAGAGACCCAGGAGGCCACCGGGGACACCCAGCCGACACCCGCGGCTCCACAACAGCCACGTCGGTCGCAGAGGACTATCAAACCCCCGAACAGACTAAATCTATAGAAGGGGTGAATGTGATGAAATATTCCATTCATCACTCATTGGTATTGAACTGTGGTTGGTTTCAGTTTCATTTCCCTTACCTCAGTTCCGTTTCCTCACCATTGTATTGTACTGTGTGTAGGGCTCCGCCCATACCTGGCCCCTATGTAAGCTGGCCCAGCCTGCATCACATCCAGTACGGCAGACCTCTGGATGGAAGATACCTCTCTGTGTGTTACCTTCTAAGTCAATAAAAGCCTTGTTTTGTTTCGCTAACATCGAGTCTCGGATTTATTGAGGCACATCACTTATAACACAGGCCATTATTACCTTCATGCTCATGGTTTAGGTTTTAGCTTAAGTTTCGTAATAACATAACAATTATATCATTAGCAATATGTAAAAATAAGCTGCTTTGCTTAAAGGAGCATGGCCAACCTTGAAAAATAATATGAGATGAATTGGAACAATATTTGTATATGTGTGACCATGATGATGTTATTCACATCAAAAACATCATTGTGTTATAAAAGGTTGATCATGTTGCTTGCTTATGATGTTGAATACTATGTAGATTCTTTGGTTCCTTTCATTCCCAAACCAGTCACGGTCTTCCTTTAAAAAAACAAAGGTCAATAAGGTTTTGATTGTCTTATTCCAGGCCACCATGTTAGAATTAGCCAGGGCGTATTCTGTATATACCATCCCCTCCCCCACCCGCCACATCCCAAATTATGTAATTTATCGTTGTTCCAGATTGTATGGCGGCAGACACAATAGTCTACATCCAATACTGGATGAGAAAGGAGGACCAACAAATGCAACATCTGCAAGACCAGCTATGTTGGAGTGCACCATACTAAATAGATGTTTTTAATTTTGTTGTTGTTAATTTACAGATACCTGAGGCTTCATAAAGAAGGCCTGATTTTAAAAGAAAAGACAATTTAAGCTACATTTATGCAGGATAGTTGCTTTAATCCAGTTGACAGTTGTTGAAATATGCTAACCATCGGGCCAGTTTCAAACAGTCCTCATAATTGAGTGGCTGTGTTCCATTCGTTAAACTGCTAACCTGTGATTTCTACCAGTGGCTGAGGCACACATTAGTTGGTGCTAACTTAATCCAGGTCCAGGTTCTGTTTAATTAAATTGAAAAACTGTTGGCTGTTCAAAAAAAAGGGATTAAAAAAGCTGGTTGTTCAAACAAGACGATCAGAAGCACGGGTTGAAATGTACATTTGTAGCACTTGTCACTATAGGTATATTCAATCATTTTAACATTAAATTCAGCCTATTTTACAAATGTACAAATTTTCAGAAGTGGCCATCTTGATTTGTTTCCCTCCTCTCTTTCTTTCTCTTAATAAGAATTCATGTGGAGTCATCAATATTGCAGAGGATAATACATAATATAAATTCAACGTTTTTTGCAAAATGGTGAACCCTGACCTTTAATAATAGCATATGCAACAACTGCCAATAGACTAGGTTATTTATGTTTGTCTGTGGATATCCAATTTACAGAAAATTGTTTGCTGTTACTGTACCAGCAATGCTTTATTTTAGATACAAGTATTCCTCTCACATCACACTGTCTCTTAGACAAAATTACATAGCCATTAACTCTTTGAAAGCTGCGGTAGTCAAAATTTAGCATAATCAAAACAGTTTGCTTTACTTCCAAAACTATATTATAAAGAAGGATTCTATGGTTCCAGATATTTTTTGAATTCAACTTTTTAAAAAAATTTACAGGAAGATTAAAAAGGTCCTTCATCTTTCAAATTGTTAAATACATGCACCTGCTGCCCTTGTCCTTCTAGGTAGAAGAGGTTGCGGGTTTAGGAGGTGCTGCCGAAGAAACCTTGGTGAGTTGCTGCAGTGCATCTTGTAGATGGTACACACTGCAGCCACGGTACGCCGGTAGTGGAGGGAATGAAGGTTTAAGGTGGTGGATGGGGTGCCAATCAAGCAGGCTGCCTTGTCCTGGATGGTGTCGAGCTTCTTGAGTGTTGTTGGAGCTGCACTCATCCAGGCAAGTGGAGAGTATTCCATCACACTCCTTACTTGTGCCTTGTAGATGGTGGAAAGGCTTTGGGGAGTCAGGAGGTGAGACACTCGCCGCAGAATACCCAGCCTCTGACCTGCTCTTGTTGCCACAGTATTTATGTGGCTGGTCCAGTTAAGTTTCTGGTCAATGGTGACCCCCCCCCCGGATGTTGATGGTGGGGGATTCGGCGATGGTAATGCCGTTGAATGTCAAGGGGAGGTGTTTAGACTCTCGCTTGTTGGAGATAGTCATTGACTGGCACTTCTGCGGCGCGAATGTTACCTGCCATTTATCAGCCCAAGCCTGAACATCGTCCAGGTCTTGTTGCAGCGGGCACGGACTGCTTCATTATCTGAGGAGTTGTGAATGGGGCTGAACACTGTGCAGTCATCAGCGAACATCCCCATTTCTGACCTTATGTTGGAGGGAAGGTCATTGATGAAGCAGCTGAAGATGGTTGTGCCTAGGACACTGCCCTGAGGAACTCCTGCAGTGATGTCCTGGGGCTGTGATGATTGATCTTCAACCACCACAACCATCTTCCTTTGTGCTAGGTATGACTCCAGCTAGTGGAGCATTTTCCCCCCAATTCCCATTGACTTCAGTTTTACTAGGGCTCCTTGATGCCATACTCGGTCAAATGCTGCCTTAATGTCAAGGGCATTCACCCTCACCTCACCGCCTGAATTCAGCTGATTTGTCCATGTTTGGACCAAGGTTGTAATGAGGTTGGGAGCTGAGTGGTCTTGGCGGAACCCAAACTGGGCATCAGTGAGCAGGTTTCGGTGAGTAAGTGCCGCTTGATAGCACTGTCGACGACACCTTCCATCACTTTGCTGATGATTGAGAGTAGACTGATGGGGCGGTAATTGGCCAGGTTGGATTTGTCCTGCTTTTTGTGGACAGGACATATCTGGGCAGTTTTCCACATTGTTGGATAGATGCCAGTGTTGTAGCTGTAATGGAACAGCTTGGCTAGAGACGCGTCTAGTTCTGGAGCACAAGTTTTCAGCATGATAGCCGGGACGTTGTCGGGGCCCATAGCCTTTGCTGTATCCAGTACGCTCAGCCATTTCTTGATGTCACGTGGAGTGAATCGAATTGGCTGAAGACTGACTTCAGGAGTAGGCCGATATGGATCATCCACTCGGCACTTCTGGCTGAAGATGGTTGCAAATGCTTCAACCTTGTCTTTTGCACTCACGTGCTGGGCTCCACCATCATTGAGGATGGGGATATTCATGGAGCCTCTTCCTCCAGTTAGTTGTTTAATGGTCCACCACCATTCACGACTGGATGTGGCAGGACTGCAGAGCTTTTATCTGATCCATTGATTGTGGGATCGCTTAGCTCTGTCTATAGCATGCTGTTTCTGCTTTTCAGCATGCATGTAGTCCTGTTTTGCAACTTCCCAGGTTGGCACCTCATTTTTAGGTATGCCTGGTGCTGCTCCTGGCATGCTCTTCTACACTCCTTATGGAACCAGGGTTGGTCCTCTGGCTTGATGGTAATGGTAGATTGAGGGATATGCCAGGCCATGAGGTTACAGATTGTGGTGGAATACAATTCTGCTGCTGCTGATGGCCCACAGCGCCTCATGGATGCCCAGTTTTGAGCTGCTAGATTTGTTCTGAATCTATCCCAATTTAGCACGGTGGTAGTGCCACACAGCACAATGGAGGGTGTCCTCAGTGTGAAGATGGGACTTCATCTCCACAAGGATTGTGCGGTGGTCACTGCTACCAATACTGTCATGGACAGATGCATCTGCGGCAGATAGATTGGTGAGGATGACGTCAAGTAGGTTTTTCCCTCGTGTTGGTTCTCTCACCACCTGTCGCAGGCCCAGACTGGCAGTTATGTCCTTCAGGACTCGGCCAGCCTGGTCAGTAGTGGTGCTAGTGAGCCACTCTTGGTGATGGACATTGAAGTCCCCCACCCAGAGTACATTCTGTGCCCTTGCTACTCTCAGTGCTTCTTCCAAGTGGTGTTCAACATGGAGGAGTACTGATTCATCAGCTGAGGGAGGGCGGTAGGTGGTAATCAGCAGGAGGTTTCCTTGCCTATGCTTGACCTGAAGCCATGAGAATTTATGGGGTCCAGAGTCAATGTTCAGGACTCCCAGGGCCAGATATTAAGCGTTATGGAACCAAGGCGGGTAGATGGAATAAAGATACAGATCAGCTGTGATCTAATTAAATAGTGGAACATGCTCAAGGGGATGTATGGCCTACTGCTGTTCCTATGTTCCTATGTCGTGTGTAGAATTATGAGAAAGAGGAATAAATGGTTGGCCAGAGGAACCCTGATGGAAGATGTGGATTTATTGATAACGAGCTGTTTCTTTTAATCTTATCCAGACAAAGATTGTAGAAGGGTAGCTGCCAATTTTATTAAACTCGCACATTGGTTTGGCAGCATTTATAGGGGATGTCTGAATTTACAAATACATGTGACGATGAAATGCAAAAAAGAGTGCAGAAAATAAAATAGGAAATAAACAAAATATTTTTACACTAATTCTAGGAGCATACAAAACAGTTTTGCAGAATTGGAGGCATTTTGAAATAATATTTGGAGTGGAGCATAAACGCCGGCATGGACTGGTTGGGCCGAATGGCCTGTTTTTGTGCCGTATATCCTATGTAATCGAGATCTGGTTAAACCAGGACATTCACTGGGAAATCAAAATGCTAGGATTAAAGCCTATGGAAGGGGTAGACACAACAAAACAGGTATAGGAGTGACAATATGGGTAAACGAAGGTATTGCATTTCCTTATTTAGTCTGCTGAGGACCAACGTGGTCAGAGGCTATTATGGATCTATTCTTAGTTATGATCCAGCTATGTTAAATAAGGTGAAATTAGGGGAGTAGCAAAGATCCAGAGACCACAATATCATGAAAATTGTAATTCTCATGTGGCCACATAAAAAAGGGGAGTGGCACAAAATCACTGGACTTTAAAAGAGCAGACTTTAAGTTAATGCAAAATCAGCTTTATACATTTTTATTTGAAGACAATAATGGTTGGGAGAAATGTGGGAAATATTTAAAAAGCTATTGGTCAGGTTAGATTCAAAATCTACAACAGCACATCAATACAGATTAAAGGAGGTCAATGTGATTAAGTGCTAATGTAAAGAGAAATATTAGAGATGAGCTGAAGGTTGTTAAATTATATAAAACATCCAACAGGCAGAAAAAATGTAGTCAATTATAAAGATAAGTAAATGTAGGTTAAAATATAATTAAAGAAGCCAAGAGAAATACGCAATGTAGATTTGCTGAGAATATATCAAATAACATTAAAGTTGTTTTCAAATATATATTAGGTAGTAAACAATGGATGAAAGAAGGTAATGATGTATTTAAGATGATAATGGAAAATTGGAAGCTGGGGAAAAGAAATAGCTGAGCTTTCAAATAGTTCTTTAAAACCACCATTATCGAGGAAGGTGGAACATTACTTTAGTCACAAATCATATTTCAGGAAACAACAAAGCAAAGGAGCCAAATGACAATAGATATGATTATAAATAGATGTTCTTAAAATAGACACAGGACTGGTAAAGACAACATGCAGCAATCAGTCTTAAAGGAAATGGGGACTGAAATTAGTTAGATCTTAACTGGCATCTTTGGGAACGTTTCCTTAGGATTAAAAACTGACTAATATAATTTCATTATTTGTAAAAACATTAAGCGATATACCTAAACTAGTAAGTTTAACTTCAGTTGGAGGGTAGCCATAAATAAGAACTTTTCAAGATGGAAAAAGATTGCAAGCAGGGAAATGCAAGGGCTGATCTTAATAAACATACAGATCTAATATAGATAGATGGAGAGAGATGTAAGTTTTGCACCTGGCATGCTTACCCATAGGGAGAAAATGTGCATATGGCAGGGAAAGATATGACAGCTTAAAATTGGTTGATACAACTCCAATATTACAGGCATAAAATAGGCGCCAAGGCATCCAAAATAGCGGGCAGTGTGCACACACACATGTTGTGTTGGAAGTGCACTGCCTGCCATGTTGGTATAGGCAGAAAAGAGGGGTCCAGGGCCCATGCCTGAAACAAGCATTAGACCCTTTGCACATACAAATATGGGGCCTAACAGCTATTTGAGGCCCCATATGCAAATTTGGGCTGCCCTGAATGCAGCCGGCACTGGGCCAACTGTGTTCAGGATAACCATGTCTACATGTGGCCTGACCAGCAGTCCTTAAAGAGACCCCTAGAGGCCGCTACCAAAAAGGTAAGTTTGTTTTAAAAAAAACCTGAATATGAAGCTGAAGACCATTGCCAACTCATTACCATCTCCCCCCCACCCCCCCCCGATCTCCTCCCCACCCCTCTCCTGATGGCCTCCTTCCTCCCGATCACTTTCCCCCTCTCCTGATTGTCTCTGTTCCTCCTGATCACTTTTCCCCCCCCTCACCCAATCGCCTCAACCCCTTCTCCCAGGATCTATCCAAGGGCTGCTGCTGATGATGCAGTGGCCTGAAATCTAATGTTGACTTGCTGGTGAGTGCCTGCAGCTCATTTTAAATGAGGGCCGATGCCCAATATTGGGTGTGCCCTGGGCCTATGCATTCTGGCGCAAGGATTGTTCCCTGTGCCCAGCTCGCGCCAAAAGATGCAAGCCAAATTCTAGGCCGACATGTCCGCAAAAAGCAAGCATTCTGATTAGCTCAAATTTCCCAATCAAAAACATCTCAACACGTACTGCACTAACCTTGAGCACTTCTGTCACAATATTCCCTCCAAATTCTTTCCATGGCCATATTATTTCCTTACCCACCCAACTGTATCTATAGATAATATTTATGCCATACTGAACATTTTAAATATTAATCAATTTTGACAACAAACCGCAAAATTTACCGGAAGCTCAGACATTCCTTGTTATTACATCTTCACCCGCTTTCACCTGCATCCTCTCCCCTCTCTCTAAGAACTTCACCTTGCTTTTGCCTCCATTCACAGAGCTTCCCTCTTTGGCCTTCCCTCTCATACTAATTCTGTCCCCATCAATTTGCCTTAATGAAATCTGTGCATGCACCATCTTTTCCCCTCCTTACCTTTCAGGGCTCCCTGCACAACTACAACATTTTATCCCTCTGCCTTCACTGACAGCTCTCTCACCCAGGGGCATTCCACACAGTATATCATCGGCACTGTTCTTTCAAAACCAAATCAACAGTTTGCGACAGTCAGTGACTCAGCAAAGCATGGAGAAATTGTTATGGCAACAGCTCAGTTCAGGAGTCATTTGAACCCACAGAAGATCAGGGGGTTGATTCACACACTGAGGCTTCAGAGTTGCACCTTCATCTACCATAACAAAGTAGGCAAGCATCAGCAGTCAGTCAGTCGACCACTGGTCCTGACAATTGGCTGCTTTTAAGCAACAGCTGTCCTTACAACAGCCTTTTGGTTTCTAATATTCTCTTCCGTACAGTTTCTCAATCTTTAGTTAAAGAATGGAAAAGTCCATTATATTCCAATTGACCACACAGCACATTATAGTAAGTGATAGTCATGCTGGGTAATGTAGAGAAGGGAATACAGTAACCTCTTTTTTTGATTCTTTAATTGTGACCCTCTCTTTCCCTTGCCCCACACCCCACCTCTGGGGAAGTAAAGGGTTACATGGTAACATCTTGCTTTGATACCTTTTCGCTTTCACCGGGTAATGCAACTGCCCTGGTATGTGTTTTGGCCTTGATGTAAAAACCACAATGCTAAACAGCAATCCGTTAACTCATCCTGAGTAGTATCATGGGAGATCCTGTAAGGAACTATTAGCAAGCATCACATGTTAAACATCACATTTGAATTATATGATTCATATTATAGTTTGTTCCAACTCAATTCAAATTTCTTCCATTTGTTTGGCTATACACATTCATTCATTCTAATTGACTCCTGTGCAAAACTTAACGAAAATGTTCCTGGCTGTTACTCTTTCCTCGCAGCCTCCTGACTACTGGTTTAAATTAAGAGGGCTGATTCCTCAACCAGTGTTTCCTGCAAGCACGACTTCTCCCTGGAATCATCCGAATGGGGAATCAAACCGAAGCTTTTTATGCAAGACTTCTAATTATATAGCTATATATCTTTAAATGACTTGGACTGGTGAGCCAAGTGTCAAAATAGGAGATAGTACAAATAATAGGGAACATCACACCTGCATTCAGAAAGATTTGAATCATTTAGGCAACTAAGCCAGTAGATGGCAGATATAGTTCTAGGAGTAAGCATAAAATAACATGAATAAGCATAAAAAATTGATGCAAGAGCAAGAAACTAAAAGATGCATTAAATGGAACACTGGTATACCAGGACAATCAGGAAAGAGATCTAAGATTATATATTCTTTCATTTGCTTTATTTAGTAAAAAAGTAACCATAGCAGTGAACACCACTTTATACTTCACATCAATATAATTAGAGAAAGGAAATATGTGCTGTAGGAGTTATTGCAGATAAATGTATGAAATCCCCAAACTAGTGCCCAGCTACAGCAAAAATAAACAAAAGAAGTTCTGGGTTACAATCGCAATGTGGTTAAAGTATAAAACAAAAGAGGTGTTGCTATGTGAGGTGTTTTCCAGATCTCATTCGATATACAATGTGCAATTCTGCTCATCTGAACATAAGAAGGACATTATTCCCATTGAAAGGGTACAGAGGTGAGCAACCAAGATGATTCTGGACATGTGAAGAATTTGGGGGGAAAATTCGGTTGCTTAGCGCCTCCTGTTGCCCCTCCGGGGGCGCTAACGGGACGCTAGGAACTTAGTGCCCAAGCATGGCGATTTTAGCGCCACTCGCGAAATTGACCAGACATTTTGCGGCGGCGCTAAACACTACCGCCACGATCTCCTGCGCCTGCAGATCGTGATGTCAGTCAAGCGTGCAACACCCGTTAGCGCCCCAGACCAGATATTGAGTCGCGCCCCCTGCCTTTCTGCCTGCTGCTAGCAACGACAGGTAGAGGGGAACATTTTGCAGTTGAGAAGGGGCTGGGGGAGTATTATTTAAAGGCGGCCGCTTCCTGTCTTTTCTTGTCGACAAAATTGTTGGTACACGCAGGTTGAGAGGGAGAGAGATGTCTAAGGAGTTTTGGGCCTCAGCATCAATTTTGAGGTTCCTAAGCGCCGAGCTCTTTCCCTGGACCTATCCATTAGCGCATCCAACACAATTGCTTTAGATGTCTCTCGAGGCCGAGATTCAAGGCTGCAATGAGCAGGGTGTGGTTGGCCAGCAAGATGGCCCCTCCCCTTTAAGAACTGGGAGGCACCAGTCTGTCTGGCTTCCATGGTAACTGACATCACCTGAGCTTCGGTAGCGTTCTGAGGTAGCACCTCGCTCCCCGATGTTAGCGCTTTAAGAGATGTGTGTAGCGCCTGATTTAGTGCTCAAATCACCTCCGGGTGCGATACAGGCCAATTTTGCAGTTGGAGGCGATAATTAGCGCCGGGCGCTAAACTTTGCGCTAGGCTGATATTAGCGCCCCAAAATGGGCGACACCGAATTTCTCCCCCTTTAAGTTTTGAGGAAATGTTAAGGAAGTTAGATTTGGTTTCTTTGTGGGGGGTGCGGGGGGGGGGGGAGCAATTCAAGATGGTTCAACTGAGGTTTTCAAGTTTCTGAAGGAAATTGATAAAATTAATCCAGACAAATTGTTCACTGTGGCAAAGGGTTCAAATGCTGAGGGACACAAGTTAAAAATTAGGAGCACTTTACACACACACAGTAAGACACGTGAGACAAATGAATAGATAAGGTCATCAAAGTGAATATATAAATGGGTCATTAGGCAATTGATATATTTCAGGAGAGAGGTGGTAGCACATCCTGAGGCAAATAGCTGGGGTTGAGACCAATCAAAAAGAGACAAGCTTGTTAGCACTAGCATAGGCTGGCAAACACACTGTCCATAAACTTGTATGTACTTTTTCCTTGGCACAACAGATCAGCTCATGCTGCAACAGCTGCTTTGCCTCCCCAGGGATCCTGTTGTTAGGAACGTATAGAACAGGAGACAATTGTTTTTTCTTTATTCTTTTAGAATTGGAGGAGTACTAGTCTGGCACACTGGCTGCCCCACAACTTCTTGCTACTCCTTTTGGCTCTGCCACAGTTTCCTTGTGTCATGGGCTTGTAATTATTGGGAGCTAGGAGAAAAAGAGTAGGGGTAATGGGAATGCTCTCTGATTGGCAGGATGTGGCAAGTGAGGTTCACCAGGGATCTGTACTGGACCTCAGTTTTTCACTGATGAAGAAATCGAGAGTTGCATATCAAAGTTTGCATATGACACTAAGTTAGGAGGCATAGTAAGTTGAGTAGATGGGAGCAAGAAGTTACAAAGGGACCAACGTTCCCTCTAAGCTGAATGGGCCACGCACCCAAAATAAAATTAGGGGGAACATTGAAAGGGACATAGACAGATTAAGTGAATAGGCAAAACAGTCGCAGTCAATGTGGGGAAGTAGGACTTCATCCATTTTGGATCCAAGAAAGACAAATTGCAATATTGTGGCAGAACCACTGAATGACTCTGGCTAACTGTATATAATTCTCTTTAACGATGTTCTAACACCAGCCTAAACCTGTACCATTGTGTTAGGCATTACTGTGTTTTGTATATAGAGTTTGCATGTACGGGGCGTGGCCCCTTTAAGAGCGCGGGAAAACGCGATGATGTCACGTCGCAAACCACGGGGCTGCCCAGGCAGTCCTTGTGGCATCTCCATTGAGTAAAGACCTGTTTAGTTGTTCTCTTGTGTCGATCTCCGTTATTCGTGGAATTCGTTAATTCCTACAATATCTTCCAACTGGTGAGAAACTAGAAACACGTGAAGGACCAAAGGGATTTAGGTGTCCATGTACATAAATCACTAAAAGCTAGTTCACAGGTACAAAAAGTAATCAAAAGACTAATGGAATGTTGGCCATGTGGAGGTGTGCCTCGGGGGGCAACGTTTTCACTGGGAGTTTGTTACGGCCAGAGTTTCCCAGCCCCTCCTCGGCGCGGATTTCCTGTGTGCCAACAGCCTCCTGGTCGATGTTAGGAACCGGCGGCTGATCAACGCAGCTACTTTTAATTCTCTTCCGTGTTACCTCAGTAACATTACGTCACGCACTGTCTCCTGTGCGTTCCCGACTCCTGATGAGTTCGCTCGCCTGCTCGGTGAATTCCCCGACCTGACAAGACCCACGTTCTCCTCCACAGCTGTTGTGTATGTAATAGGCATGTTACTTTAAACATATGGCCAGGGCAGCACTACTTTGTAGGGCGTAGTGATACCGTAGTACCACTCCTGGCCATAGGGGTATAAATAGTATTGTGGGTACTGATCTCCCCTCAGTTTCCTGCCTGTTGGTATTAAGTAAAGACCTACGTTGAATCTTCCAAGCTGTCTCATCATTATTGCATTAAGTATAGACACATAGGCCTAGAAATTAGCTATAGCCCCACCAGCTCGCTTGCGCCCAGAATTTACCGCTGGGCGCGGAGCCACGCGCGCCCATCCGATATTCAGTTTCAGCGCCCCAAGTCGAGGACGGGCGCTGTTCCAGGGTGTGGCCGCCCCCGCTTGGGGTGCTGCAACTGAATATCGGCGCGCTAGTTGCCACAGCGCCACCCGCAGCGGAGCGGCAGGCTGCGGTACTGCAGGCCTTCCTCCCTCTCTTAAGGGGGAGGTGCCTGCAACAGCCGGAGCCCCGATTGCGAGTGCCGGCAAAAGAGCCCGGCACAACGGAGAAGTGCCGGGCTCCCGGAAACCAGCCGGCAATGCCGCGGGAGAGGGGGGTGGAGGAGGCCGGGAAAGGAGGTGCGGGCAGGCGGCCGTCGAAAAAGCGGCCGGCCGCACCTCCACCTTAAAGCGCCCCACTAAGGCTGCATTACGGACCCGGTCTCTGAACGTTGTTTGCGGCCGCCACGGAAGAGGCGGCCGCAACTAAATATGGGGGTCGGGCCGGTATCGGGGCAGAACCGGGGCACTGCGCACACCGATGACGTCATCGGTGCCGGCGCAGCGCTACCGGCTACCGCCGCCATTCCCGCTGCGCTGAATATCAGCGCAGCCTCCTCTTTTGGCGCAGAAGCCCTCTTTCGGCGGTACCTGGGCGCAAAGCTGGCGGGGCCTTACTGAATTTCTAGGCCATACTTTATACTGGCGACGAGTAAGGTTCGAACTAATCAGTACACGGTGCAACAAAGGAACGGTAGCAGTACGGAGAGAGAAGGAGAGAGGCTTCTTACCAGCCAGCCTGCAGAGTCCAGCGTCGACCGAAAGAGGCTGCCCAGCACTCCGGGTTCGGGAGGAGCGGCAGCAACGGAGCGAGAGAGAGAGGTTTCCAGCGGCGGCTGCGGCAGCTGAGAGAAGAGGCTGAACGGGCGCTCCAGCCACGGGGTAAAAGTCCACCCAGGGCCAGGTAAACTGAAATCCTTCCTGGGGAACGGGAGCTGCAAGGGCCAGAACGGGCAGGCGATCTGGGGAACAAACGGAGCCACAAGGACTAGCGGGCCACGAGAGGGGAAGGTCGTTGTTAATAGCGGCGGTGGCAATAACGGGAGCTGCAAGGGCCAAAAATAACGACGCTGGAGAGAGGTCGTTGACAGCAGAGGGAGAAAAGGCGGGAAAAACGCCATCTAGTGGAGAAAGCGGGAAAAGTTTTTTTTTCTCTTCAAAAGTTTAAAATGGCTAAAGAAGGTTGTTTGTCAGCATTTGTTGAGGACACAGAAGAGTGGGATGCCTATATCGAAAGGCATGAACTTTATTGCGTAGTAAACAAGGTGGAAGATCACAAAAAGGTAGCAACCTTATTAAATTTGATGGGGGCAAAATCATATGGCCTGCTGAGGAATCTTCTTACTCCAGACAAGCCAGCAGACAAAACATACGCCCAAATTGTTGATACGTTAAGGGAACATTTAAACCCTAAGCCACCATTTATAGCGGAAAGGTACCGCTTCTACAGACGCGACCAAAGGAATGATGAGTCGCAGGCAGCCTATTTAGCTGAGCTCAGAACGTTGTCCAAACATTGCCAGTTTGGAGCCATATTGGCAGACGCGATCAGAGACAGATTTGTCTGTGGCATGTTAAATGAGAATACACGTAAACGGTTGCTAGCCAAGAAACAGCTCAGCCTAGATCAGGTGATTGAAATAGCATCGGTCCACGAAGCAGCAGCACAGGGTGCTGCTCAAATACGACATAACACAACCGGCTATGACACCCATGAGGTGACATTTCACAAAGATAAATGCTACCATTGTGGCAAAACCACCCACGACCAAAGTAATTGTTGGTTTCATGATAAAATATGCCGGCAGTGTGGGAAAAAGGGGCATATAGTGAAAGTTTGTCGGTCTGGTACGAAACCCAATCGTGGGGGCAATCCAAGCAGTACCAAGGCAAGGACAAAAATACATAAGATGTCTGACAGTAGCTCAGACAAGTCACAGGAAGGCACAAAAGCAGAGCCTAAAGGTCTGGGATGTCTCAAGTTATATGGTGTAGACAAAACGGAGGACCACAGCACAATGTGGGTTAAAATGAAGGTAGCAGGCGTCGAAGTTAATATGGAGCTGGACACGGGTTCAGCCCTATCAGTAATTAATGAACAAGATTATAACAGGCTGTTCAAACGCATTCCCTTAAAGGATACGGAAATTAAATTAAAAACATATACGGGACAAAAAGTTTACCCGAAGGGAAAAATGCAAGTAACAGTTAAATACAATGGCAGAAAAGTGCCAGGACTTTATTTATACATCCTACCAAACAGTGGACCACCACTTTTGGGTAGGGAATGGATAAGAAAAATCCATTTCAACTGGAAGTCGATACACGAGTTAAAAGTAGAGACCACCACGGATGATACAACCATTACAAGCAGGCTGTCGAAACTATTGGCAAAAACGCCAGAGGTGTTCCAACAAGGGCTGGGGACCTTAAAGGACATTAGAGCAAAAATAACTATTGCTCAAGACGCAAACCCCAAGTTTTGTAAGGCCAGACCGGTGCCTTATGCCATTCGGCCAGCGGTGGAAGCAGAACTGGATGCCTTAGAGAGTGCAGGTGTCCTTACAAAGATTGAGTGGAGCGAGTGGGCCACGCCCATTGTCCCAGTTATAAAGAAATCTGCAAATAACACACCGGGGGAACCAAAGAAGGTTCGCATTTGCAGGGATTTTAAGATAACTATTAACCCAGCCCTGCACACGGTACAGTATCCGCTGCCGCAGATAGAGGACATATTCACATCGTTAGCTGGGGGTAGACACTTTACGAAGATTGACCTTTGTCAAACTTATTTACAGATGGAGGTGGAGCAGGACTCGAAAAAGCTCCTAACGATTAACACACACAAGGGATTGTACCAGTACAATCGCCTGGTATTATGTGTGGCGTCCGCCCCGGCAATATGGCAGAGGACCATGGAACAGGTCCTACAGGGCATTCCAGGAATGCAATGCTACCTGGATGACATCCTGGTGACAGGACAAACGGATAACGACCACCTCGCTAACCTGGAGCGAGTCCTTCTGCGGTTACAACAATACGGACTCAGGGCGAACAAGCAGAAATGTGAGTTTTTCCAGGAACGTATCTCATACTGTGGTCACATTATAGATAAGGAAGGCCTGCATAAGTCACCGGAAAAGATCGAGGCAGTAGTGAAGGCCCCGCCCCCTGAGAATGTATCTCAGTTACGATCATTCTTAGGCCTTATAAACTATTACCATAAGTTCCTCCCGAACTTACCGTCCATTTTACATCCACTAAATTCATTGCTGCAAAAGGGAGTCTCCTGGAATTGGGACGAAGCGTGTGAGGCTGCTTTTAAAAAGGGTAAACAACTCATTACATCAAAGGAAGTGCTCGCACACTTTGACCCAAAAATGCTGTGGTAAACCACTGTTTGTATTCCTGTTTGTCCTGTTTGTATTCCACTGTGTACATGCCTGGACATGCCTCGGCTGACTCCTCCCACAGGTCCTAGTATAAAGGTGACTGCTCCCCAGCCCTTTGTATCCTGGACCGGTCGACCACTCGAGGCAGACCTCCATTCTGTTGTTAATAAAAGCCTTTAGTTACTCTTCTAACTCTCAGTCTTTTATGAGTAATTGATAGCGCATCAATTTTATTAACAACATTTTTATAATGGAGAAGATCCTCACACCAGCATGCCTGGACTTAGATCATCGGGAGGCGGACTCATCCACCAAGTTTACTCACTGGCTTAAGTGTTTCAAAAAATTCCTGACCGCCTCCGAAGCAATCAAATCGGACGAGGACAAACTGGATGTCCTGACCTCCAAAGTGAACCACCGAGTGTACTCGGTCATCCAAGATGCGACCTCGTACGTGGATGCTATCAAGCTCCTCAAGGACCAGTACACGCGCCCAGTGAACGAAGTGTACGCCAGGCACCTCCTGGGGAGTCGTAAACAACAACCTGGGGAATCGACCGTGGAATACCTTCAGGCACTGTCTGTGCTTGGCCGGGCCTGTGGTTGTAAGGATGTAAAGGCCGCCGTGTACACAGAGGAACTTATCCGGGACGCTTTTGTAGCGGGCCACAGATCCAATTACACACGACAGCGACTGTTGGAGCAGAGTAACCTCGACCTCAACAAGGCCTCTGAACTCGCACTATCGTTGGATGCAGCCTACCAGGGCATGGATGCCTACTCCTCTGCACCGTGGACGCCGCGGGGAATGACAGCCTGGGACACGGTAGGACCGCCTCATAGCGCCGTGCCACCCCAGCCACACCCCAACAATGGCCCAACTACCGCAGCAGTGTCCCAAGGCCAGACAGCAGTGCCCCAAGGCCAGAAATGCTACTTCTGTGGCCAGGCAAAACACCCCAGAGCGCGCTGCCCGGCGAAAAACGCGATCTGCTCGGGCTGCGGGAAGAAGGGACACTACGCTAGCGTCTGCAGGGCCAAAGCCACCCCGAACCCCAGCAGCGCCGCGTGTGGGCCATGCGGGCCGCCATTTTGGACCTCCCCGGCCGTGTGCGAATCACCGGTACAGCAGCCATTTTGGACGCCTCCAGCCACATGGGGATCATGGATGCCGCCATCTTGGACGACAGCCGGGACGCAGCAGGCCCCCGACACCGCCTCATCTGATACCCGCAGCGACACACCGACCCCTACGCTGGCATCCGTTACACTGGACCAAGCGAGACCGCACCAACTGGCCAGTTCCACAATGGACATTAAGGTAAATGGTCACGATACAATCTGCCTTTTTGACTCTGGGAGCACGGAGAGCTTCATCCACCCCGACACGGTGCGGCGTTGCTCTCTCCCAGTCCTGCCTGCGCAACAGCGGATTTCTATGGCCTCCGAGTCCCAGTCGGCGGACATCGGCGGCTACTGCGTGGTGACACTCGTAGTAGACGGGACCGTGTACGATCATTTTAAACTTCTGGTCCTGCCTGACCTCTGCGCTGCCGTCCTGCTGGGGTTAGATTTTCAGTGCCACCTTAAAAGTGTTACGATGGCGTACGGTGGACCCCTACCCCCACTCACAGTCCGCAGCCAGCAGCTTCCAAATTGCCTGCCGCGCACCAGGTGCAACCTCTCCACACTCAGAGTCACCCCCCAACCACTGTTTGCTAACCTCACCCCCGACTGTAAGCCCATCGCCACAAAGAGCAGGCGATACAGTGCCGGGGACAGGGTTTTCATTAAAACTGAAGTGGAGCGGCTCCTGAAAGAAGGGATTATTGAGGGCAGCACCAGCCCCTGGCGAGCCCAGGTTGTGGTCGTTAAGACCAGCGAGAAGCAGCGCCTGGTCATCGACTACAGCCAGACAATAAATCGCTACACCCTGCTGGACGCCTACCCACTCCCCCGTATAGCTGATATGGTCAACCAGATCGCGCAGTACCGCGTCTTCTCGACCATTGACCTGAAATCAGCGTACCACCAGCTCCCCATCCGCCCTGAGGACCGCCAGTACACTGCCTTTGAGGCAAACGGCCACCTCTATCACTTCCTTAGGGTTCCCTTTGGCGTCACCAACGGGGTCTCCATCTTCCAAAGGGAGATGGACCGGATGGTAGATCAAAATGCGTTGCAGGCCACTTTCCCATATCTGGACAATGTGACCATCTGCGGCCGTGACTTGCAGGACCATGACGCAAACCTCGAAAAATTCCTCCGCACCGCCCAACTCCTAAACCTGACATATAACAAGGAGAAGTGCATATTCCGCACAAACCGCCTCGCCATCCTTGGCTGTGTTGTGGAACACGGAGTCATCGGCCCCGACCCCGACCGGATGCGTCCCCTTATGGAACTTCCACTGCCCCACTGCCTCAAGGCCCTGAAGAGGTGCCTAGGGTTTTTCTCCTATTACGCCCAGTGGGTCCCCTACTATGCGGACAAGGCCCGTCCGCTGATCAAGTCCACCTCTTTTCCCTTGACGGCAGAGGCCCGCTTAGCCTTCCACCGTATCAAGGAGGACATTGCCAAAGCCACCATGCACGCAGTGGACGAATCCATCCCCTTCCAGGTGGAAAGCGACGCGTCCGACTTTGCCCTGGCCGCTACCCTCAATCAGGCGGGGAGACCCGTGGTCTTCTTTTCATGAACCCTCCAAGGCCCGGAGACCAGACACTCCGCTGTTGAGAAGGAGGCCCAGGCGATTGTGGAGGCTGTGCGTCATTGGAGGCACTACCTGGCCGGAAAACGATTTACCCTGCTCACTGACCAGCGTTCAGTTGCTTTTATGTTTAACAACAAGCAGAGGGGCAAAATCAAAAATGACAAGATCTTGAGGTGGAGAATCGAACTTTCCACCTACAATTACGAGATCTTGTACCGGCCCGGGAAGCTCAATGAACCCCCGGATGCGCTATCGCGTGGCACCTGCGCCAGCGCGCAGATCGATAGACTACGGGTCCTCCACAATGACCTCTGCCACCCGGGGGTCACCAGGTTCTTCCACCTCATCAAGGCCCGCAACCTGCCTTACTCTATTGAGGAGGTCAGGACCATGACCAGGAACTGCCAAGTCTGCGCTGAGCGCAAACCACACTTTTATAGACCAGACAGGGCCCACCTGATAAAAGCCACTCGCCCCTTCGAGCGCCTGAGCGTTGATTTTAAAGGGCCTCTCCCCTCCTCCGACCGCAATGTGTACTTCCTCAATATTATTGATGAGTACTCCCGTTTCCCGTTCACCTTCCCCTGCCCGGACATGACCAGTGCCACGGTCATTAAATGTCTGAACAACCTCTTCACCCTGTTCGGCTTCCCCAGCTATATCCATAGCGACCGGGGCTCATCGTTTATGAGCGACGAACTCCGTCAGTACCTGCTAACTAGGGGTATTGCCACAAGCAGGACCACCAGTTACAACCCCCGGGGGAACGGACAGGTGGAAAGAGAAAATGCGACAGTTTGGAAGGCCGTCCTGCTAGCCTTAAAGTCTAGGGGCCTTCCAACCTCCCGCTGGCAGGATGTGCTCCCCGATGCGCTCCACTCTATTCGGTCACTGCTCTGCACTGCCACTAACGCCACCCCTCATGAGAAAATGTTTGTCTTCCCAAGGAAGTCCACATCAGGGACATCGCTACCGCCATGGCTGACGTCCCCAGGGCCGGTCCTACTGAGAAGACACGTGAGGACCCATAAAACGGACCCCCTGGTCGAGAGGGTCGACCTCCTCCACGCCAACCCCCAGTATGCTTACATCGCATACCCGGACGGGCGGGAGGACACAGTCTCCATAAGAGACCTTGCACCCTCGGGGACCACAGTAACCCACTACCCACTACCACCCCCCCCCACGATCCGATATCCAGCCCCAGCAGACGGCAGGCCTGGGCCCCGCGACCCGCTCGACATCTACGAGGACGACACGCCTGTGCCACAGCCCACACAGGACTCGACGCCGGAAGCTTCACTACCCCTGCCGTCGCCACGCCGATCACAGCGGCAGACAAGACCTCCGGAGAGACTCCAATACACTAACTTTTAATACACTTCACCCCACCGGACTCAATTTTAAACAAGGGGTGAATGTGGTAAACCACTGTTTGTATTCCTGTTTGTCCTGTTTGTATTCCACTGTGTACATGCCTGGACATGCCTCGGCTGACTCCTCCCACAGGTCCTAGTATAAAGGTGACTGCTCCCCAGCCCTTTGTATCCTGGACCGGTCGACCACTCGAGGCAGACCTCCATTCTGTTGTTAATAAAAGCCTTTAGTTACTCTTCTAACTCTCAGTCTTTTATGAGTAATTGATAGCGCATCAAATGGCAATGAGGTTGGCATGTGACGCCTCCCCGTACGGTATAGGGGCAGTGTTGTCACACAAATTTCCCAACGGGACGGAGAGGCCAATAGCATTTGCCTCAAGGTCGTTAACTACAGCCGAAAGAAACTATGCGCAAATCGACAGGGAGGCCCTCAGTCTGGTGTGGGGTGTAAAAATATTCCACCACTACCTGCATGGGCAACGTTTCACACTACTGACGGATCATCAACCGTTGGTGTCGATATTTAATCCAACAAAAGGGGTGCCCCTGATGATGGCCCAAAGGCTACAGAGATGGTCACTGTTCTTAGGAGCACACCAGTACCTTATCGAATATAAGGGTACCAAACAGCATGGCAATGCGGATGGCCTGTCGCGGCTACCCTTGCCTGCCGAGATCGAAGAGATAGTACAGGACCCCGTGGAAATATATCATACGGCTGTTATGGAACACTTGCCCATCACCAGCCAATGTATCGAGCGGGAAACACGGAACGACCCGACATTGGCAAGGGTTTACGAATTAACCGTGAAAGGCTGGCCGGCGCAGGGTGACGCATCATTGCCGGCGTTTTCGGCAAGGAAGGACCAGTTGTCCGTCTGCCGGGGCACATTGATGTGCGGAGCCAGGGTGGTGGTCCCTCAAAAATTACAACATAAAGTGTTGCAGGACTTACACGAAGGTCATCTGGGGGGTGTCAAAATGAAAAGCCTCGCCAGAGCCTACGTCTGGTGGCCCGGCATTGACAGGGACATTGAGGAAGTAGCAAAAGCATGCCAAGGGTGCCAGATGGTACAGAACGTACCACCACAAGCCCCAATACATCCGTGGGAGTGGCCCTCAACGCCGTGGCAAAGGATCCACGTGGACTTCGCTGGCCCCTTCCTGGATGCGATGTTCCTTATTGTAGTGGACGCCCATTCAAAATGGCCGGAGGTCGTAAAGATGTCATCAACGACAGCCGAAAAGACGGTCGCAGTCTTAAGGACCATTTTTGCCCGAAACGGGGTGCCCGAGCAAGTCTGTTCGGACAATGGGCCACAATTTGTGGCAGAAGAATTTCAAGCATTCCTAAAAAGGAATGGAGTGCGACATTATACGTCCGCACCATATCATCCGGCTACAAATGGGCTGGCAGAGCGATTTATACAGACTTTTAAAAAGGCCATCAAGGCGATGGGGGTGGAAAGGTTGCCACTACAACACAAGGTGGACAACTTCCTATTCGCATACCGTAATGCTGCACATATGGTGACCAACCAGGCCCCCGCCGTCATGTTCTTTAATAGAAGGTTAAGGTCTCGCCTTGAATTGCTCAGACCAAACATTCGGAGAGATGTGGAAAACCGAGTATTTCGTAGGGCTCCTGACAGACAGACACGGAGCTTCGAGGTGGGGCAGCAAGTGTTGGCCCGTGATTATAGGAAGGAAAAGTGGCGGTCTGGTACGATAAAGGCCCGCCAGGGACCCTTGATGTACACAGTTGAGACAGGGGAAGGCATAATCAGACGACATGCTGATCAACTTGTGGAGTCCAGAAACCCAACTGATTCACTACCTCAAACGTCTCAGCACAGTGTTACAGCGGAATCACGGCCCAACTCGTCGTTACAGAGGTCTCAGGATTGCGAGGAGTTCAGCACCCCAGTGATCTCCACAGCACAGGATGTGCCATCAGACACCGACGAGTCCAGCGATGAAGGGGTGACGGAAGTACCGCCGCCTACACCGAGACCGACTAGAGAAAGACATTATCCTAGTCGAGACAGGAGGCCTCCTCAGAGACTGAATCTATAACATGTTTCTGTTCATATATATATAAGTAGACAACTCTTGATGTAAATATGTTATGTATATTGTGTTACCAAATGTTATTAGCCCTAGTTATGGGGCATCTATTGACTTAATTGCACGGGTACGTTTTAATTAAAAGGGGAGGAATGTTGTGTATGTAATAGGTATGTTACTTTAAACCTATGGCCAGGGCAGCACTACTTTGTAGGGCGTAGTGATACCATAGTACCACTCCTGGCCATAGGGGTATAAATAGTACTGTGGGTACTGATCTCCCCTCAGTTTCCCGCCTGTTGGTATTAAGTAAAGACCTACGTTGAATCTTCCAAGCTGTCTCGTCATTATTGCATTAAGTATAGACACATACTTTATAACAGCCACGAAACATGGTGTGGAACTCCACATCACCACCAACGGCCCACCCGGTCTACGCGCGGGCCCGGCGCCTGGAACCTGGCAAGCTGGCAGTCGCAAAGGCGGAGTTCGCAACCATGGAACGGTATGGAATTATTCGCCGGTCGAATAGTCCCTGGTCTTCACCCCTCCGTATCGTCCCGAAGCCTGGCGGCGGATGGCAGCCATGCGGCGACAACGACGCCTCCACGGCACCACCACTCCTGATCGGTACCCGATCCCCCACATCCAGGATTTCTCTGCCCATTTGGCAGGGAACACCGTGTTCTCAAAAGTCAACCTCATCTGGGGCTACCACCAGGTCCCAGTTCATCCACAAGACGTCCAGAAGACCGCAGTTATCACCCCATTCGGCCTCTTCGAGTTTTTACGAATGCTGTTTGGGTTAAAGAACGCCGCCCAGGCTTTCCAACGCCTGATGGACTCTGTGCTGCGGGACCTCAAGTTCCTCTTCGTCTACCTGGATGATATTCTAATTGCCAGTCCTACTAAGGAAGAACATACCTGTCACCTACGCACCCTTTTTCGACGCCTCAGCCAACATGGCCTGATTATTAACCCGGCCAAGTGTCAGTTTGGCCTGCACCAAATTGACTTCCTGGGGCATCGCATCACCTCAGAGGGAGTGGTTCCTTTACCTTCGAAAGTAGAGGCGGTGACATCCTTTCCACACCTGCAGAACGTAAAGGCCCTGCAGGAATTCCTAGGCATGGTAAACTTTTACCACCGTTTCGTGCCTAAGGCGGTACTACTCATGCAGCCCCTGTACGAAGCCCTCAAGGGCAAGACTGGCAAGAACCCGGTAGACTGGACGGATGACATGGCCCGAGCGTCCGCCGACACCAAAAGCGCCTTAGCCAACGCGACTATGCTGGCGCACCCGCTGCCAGGAGCCACCATCGCCCTCACCACCGACGCGTCAGACTACGCAGCCGGTGCCGTGCAACAGCAGTGGGTGAACGGGACGTTGCAGCTGTTGGCATTCTTCAGCCATCAACTACGGCAGCACGAGAGAGCATACAGCGCGTTCGACCGGGAGTTGCTCGCCCTTTTTCTGGCCATCCGCCATTTTCGGTTCCTACTGGAAGGACGTCCTTTCACCGCCTTTGTGGACCATAAGCCGCTAACCTTTGCAATGGCCAAGACCGCCGCACCGTGGTCAGCCTGACAGCAGCGTCAACTGACCTACATATCCGAATTCACCACGGATATACAGCACGTGGCCGGTAAGGACAACCTGGTGGCAGACTGCCTCTCCCGCGCGATCGTCAATACGATTCATTTGGGCATCGACTATGCTCTCATGGCAGCGGACCAAGCCTCAGACCCGGAAGTCCAAGCTTACAGAACGGCCATCACTGGCCTCCAGTTGGCCGACGTCAAGTTCCATTCGGCAGGTACCACGCTGTTGTGTGACGTCTCCGTACAGGATCCTCGCCCTGTCGTGCCAGTCGTCTGGCGCCGCAAAGTGTTCGACGCCATACATGGGTACATGGGTTGTCACACCCAGGAATGAAGGCCTCTCAGAAACTGATGTCAGCGAAATTTGTATGGCATGGCATGCATAAAGATATCCGCGACTGGGCCAACACCTGCGTGGTCTGCCAAAAGGCCAAGGTACAGCGCCATATCAAAGCTCCGTTGGCCACCTTCACAGTTCCGGAGCGACGTTTTGACCATGTCAACGTGGACCTGGTAGGACCACTCCCACCCTCCCATAGTTTTTCACACATCCTGACCATGGTTGACCGCACCACCAGATGGCCGGAGGCGGTCCCCCTGTCATCCACTACTTCGGCGGACGTGGCCAGGGCGTTCATTTCCTCCTGGATCGCACGTTTCGGAGTGCCCGCAGATATTTCGTCAGACAGGGAACCGCAGTTTTCCTCCGAACTCTGGAATGCAGTGGCCCAAGGACTCGGTGTCAAATTACACCACACCACAGCCTACCACCCACAGGCGAATGGCCTCTGCGAATGCTTCCACCGGTCAATGAAAGCTGCCCTGAGGGCCAGCCTCCAGGACGCTGGATGGGCAGACAAGCTACCGTGGGTCCTGTTGGGCCTTCGCACGGCCCCCAAAGAAGACCTTCACTCTTCATCAGCGGAGCTTGTGTATGGTCAGCCGCTGCGAGTCCCAGGGGACTTCCTACCAACATCGACGGAGCCATGGTCCGCGTCTGCCCAGCTTGCTAGTCACCAGGAGGCGGCCAGATGTTTCGCACCACGGGCTGCAGAGCTCACACATTCCCACGGAGCTTCACAAGGCTGAATACGTTTTTATTCGCCATGATGCACATAGGGGTCCACTCAAGGCCCCATATACCGGTCCCTTCCGCGTGTTGGAAGCAGGGGACGAAACCTTTACGGTAGATGTCGGTGGTAAACCGGACCACATTTCAGTCGACCGCTTAAAGCCAGCACATTTAGACCTCGACCGCTCCGTCGAGGCAGCACAACCATCGAGACGGTGTCGGCCACCCATCGTCGTTACGGCAGACCGAGTGCGACCGCCAGCCAGACCACCAGCCGACCAGCAGCCTCCGCCTTGAGAGTACAGGAGTCGTTCTGACAGGCTCATCAGACCCCCTCACCGTTTGACTTTGTCCATTAAAGCGAATTCTGGGGGGGTGCATGTGGCAGAACCACTGAATGACTCTGGCTAACTGTATATAATTCTCTTTAACGATGTTCTAACACCAGCCTAAACCTGTACCATTGTGTTAGGCATTACTGTGTTTTGTATATAGAGTTTGCATGTACGGGGCGTGGCCCCTTTAAGAGAATGGGAAAACGCGGGCAAACGCGATGACGTCACGTCGCAAACCACGGGGCTGCCCAAGCAGTCCTCGTGGCATCTCCGTTGAGTAAAGACCTGTTTAGTTGTTCTCTTGTGCCGATCTCCGTTATTCGTGGAATTCGTTAATTCCTACAATATCTTCCAACTGGTGAGAAACTAGAAACACGTGAAGGACCAAAGGGATTTCGGTGTCCATGTACATAAATCACTAAAACCTAGTTCACAGGTACAAAAAGTAATCAAAAGACTAACGGAATGTTGGCCTTTATCTCGAGGGGGCTGTAATACAAAGAGGTGAAAGTTATACTTGAGTTGTACAGAGCCTTGGGGGTCTGGAGTATTATGTTCAGTTTTTGGCAGTGCAGTGCAGATTCCGCAGAATGATACAGGGGCTTAAAGGGTTAAATTACAAGAACAGGTTGCATAAACATGGTTTGTATTCCTTTGAGTTTAGAAGGCTAAGAGGTGATCTCATTGAGGTATTTAAAATGATAAAGGATTTCAATAGGTAGATACTTTCTTCTGGTGGGGGAATCCAGAACAAGGGGGCACAATCTTAAAATTAGAGCTGGTCCATTTAGAAGTGAAATCAGGAAGCACTTTTTCACAAAAAGCGTAGTGAATATCTGAAACTCCCTTCCCAAAAGGCTGTGAATGCTGGGTCAATTGAAATTATCAAGACTGAGATCGATAGATTTTTGTTAAGGGTATCGAGGGATATGGATCAAAGACTGGTAAATGGAGTTGAGGTACAGATCAACCATGGTGTGATTGAATGGAGGAAGAGGCTCAAGGGCCGACTCCTGTTCCTTCTTTCCCTGCCACTATTTGGACTCAATCTTCTCAATGCTGTTTCAGTTCTGCCATAGCTGCTCATCACTCTTCCAGCTTTTCCGCAACTGTTTGCCTTCACTGTTCCCTTACCTGTGCTGTAGCTTCTCACAGCTCTCCTTGCTCTCCAGTAGCTATTGGCCAGTCTACCCACTCTTCTTGTCAATCATTTCTCTTTAATTATGGATAAAAAGACAAGATTTCAAAACCCTGATTTGCCATATAGGAATTTTTATTTTCAAAATAAACCTTCTCCAAATTTCTGCTATTGAGGAAAAGAAGTTTTAAAACTTGTAGGGAACTGTAATTTGCATTGCAAGCCTGCATGTAGCCCTATTTACTATTTGTGCATACTTGTAATGAATAAAATGAAGTAAAGTGCTTTTTACTAGCTCTCTGCTGTTAAATGTTGCTTCCCAGTAACAATTTAGAATTGCGGGGGAAAAACACAGTAAATTTTGTAGCTTATTTCCTTTGTTTATTTTTCAAATCCTTTAAACCTGTGATTCAATTTTTAAAGTAGGAGATAGTAGAACATGCTCCATGCATACAGAATATACTCTCAGAACTTCCAATATTTGGTCTGAATACATCAGTGGTTTCAGACCAATCGATATATATCTAAGATTTATAAGATGCCAATGCAGCTTGCCCCTTGAACTATCTTGCATCATCAATGCAGAGTTATTGAGTAGTTTTACCCTGAACCAGTTAACATAGAACCCCAGTGTAATCCAAGCAAAATTAGTTAATTCCCATTTGCCAGTCATCAGATGCAGACATTCTAACCAACTGATTTTAACCGATACATTAGCACGACTAATATTCTCATAAGATTAAACATTTATATTACAGCAGGTGTTTAGTTAGGCCTACTGTCTAAAGCAAGTATTTGGTTAAATATATTGGAGGATGAATTTCCGCACGGGTTCTCCTGTTCCCCTGCTATATCTTCGATGGAAGAGCCACAGAAAGTATTGCAACACGGCGTAAACACAGTGTAAATGGGGTTTCCACCGCTTTTGCAACAGTTATGGCAGATGAGCTGGACAATCCCGGTGGAAATTCACTTACTTAGTGTACAGCAGGCATTTGATTAGCAATGAGGTTACTGTCGGCATTATGTTACACGTTTAGTCATTAATGGTATGAGGCCTGTCAGCCTTGGCTCAGTGGTAGCACGCTCGCTTCTGAATCTGAAGGTTGTAGGTTTCAGCCCTACTCAAGAGACTTGAACACATAATCTAGGCTGACACTCCAGTGCAGAACTGATAGCATGCAGCAGTCTTTTGGATGAGACATTAACCAGATGAAGAGGAGAAACCCTATGGAAATTCACCCCAAATATAATTAACAATTATAATAGCAAAATATTGTGGATGCTGGAAATCTGAAACAGCAACAGAAAATGCTGGAAACACTCAGCAGGTCAGGCAGCATCGCGGAGAGAGAAACAGAGTTAACGTTTCAGGTCGATGACCCTTTGTCATTCTCCATGATGCTGCCTGACCTGCTGATAATTAACAATTACTTCTTTAAACGGAAGGCCTAACTAAACACCCGCTGTAATATAGATGTTCTATCTTATGAGAATATTAGTTGTGTTAATATAGATATTGATTAAAATCAGAATAGTTAGAATGTCTGGCTGGAATTTATACCGTGGAGTCAGGTTGGGTGTGTGCGGGCCGCGTAGCGGGTCGAGAACGCAATGTTCTGCTCAGTGCGTTCTTCAGGGCGACTTTAACTTAATGGCCCCACTTAAAGCAGTCATGCGCGATTCCCGGCCCAATTAAATGGAGCGGGTCTGATGACATCATCGATGACCCATTTCCAGCGCCGATGTTTAAAGCAGCCTTGCACTCAACTCATTTGAAGGTTGCTAAAGGAGTGTGGAAGCTGAAATGCAAAGGCCTGCGTACTGCTGTAAACCAGTAATGATGGATAGGCAAAGGTAGATACCACGATTTTCTGATGCATCCCTGCATACGCTGGTGGAGGCAGTGAGAGCATGCAGGGAGGTCCTGTTCCCTGCTGATAGGCAAAGGAGACCTCCAAAAGCCACCAAAAGAGTCTGGCTAGATATAGCAGAGGAGGTCAGCAGCAGAGATGTGGTGAAGAGGACCTGGATCCAGTGCAGGAAATGATTCAATGATCTCATGAGGTCAGGAAAGGTGAGTGCAATGCCACACACACCTTCATCCTGATGTGCCTGTCAACACATCCCCATGACTCTGCCTTCCCAAGCCTACTCCTGCACATCATTCCTCACACCAACATACCATCCAGGTCCACCCATCCCTCTCTCTCTATGTACATACTCACATCTCCATCTGACTAATTGCCCCTCACACTCATCCTCATCCTAATGCAATCATAGCAAGTAACACCACAGAAGGAAGCCATTTGGCATTGGCACCCCACTCCCTCATAGTCACCCTCTACAGATGTAACCCATCCATTCCTTACACTCATTCAATCACTCTCACTCAAACTTCTCTTCTTTCCCTCCTTGCAGGAAAAAGAGCCCAGTACGGCAGCACGGTGGCATAGTGGTTAGCACTGTTGCCTCACAGCGCCAGGGACCCGGGTTCGAATCCGGCCTCGGGTGACTGTCTGTGTGGAGTTTGCACATTCTCCCCGTGTTTGCGTGGGTTTCCTCCGGGTGCTCCGGTTTCCTCCCACAGTCCAAAGATGTGCGGGTTAGGTTGATTGGCTATGATAAATTGACCCTTAGTGTTCGGGGGATTAAATACGCGGGGATAGGGTGGGATATGTGTTGGTGTAGAGGTTACGGGGATCGGGTGGGATATGTGTCGGTGCAGGCTCGATGGGCCGAAATGGCCTCTATCTGCACTGTGGGGTTTCTGTGATTCTGTGATACATGCGGGAGAGGCAGAGAACCAAAGGTGGCCCTCCAGTCTTCACCCAACTAACACCAGCAGAGGAGGGGATTCTGGAGATAGCAGGAGTTGCAGAGATGCTGGCTGTGGGAGACAGATAGAAGGGGACATCCCAACAACCTGGTGACAGAATTACATCTCATATAGCCACATGGCATACAGCAGTCACTCATATGGCGACTGATGTCAGCAACCAGTGAAATGCCATCATGCGCATAATGGTAAAGTTCCCTATTATTATAACACTTCTAGTTCATCTCTTTACTCTCCCACAGGTCCATCAATTGTCCCCCACCCCACTGTCCAGCCAGAGGAGGAAGATGACTCCTCAGAGGAGCTTCCAGCCTCTGAGGGTGCAGCGTCAGCAGACCCAAGCGCACCCAACACCAGCGCAGATACGTACACCTCTGTGGGTCTGGTGCACCATAGAGTAGTGTTGTCACCTAGTGTCTCACACTTCACAAGTGAGCAAGAGCAGATGGTGTTGACAGGGACAGCAGTGAAGACTCCTCGCCAGAGGGTGCAGGACACTTCAAGCTCTGTTGAGCTGCATGCAGACGCCAAACCTCAGGGGCCATCAAGATAGAGGGTGACCTTGGAAGGGCAGCAACAATTGCATGAGGCTCTGGCATCTTTTACGGCTGTGATGTCTGCAAATCTGCAGAGAAGGAGGAGTCCATCTCTAACATGAGCACCATCTGCATGGAGCAGCAAATGCACCAGTCACATTAGTACATGCTAGCTGTGGACAACAGATGGCAGACGCTCACAAACCTCCTCTCTAGGAGGTATATAAATGTAGACTAGGGCCTTCATCGCCCCACTGCTGTGTAGCAGGGTGCTGTCCAGCTCCTTGCTGGCAGGGAAGTGCGAGTGGCCCATGAGAGGGATGATGGAAGTGGGGGCTCTTCTCAGCGCTCCCACTTCTCCCTTTTGCCTCCACCTCAGTCAGAACCCCACATGCTTCCTTGGATCCCAATGGCCAAGTCTGCCCCTGCACAGTAGCAGGAGGAGCAGACTTTGGTGAGGCCATTACAGGCTCCAAAACCAAGATGACATCCGGCAAAAGTGTCTAACGAGTCGCAGCAGGGAAGTGAGCAGCCTGCCTCTACCTCTGCTGAAGCCACAGGGGTTGCACCTCGTAGAAGCACTCGTAAAAGAAAAATGACACAAAAGTAGATGCACACGGCTATGCACATATGTGTATGAAAAAATATTAGTGTTAAGTTTCAGTTATTTTGATGACACATAAATGTATTTCTTTGCACCACTTTTGGTCTTGTTCATTTTTGCCTGCTCCCTTGGAAGTGGCTTTGTCACTTGGAGTGAATGGTGAGACATTACTTAAACTCAAGCACTGGGACTTTGGGTGAGGCGAATGGCTTGGTCACTGTAGGGATCCTTTATGGTGTTGTTGGAGGGAGGATACTTAGTACATCATGTGGCAGCCATGTGGCTGCATTGGAGCAAGTTAAGTAAATCTGGCCATAATGAGGCCATCCTGGGCCTCCCAGGCAGCAATGTGCGCCACTGGTGCCATCTCCACCTCAGGTTCCTCCTCATCTTCCACCTGCTCGACCTCCTCTGAAGAGGCTGTGCACTCTGTGCCTTGCTCCTCCTGCAGCTCCAATCCTTGCTGCTGTGCTATGTTGTGCAGCGCGCAGCAAACGACGATGATTTTGGAGACCCTGGTTGGTGCATACCAAAGGGGTCCTCCAGATCTGTCAAGGCATCTTCATCGTCAGCATGCCTATTGCTTGCTTTATGACACATCTGCTGGAGATGCGGCTCTCATTATAACGCTCCTCAGCCTCAATACTTGGCGTCTTCTAGGGTGTCATGAGTCACGTCTTCAGTGGATAGCTCTTGTCTCCAAGCAGCCAGCCGGTAAGTTTGTTTGGAGGTGCAAAGAGCTGAGGGATGGTGGATTGGCGCAACACGAAAGAGTCATGACAGCTGCCAGGGAATCTGGCGCACACATGCATGATGATCTTTTTATGGTGCACATTGAGGGAGTGGAAGCCCTTGCGGTTCACAAACATGCCTGGGTGATGATGGGGGTGCCTTCATGACCACATGAGTGCAGTCAATGACGCCCTGCACCTGTGGGAAGCCAACCAGAGCCACAAAGCCAAGCGCCCGCTCAGCAACATTGGCCTGATCAGTGGCAAATTTGATATAATTGGCTGACTTGTGAAACATGGCATCTGTCACCTGGATGATGCACCTGTGGGCAGCCGACTGCGAGATCCCGCAAATGTCCGCTGCAGATCCCCGGAAGGAACCTGAGGCGAAGAAGTTGAGGGCGGTGGTAACTTTGACAGCCACTGGAAAGGAGTGTCCACTAAAACCTCTGGGCAGCAGGTTTTATTTCAGCAAGCTACAAATGCCTGCGATGACCTGGCATAATAGTCTGAGCCTCCTGAAGCACTGATGCTCAGTCATGTTGAAGAAGCTCATCCTCTGCCTGTATACCCTGTGTTGGGGGTATCGCCTCCGATGTGCTGCAGCCCTGTGGTGCCCCCTCTCTCCTGTGGCGCATCACGTCTTTGAGGAGAAGGCTGCTGCTGCTGGTGTTGTTTGTGGTGGGGCTAATCTTGGTCCGATTCTGAGGACCAAGGTGAGACAGTATAATTAGCACCCATGCTGATGTAGTCGCACCTTCAAATCCGCCCATGTTAAATGCACGAGGTGGCCGGATGATAGCGGGTTCCCGGCGTGCTCGCAAATTCAGGGATTTCTTCTGCTGACCCGCCCCCAAACTTGCATGTGCAGCAATGGGAAAATTCTGGCCTCCATCTGATGACTGGCAAAAGGGAATTAACTCCATCACCATCCCTGGGTATGTCCTTTCCCATCTGCAGGACAGACCCACCAGAGGCACAGGTAGCAAATGTAAACCCGCTATTCAAGAAAGGAGGAAATCGAGAAAACAGGGAACTACAGGCCAGTTAGCCTGACATTAGTCATCAGGAAAATGCTGGAATCCATTATTAAGGACGTAGTAACGGGGCACTTAGAAAATCATAATATGATTAGGCAGAGTCAGCATGGTTTTATGAAAGGGAAATCATGTTTCATAAATTTATTCGTTTTTTGAGGGTGTAACTAGCAGGGTAGATAAAGGGGAACCAGTGGATTTGGATTTCCAAAAGGCATTCGACAAGGTACCACATACAATAAAAGGTTGCTACACAAGATAAGGGCTTGTGTTGGGAGTAATATATTAGCATGGATAGAGGATTGGTTAACAAACAGAAAACAGAGAGTAGGGTTTAACGAATCATTTTCTGGTTGACAGGCTGTAACTAGTGGGGTGCTGCAAGGATCAGTGCTTGGGCCTCAGCTATTTACAATCTATATTAATCACCTAGATGAAGGGACCGAGTGTAATGTATCCAAGTTTGCTGACAATACAAAGCTAGGTGGGTCAGTAAGCTGTGAGGAAGACACAAAGAGCCTGCAAAGGGACATAGATAGACTAAGCGAGTGGGCAGTAAGGTGGCAGATGGAGTTTAATGTGGAGAAATGTGAGGTGATTCACTTTGGTAGGAAGAATAGAAAAACATATTTTTTAAATGGTGTGAAGCTGTTAAATGTTGGTGTTCAGAGAGATTTAGGTGTCCTTGTACAGGGAACACAGAGAAAGTTAGCATGCAGGTACAGCAGGCAATTAGGAAGGCAAATGGCATGTTGGCCTTTATTGCAAGTGTGTTGGAGTACAAGAGTAAGGAAGTCTTACTACAATGGTACAGGGCTTTGGTGAGACCACACCTGGAGTACAGTGCACAGTTTTGGTCTCCTTATCTGAAAAAGGACAAACATGCCTTAGAGGCAGTGCAACGAAGATTCACTAGATTGATTCCTGGGATGAGAGGGTTGTCCTATGAGGAGATATTGAGTAGATTGGGCCTATACTCTCTGAAGTTTAGAAGAATGAGAGGTGATCTCATTGACGCATATAAGATTCTGAGGGAGATTGACAGGGTAGATGCTGAGAGGTTGTTCCCACTGGCTGGAGAGTCTAGAACTAGGGGGCATAGTCTCAGGATAAGGGGTCGGCCATTTAAGACTGAGAGGAGGAGGAATTTCTTCACTCAGAGAGTTGTGAATCTTTGAAATTCTCTACACGAAAGGGCTATGGATGCTGAGTCTTTGAGCATATTCAAGGCTGAGATAGATAGATTTTTGGATTCTGGGGGAATCAAGGGATATGGAGATCGGGCAGGAAAGTGGAGTTGAGGTTGAAGATCAGCCATGATCTTATTGAATGGTGGAGCAGGCTCGAAAGGCCATCTCGCCTTCTCCTGCTCCTAATTCTTATGTTCTTAGGTTCTTATAAAGTGATCGCAGGTGTCATCGACAGTGTTATCAAGCGGCACTTACTCACCAATAACCTGGTCACCGATGCTCAGTTTGGGTTCCGCCAGGACCACTGGCCTCCAGACCTCATTACGACCTTGGTCCAATGATGGACAAAAGAACTGAATTCCAGAGGTGAGGTGAGACTGACTGCCATTGACATCAAGGCAGCATTTGACCGAGTGTGGCATCATAGATCCCAAGTAAAATTGGAGTCAATGGGAATCAGGGGGAAAACTCTTCACTAGCTAGCACAGATGAAGATGGTTGTGGTTGTTGAAGACCAATCATCTCAACCCCTAGGCCCAACCATCTTCAGCTGCTTCATCAATGACCTTCCCTCCATCATAAGGTCAGAAGTGGGGATGTTCGCTGATGATTGCACAGTGTTCAGTTCCATTCGCAATTCCACAGATAATGAAGCAGTTCATGCCCACAAACAGCAAGATCTGGACAACATCCAGGCTTGGGATAATAAGTGGCAAGTAACATTTGCGTCACACAAGTGCCAGGCAATGACCAGATCCAACAAGCGAGCGTCTAACTGTAGTGTCCGCGTATCAATAATACACGGACTGCAGGAGAACAATAATAACAGGTATTTACTGAACAGAGGGTAAGCTTAAACTGAAAGTACAGAAGCCTGCTATGGCTTTATATACAGGTGTGGTCACTGCCGGTACTACAGTATAAAATCAGTTCTCTCTTAAAGGTACATACACAACAATTCCTCCCCTTATAGATAAACAGTACATAACATTCATTTAACAACTAAATAATAACTAATTACAATTACAATTTTCTCTGTACTATATACATCAACTGAAATAATCATTTATAAGTTCAGTCTTTGAGGAGGCTTCCTGATCCTGACTGGATAGCGTCTTTCTCGAGTATCCTGTTCTTGCGGCGGAGTCGATTCTGGCTCATTGTCATTGGTTGGTTCGTCAGCTTCCAATACCACTGATTCTGAGGTAGACGCAATCTGTACTTCGGGTTCATTACCAGGTGCACATGCTCGTGGTATGGGTTTGGCTTGTTCCTGTGACTCTAGAATCTGGTCAGCATGGCATCTCACGATGCTCTCTCCAACGTCCACTGTGTACATTAGTGGTCCCTGCTGTGTGCATATCGTTCCTGGCTGCCATTTTTCTGTTCGGTAGTCGCGGGCCAAGACTGGTTGCCCTATCTTGAAGCTCCTGGTTGGCTTCTCATTGATCTGCTGGAATTGCTTATCCTCAACATCTCGTCTTATGTTTGGTTTGAGCAAATCCAGGCAACATCTTAGCCTTCGGTTGAAGAACATTATGGCTGGAGCTTGGTTGGTGACTGCATGTGTCGCATTCCGGTAAGCAAACAAGAAATGATCCACCTTGTGTTGTAGTGGTATGTCGTCGTTATACATCGCCTTTATTGCCTTTTTAAAGGTCTGAACAAACCTCTCAGCCAATCCATTTGTGGCTGGATGATATGGGGCAGATGTGTAATGTTTCACCCATTATTCGTCAGAAACCTCCGGAAATCCTCGGACACAAACTGTGGTCCATTGTCGGAGCAACTCTGTTCTGGCAAGCCATTCCTAGCGAAGATGGTCCGTAGGACTGCAATAGTTTTCTCCGTGGTGGTGGAGGACATTTTGATGACCTCTGGCCATTTCGAATGGGCATCCACGGCGATTAAAATCATTGAGTCCATAAATGGACCAGCAAAATCAATGGGTACCCGTTGCCATGGAGATGAGGGCCACTCCCATGGGTGTAGCGGGGCCTGTGGTGGAGCGTTTTGGACCTACTGGCATCCTGTGCATCTCTTGGTCATATCCTCGATTTCTTTATCGATTCCCGGCCACCACACAAACACCCTGGCTAGGCTCTTCATTTTTACCCCTCCCAGATGACCCTCATGAAACTCATTGAGCACTCTATCTCTCAACTTGGGTGGAATTACCACACGGGATCCACACATCAAGGTCCCCCGGCACACTTACAGCTGTTCTCTCCTTGGCGAGAATGCTGGCAACAGTGAGTCGCCATGTGCTGGCCATCCCTTCACCGTCAAATCATAGACCCGAGAGAGTGTCGGGTCATTTCGGGTTTCCTTCTCTATACTCGAGTTTGTAACAGGTAGACATTCGACTATGGTCGAATGGAATATCTCAACAGGGTCCACTGCAGGTGCTTCCTCCACCGTAGGCAACGGTAGGCGCGACAGCCATCAGCATTTCCATGCTGTTTCGTACCCTTGTACTCTATGTCGTACTGATGTGCCCCTAGAAAAAGTGACCATCTTTGCAGCCGTTGCGCCGTCATCACCGGAACGCCCTTCTTTGGGTTAAAAATGAAGACCAGAGGCTGATGATCAGTCAGTAGGGTGAATTTCTGCCCGTGCAGATAGTGATTGAACTTCTTCACCCCCCACACCAGGCTGAGGGCCTCCCTGTCAATCTGGGCGTAGTTACGCTCGGCTGAGGTTAACGAGCGCGACGCAAAGGCTATTGGCCTCTCTGAACCGTCAAGGAATTTGTGTGACAGCACCGCTCCAATGCCGTAGGGAGACGCATCACATGCCAACCGAATCGGTAGTGTTGGATTGTAGTGGGCCAATACTTCTTTTGAAGTGATTAGGCATTTATATTTCTGAAAGGCACGCTTACACTCATCACTCCATTTCCATGTTACTCCAGTTTGCAGCAGGGCATTCAGTGGGTGCAGAATTGCAGATAAATTCGGCAAGAACTTATGGTAGTAGTTCACCAACCCAAGGAACGACCTCAGTTGCGACACATTTTCCGGTGCTGGAGCCTTGACTACTGCCTCAATCTTGTCTGGGGACTTATGCAACCCTTCCTCATCAATCATGTGGCCACAATACGAGATTTGTCTCCTGAAGAACTCGCATTTGGGGCGGTTGGCTCGTAGTCCATATTCTTGTAATCTAGTGAGCACCTGCTCCAGGTTGGCAAGGTGTTCACTGTCATTTTCGCCCGTAACCAGGATGTCGTCCAAATAACACTGGGTCCCCGGGATCCCTTGCAGGACTTGTTCCATCGCCCTCTGCCAAATAGCCGGGGCTGATGCTACCCCGAATACCAGTCGGTTGTACTGGTAAAGACCTTTGTGAGTGTTTATCGTGAGGTATTTCCTAGACGCTTCTTCCCCCTCCATTTGTAGATACGCTTGGGCCAGATCAATCTTCGTAAAGCGTTTCCTTCCAGGTAGTGAGGCGAAAATATCTTCTATCCATGGAAGTGGATATTGTACTGTGTGCAGGACTGGGTTCACAGTTACCTTGAAGTCCCCACAGATGTGAACCTTCTTCGGCTCCCCAGGCGTGCTGCTCAATGATTTCTTCATTACAGGAACGATGGGTGTGGCCCACTCGCTCCAGTCCACCTTGGACAGCACACCCGAATGCTCCAGACTCTCCAGCTCTGCTTCAACGGCTGGGCGGATCGCATACGGTACCGGTCTGGCCTTAAAAAATTTTGGGTTTGCGTTATCTTCGATTTTTATCATTGCCGTTACTCCTTTTAGAGTCCCAAGTCCTTGTTGGAACACCTCTTTCGCGTCAATTAGAATTTTTGACAGTCGTCCAGGTGTGACGTCGTCATCCTTTTTGTCAGTCACAGTTAGTGTCTGAATGGAATGCCAATCCAATTGTATTTTTCGGATCCATTCACGTCCCAATAATGGTGGTCCTCCATCTTGTAGTATATATAGATACAGTTTCTGTGTTTCCTTGCCGTTGTATTTAACTGGCACCCTTATTTTTCCTCTGGGGTAGACTTTTTGCCCCGTGTATGTCTTCAATACAATGGACGTGTCCTTCAAGGGTATGTGTGAGAAAAGCCGCTCATAGTCTCGTCGATTCATGACAGTTAGGGCTGATCCTGTGTCCAATTCCATCTTTACTTGGGACCCTGCTATCATGAGGGTGACCCAAATGGTTCGGTGATCCTCCTTTGCGATCACGTTGTGTAACTTTAGACAACTTAGTCTCCTGCTCCCGAAGTCACTATCACTCTCCTGATATTCTGAACTACTGTCTGTCATTTTTTTTTACTTTCTTGTACTTTTCCTTAGTAGTTCTTTTAGTGTTGGTTTTCTTTCCCGACCTGCAGACTCTTGCTATGTGTCCCATTTTCCCACATTGCCTGCATACTTTGTCCTTAAACCAGCAGTCCTTCTGATCATGGGTTGTTCTGCCGCAGCGATCGAACTTTTCTGCTCCATATGCCATTTCGTTAGCGCTGTATTCTTGTGGTTTCTGTTGTATTTCTGCAGCTCCCCGTGCTGCTGCTTCGTAGGATACTGCCACGCTGAAAGCCTGTTCTAGCGTCAGGTCCTTTTCCGAAGGTAGTCATTTCTGGGTTCCTTCACTCTGGAGCCCGCAGACAAACTTATCTCTTAAGGTGTCTGCCAGTCCTGCTCCGAACTGGCAGTGCTTCGATAACTTGCGTAGTTCCGTAAGATAGTCAGCATTGCTCTCATTTTTGTGCTGGTTTCTTTTATGGAACTTGAATCTTTCTGCTATCAGCAGCGGTGTAGGGTTTAGGTGTTCCTGTAAGATATTAACAATCTCTTCAAAACTTTTCTCCATTGGTTTAGCTGGGGTAATTAAATTCCGCAATAGGCCGTACGTTCTCGCGCCCGTCAAATTTAATAATACCGACGCCTTCTTTCCATCGGCCACCTCATTTGCCTTGCAGTACACTTCAATTCTTTCCACATACATGGTCCAGTCTTCTACCTCGTTGTTGAAAGCAGTGATACTGCCACTCTTCGGCATCTTGGGTGGTTTAAAATGGCGCCTCCCGCGCTTTTTCTTCTTCCCCAATGGATTAAAATGGCGCCTCCCGCGCTTTTCCTTCTTCCCCAATGGAATAAAATGGCGCCTCCCGCACTTTTCCTTCTTCCCCTTGCTGCCACGCTGCTCCTAACATTCTATAGGGTAATGGCGGCGACCCGCGGCTTCGGCGCATCTCACTTTTCCTTCCTCTCGTTTTATTTTCTCTACACTGCCCGGTTCTTGAGCACCGACCGCGCCCTGTGCACTCCACCCTCTCTCTCTCTCTTTTCCTCCTGACGACGCTGCACGGCCCCTTTGCAGAGCCGCTCGATCGAGCTCGAGCCCGCCGCAGTCCGGAAGGGTCAGCGCACTACCTGCTACCAGCATGATTTGCTGGAACACCTTGACTGGGGAGCCAAGCCCAGCTCTCCACAGCCTCCCCTGCAATTCTCCGAACTCCGATGGATCACTGGGCGGTTGCCCGCGGTCGATGCCCGTTGCTCTGACTTTGACCTCCAAGAAGCTTCTTTTCAGGGAAAGATCCCCGTGAGGTGATGCAGTACTGCAGGTGAGTTCGAACCTGCTCGTCGCCAGTGTAGTGTCCCCGTATCAATAATACATGGACTGCAGGAGAACAATAATAACAGGTATTTACTGAACAGATGTTAAGCTTAAACTGAAAGTACAGAAGCCTGCTATGGCTTTATATACAGGTGTGGTCACTGCCGGTACTACAGTATAAAATCAGTTCTCTCTTAAAGGTACATACACAACACTAACCACTCACCCCCCGCCCCTCACCCTTGACATTCAATGGCATTACCATCGTCGAATCCGCCACCCTCAACATCCTGAGGGTCACCATTGATCAGAAACTTAACTGGACCAGCCACATAAATACTGGGCTGGATTTTGCCGGCGCTCAGAGAGCGGGTTTGGAGGCAGGTCCACTGTCAAAATAGCAAAGATTGACAGTGGGTAGGAAACCCGCTGTCAACCCGCCTCCACGTGAGTCTCCCAGGTGTCAGGTCTGTCTGCGCAGAACTGACCCGACACCAAGCGGCAGGGGAGACAATTTAGATAATTAAATGGCTTGTAAACAACCAATTTAATGCTATTTTGAGGTTACCTTGCAATTTTACGTGCTCCCCCATGGGTTACCCATTACTCGGGGAACGCGCCGGCTCACCCTGTCGTGAGTTGAGTCTGCTTTGATGTACCTGATAAGCTGACAGCTGCAGAAGTGGTATAAAGGATGCCATGTTGCAGATGTTCAGTTTCAGAGCTCAGAAACTGTTGGTTACTACATTTGTAAGACATATAGAGATTTCTTTAGCTTGCAAGTTTTTAGAGCCAACTGTATAATCAGTGCCACCTCATTGGAACAACCTCTCTCACCATTGACAGATTGCTTCTGCCATCTTACCTGCAGCTGCCATCTATTGCAGCAACATCGGTGCCCTTGGAAAAAATGCACCTTGGTCCTCTGAATCCTTCCACGATCAGCCCAAACACCAACATCACCAGGCACGCCAACATCACCAAAAACATCACCAACCTTCTCTGCCATCAGCTGATGCTGCACAGGACACAGGGCATCAGCCCCTGACAACATTGCTGCCCAGGACACCAGCGATGGCATCACCATGGCCAGATTTACTTCACTTATTGCTGTAAACCCTGGCTGCCACATGGTGCGCCAGGTTGACACCATCCCACACCAGCACTGTAAAGCATCCCTTTAATGTCCAAGCCATTCCATTCACACTCATCACTATAGCAGGGGTACTGTTATGTCTCAACATGCACTGGAACTCAGTAAGGCACTTCTCAAGGTGCGCACAGATCTGTCCAATAAGGTGAAGTGGTGAAAATATAGATTTCACTGTATGACAAAACATTACCAGAAACTTCACATGAACATTGCTAAACCTCTCAAGTGCCTACCCTTGTGTGTTGTTAGTTGGTATGCTTGCAGTAGGATGAGGGTGAGGGTGAGGGGTGGCTAGTGAGATGGGGAAGTGATAATATAGATAGAGAGGGATGGGTGGAGGTGCAAGGTAAGTTGGTGTGAGTAAGGATGTGCAGGAGTAGGGTATGGAAAGCAGAGTGATGGTGATGCAATGAGTGGCACAGCAGGGTGAGGTTGAGTGTGGCTTTGCAGTAATGTTTCGTGATCTACTGAGATCATTGAAAGATTGGCGCCACTGCAGCCAGGTCCTCCTGACGACATCCCTGCTTGTGTCCTCCTGTGCAATGTGCAACCAGGCTGTGTTGATCTCCTAGGGAAGGGAAGAGAATCTCCCTGCATGCTGTGACTCCCTCCATAAGCATATGGAGGGAGTCATGCGTGAGCCTGGTTGCAGACGTGCACCTTTGTGCAGTGTTTGTCAGTGTTTGCAGCACCTCAATGCTGCAGAACACTGACAGCACAACTGTCAAAATCAATGTGGCCGTGGTCCCTTTAAGGAAACCGGCTGATGACGTATCATCAAATGATATCATCAGACCCACTTCCTGTTAATTGGCTGGGAACCCTGCAACAACAACAAAAACAACTTGTATTTATATAGCGCCTTTAATGTAGTAAAACGTCCCAAGGCGCTTCACAGGAGTATTAAAAGACAAAAGAATTTGACACCGAGCCACATAAGGAGAAATTGGGGCAGGTGACCAAAAACTTGGTCAAAGAGAAAGGTTTTAAGGAGCGTCTTAAAGGAGGAAAAAGAGGTAGTGAGGCGGAAGGTTTAGGCAGGGAATTCCAGAGCTTTGGGCCTAGGCAACAGAAGACACAGCCACCAATGGTTGAGTGATTATAATCAGGGATTCTCAAGAGGGCAGAATTAGAGGAGCACCGATATCTCGGGGGTGGGGGGGGGTTTGTGGTGCTGAAGGAAATTACAGAGATAGGGGGTGCGAGGCCATGGAGGGATTTGAAAACAAGGATGAGAATTTTGAAATCGAAGCGTTGCTTAACCGGCAGTCAATGTAGGTCAGCGAGCACAGGGGTGATGGATGAATGGGACTTGGTGCGAGTTAGGACACGGGCAGCCGAGTTTTGGATCACCTCAAGTTTACGAAGGGTGGAATGTGGGAGGCCAGCCAGGAGTGCATTGGAATAGTCAAGTCTAGAGGTAACAAAGGCATGGATGAGGGTTTCAGCAGCGGATGAGCTGAGGCAGGGGCGGAGACGGGCGATGTTACAGAGGTGGAAGTAGGCAGTATTGGTTATGCTGCGGATATGTGGTTGGAAGCTCATTTCAGGGTCAAATATAACACCAAGGTTGCGAACAGTGTGGTTCAGCCTCAGACAGATGTTAGGGAGAGGGATGGAGTCAGTGGCTAGAGAACGGTTTGTGGCGGGGACTGAACACAAGGGCTTCAGTCTTCCCAATATTTAGTTGGAGAAAATTTCTGCTCATCCAGAACTGGATGTCGGCAAGCAGTCAGACAATTTACCCCAAGGCGGGCTTAACAAGGCCAATCTACGGAAAATCTTTGAAAGAGCGGCTGCAGACGGGAGTGGGACCGGATCCCGCCATCCAGCTCTCCCACCGCCATACCGCCTTTGCAGGGAAAATTCAGCCCACTGTGTCTAAAAAAGCAGGTCAGATGCTTGATATTCTGTGGCAAGTGACTCACCTCCTGACCAATATTCCCTCTAATTTTTTTTGGCCCCATACGGTTTTTACATTGAAAAGCCAGCTGCGCGGGATCCCTGGAGTGTTGCACGGCTGCACGACTGCGCAGCATAATGGAAACGTTGCTCCTGACTCCCCACAGCCTTTCCACCATTTACAAGGCACAAGTCAAGTGTTTGATAGAATACTCTCCACTTGCCTGGATGACTGCAGCTGCAACAAAAAAGACTTGCAATTATATAGCACCTATTCATGGCCAGTGGATGTCCCAAAGCGCTTTACAGCCAATTAAGTAAATTTTTGAAGTGTAGTCACTATTGAAATGTGGGAAACATGACAGCCAATTTTGCACACATCAAGCTCCCACAAACAGCAATGTGATAATGACCAGATAATCTGATTTTTAGTGATGTTGATTGAGGGATAAATATTGGCCAGGACACTGAAGATAACTCCCCTGCTCTTCAAAATAGTGCCATGGGATCTTTTATATCTACCTGAGAGAGCAGACAGGGCCTCGGTTTAACCTCTCATCTGAAAGATGGCACCTCCAACAGTGCAACACTCCCTCAGTACTGCACTGGAGTATCAGCCTAGATTTTTGTGCTTAAGTCTCTGGAGTGGGACTTGAACCCACAACCTTTTGACTCAGAGGTGAGGGTGCTACCCACTTTTATTTTTATTAATATACTTTATTGAACATTAAGAACATTTACAACATCGTGATCATTTCATTGTATGATACAAATCAATTCCGCCGCTCTGCACAGTCATTCCGCCACCACATTTTAACATCAAAAGCTGAAGTTTAATTTGTCTCCTGTAACATATATTAATCGATTGTACTTTAAAAATTGGTTGTAAAATACTGTCCTTAAATTCCTTTCTGAATAAAACATCCACAGAGCCTTATAATGATCTTTTAAGCTTATATTTAAAATACTCTTTTAGATTGATTCTCCTCCCCTTAAAAAACAGAGCATTCCTTCTTTGCACAATCACGAATCTAGCCAAACTGAACATTAAATTAATTGCCGCTCCGCTAGACTCGGTCAGACTCTCCTGCAATCCCCATCTCAAAATTGAGTCCCACGGGATTCCCATTCTCGCTTTTCGGTCCCCACCCAGCAAAAAAGCTTCACACAACTGTCGAACATAGTACTTAAAGTCATTTAACTGCGGACATAACACCAGTAAATGGGACAGAGTCTCTCATCCCGTGTCCCACACATTGGGCAAGTTGCCGCCTCCACTCGTCCAATCTTGCACAAGACCATCATGGTAAAAATCCGGTTATGAGCCAATTTGATATCCAGTTCAATCCATTCTGGGCATTTAAAATTCGCCCACACTCCCTTCCAAATCCTGTTGAAGTCCAGCTGTGGGTATATACTCTGCCAAAACTCCTGACCAGCAGGTGTCTTCAATCTCCATTCTCTGAATACCTCATAGAAATCTCAAGTATTACAGTTGTCAAATTGGACCAACTCTCCCCCTTTCTCCAGTACAAAGCTTGGAAAAGCAGGACGCATTTTACTTCCTTTGGAGATTTCTGCATTTATTTCTTCCATCCAATCCTGTGGCATTGCCCTCACAATCTTCTCATACATGATTCCTATTGATTTTCCTTCTACCTCCTGATCCTCCTCCCACACCATGTCCCTCACTATCGCTTCCGGCAACCAACCTGGAATTACCTCGTATAATACATCTTTCACAGATATAATCCCAGCTTTTATAAAAGCTTGATTAAATAAAACCTCTCCTTCGATGTTGACCCACCTGTTCAAAAATAAGGGCTGTTCTAAAAATTCCTCAGCCCCCTTGGGCATAAACTGCACACTTTTTAAAAATTGGGCCCAAGTCTCTACAACCCCCTTATAAAACCTAGGGAGAAGTTTAATCGATTTCAAAAACATATTATTGTATTCCATATACAATATCCCCTGCCCTCCTATCCCACTTCGTTTTAAAAAATGCTCAAAACAACTCTTCCAGAAACTTGTATTTGACTTCTGAAGAAATCTCTTCACCCATTTGATTCTAAAGGATTTCTTCTTCAAATCAATATCTGGGAAATTGAGTCCTCCCTGATTTCACCGTCCAATAATGGTATTGTAAGCCACCAAGGCTGGTTTACCTTCCCATAAAAACCTCACACAAGCCTCTCGGATGGACTTTTCCGCCCACTCAGGAATATCCTCCACCATCAATAAGTACCATAGTTTAGATGGCAGGAGAGCGGACACCACTGTCACTCTTCCTTGCACTTTCAACCACATTCTTTCCCATCTTCCCAAAATCTTTTTAATTTTCATAACCTTTGGTTCCCAATTTAATCGATCCACTTCATCCCTGTCTTTCTTGTACCCCATATGCACCCCCAGAACTTCCAAAACCTCCACCACCTTAAAGGGACATTCCCCCAACCATTCCCCCCTACCCCTCCCTGCAGCCAGGCATTGGGACTTACTATAATTCACTCTGGCTCCTGAAGCTCTACAATATTCCTCCACTACATCCATAGCTTTCCTCACTGACTCCCCATTTCTCAATGTTAAGGTTGTGTCATCTGCATATTGGTGTATCATCGACACCAGCCCAGAACTGGGGACCACAATCCCAACTACACCTTGTTTCTTTCGCATCATGTAACCTAATGGTTCTGCTACCAATGTGTACAACAATGGGGACAGGGGACAACCCTGTCTCACTGATCTCTGTATCAGAAAATACTTGGATAAAAAACCATTACATTTAACACAGCTAAATATGTTTGAATAAAAAATCCTTATCCACTGAATGAGATTTTCCTTGAAAACAAATGCCTCCAAAACCTTCAATAAAAACTCATGAGCGACCCTATCAAAGGCTTTCTCTTGATCTATCTTTAATACATAAGCCTCCCTCCCACTCTCTTCCATGAGCTCTATCGCATCTCGGATTGAGACCACAGAGTCTGCGATGTCCCGGCCTATGACTCCATAGGACTGAGAAGGCCAAACTATCTCCGGTAACACCTCCTTCAAACGATTTGCCATAACCCTCGCCAAGATCTTATAATCCACATTTAATAATGTGATGGGCCTCCAATTCTTCAGATCCTGTCTATCCCCTTTATTTTTATATAAGCTAAGCTTATGATACCTCTCCTCATAGATGGGGCCAGGCTTCCCTCAATTTTAATTTCCTTAAAAACTTCTAAGAGCAATGGACTTAAAATCTCGAAAAATTCTTTATAAAATTCTGCACTTAGTCCATCGGACCCTGGACTTCCCCCCCCCCCCCTTCATTCCACTTATTGCTACTTTTATTTCCGCTTTCTTTTTCACACATGCTTCTCTCATCCTCCTTTAAACCCTCTTCAATAAAAGCAGTAACCTTCTCCATCGCCAAATTGGAAATGTCTTCTTTTGTATATAACTCTTGATAAAAGCTGCTAGCCGCCTCTAAAATCTCCCCACTTTCATGAATGATCTTCTCCCCAAACTTCTGATGTGCCTCAATAATTCCAAGACTCGAAGTTAGCAGAACAAAAACAAGGCTTTTATTAACTTAGAAAGTAACACGTAAGAGAGAGAGATGTCTTCCTTCTGGAGACTGAGGCCAGACTGAAGCTAGCTTACAAACGGGGCCAGGTATGGGCGGAGCCCTACACACAGCACATTCCAACACATTCCAGTATACAATACAGCACATTCCAGTACACAATACAATGAGGTCTGGGGGAAGGGAAATGACACTGAAACCGATCTCAGTCACAGGCAGTGGTGAATGGAATATTTCATCACATTCACCCCTTCTATAGATTTAGTCTGTTCGGGGGTTTGATAGTCCTCTGCGACCGACGTGGCTGTTGTGGTGCCGCGGGTGTCGGCTGGGTGTCCCCGGTAGCCTCCTGGGTCTCTGCCGGGGGTGCCGCCAGGGTTGTTGGAGGGGTAGTTGGTGGGGGTGCCGTTGGTCGGTGTTCTTCCGGGGGTGATGAAAGAGTAGTGGGTGGGTAAGAGTTGCTGTGATCGTCGTTGCCGCTATTGCCGTGGTTGTTGTCGATGCCGGCTGGGGCGACGTCTTTTATGGACACGGTGTCCTCCCTTCCGTCGGTGTGCCGGACATATGTGTATTGGGGGTTGGCGTGGAGTAGGTGTACTGGCTCCATGAGAGGGTCCGTCTTGTGGCCCCTCACATGCCTTCGCACGAGTACCAGACCTGGGGTGGAGAGCCATGACGGCATGGATACGCCTGAGGTGGATTTCCGGGGAAAGACAAACATTCGTTCATGAGGCGTGGTATTAGTGGTCGTACACAATAGCGACCGTATCGAATGGAGCACATCCGAGAGGACTTCCTGCCAGCGGGAGATAGGGAGGCCCTTGGTCCTTAGAGCTAGAGTGACTGCTTTCCATACTGTCCCGTTCTCTCGCTCCACTTGGCCGTTACCCCGGGGGTTGTAGCTGGTGGTACGGCTCGTGGCGATCCCCTTGGACAGCATGTACTGGCGTAGCTCTTCACTCATGAAGGACGCCCCCCTATCCGTATGGATGTAGCTCGGCATACCGAACAGGCAGAACAGGCTGTTGAGGCATTTAATGACCGTGGCGCTGGTCATGTCTGGGCAGGGGAAGGCGAATGGGAACCGGGAGTATTCGTCCACAATTTTCAGGAAGTAAACATTGCAGTCGACGGACGGGAGGGGGCCCTTGAAATCTAAGCTGAGCCGCTCAAAGAGCCGTGTAGCTTTGATTAAGTGGGCTCTATCTGGGCGGTAGAACCGAGGCTAGCACTCAGCGCAAGTGCGGCAGTTCCTGGTCAGGGACCGAACTTCCTCAATCGAGTAGGGTAAGTTACGGGACTTTATGAAGTGGAACAGCCGCGTGACCCCTGGGTGGCAGAGGTCGTTGTGGAGGGTCTGTAGCCGATCCCCGGTGGCGCAGGCACACATTCCTCGTGAGAGGGCGTCAGGGGATTCGTTAAGGGCCCCTGGCCGGTAAATGATGTCGTACTCGAAGGTGGAGAGCTCGATCCGCCACCTAAGAATCTTATCATTTTTAATCTTCCCCCTCTGTTTATTATTGAACATAAACGCTACCGACCGCTGGTCGGTAAGTAGGGTGAAGCGTTTGCCGGCTAGGTAGTGGCGCCAGTGGCGCACTGCCTCCACGATGGCTTGGGCCTCCTTTTCCACGGAGGAGTGTCTGATCTCGGGCCCTTGGAGGGTCCTCGAGAAGAAAGCTACGGGCCGCCCCGCCTGGTTGAGGGTGGCCGCCAAGGCGAAGTCAGACGCATCACTTTCCACTTGAAATGGAGTGTTCTCGTCCACTGCCTGTAGCGTGGCCCGCTCAATATCCTGCTTAATGCTTTTGAAGTCGGCGTGGGCCTCAGCAGAGAGCGGGAAAGAGGATGCTTTCAAGAGGGGGCGGGCTTTGTCGGAGTAGTTGGGGACCCATTGGGAATAATAAGAAAATAACCCCAGGCACCTTTTCAGGGCTTTGGGAGTGTTGGGCAGGGGCAGCTCCCGTAGGGGGCGCAATCGGTCGGGGTCTGGTCCGATTTCCCCATTCTCCACCACGCTGCCTAGTATGCAGAGGCGCGTGGTGTTGTAAACGCACTTGTCCTCGTTGTAGGTGAGGTTGAGTTTTTGTGCGGTTTTCAGGAACCTCTCGAGGTTCGAGTCGTGATCCTGCTGGTTGTGACCGCAGATGGTGACGTTGTCGAGGTAGGGGAAGGTTGCCTGCAAGTGGTGGTCATCGACCATGCGGTCCATCTCCCTCTGGAAGACCGAGACCCCATTCGTCACCCCAAAGGGGACTCTGAGGAATTGGTAGAGGCGTCCGTTCGCCTCGAAGGCGGTGTACGGGCGGTCCTCTGGTCTGATAGGGAGCTGGTGGTACGCTGACTTGAGGTCGATGGTGGAGAACACCCGGTATTGGGCGATTTGGTTCACCATTTCTGATATGCGGGGTAGCGGGTAGGCGTCTAGTAGGGTGTACCTGTTGATCGTTTGACTATAGTCGATCACCATCCGTTTCTTCTCGCTACCCCTTACCACTACCACTTGGGCGCGCCACGGGCTGTTGCTGCGTTCAATAATGCGCTCTTTCAGGAGCCTGTCTACCTCGGTCGCGATAAACCGCCTGTCCTCCCAGCTGTACCTCCTGCTTTTGGTCGCTATTGGCCGGCAGTTAGGGGTAAGGTTCGCGAATAGCGAAGGCGGCTTTACCTTCAGGGTAGCCAGACCGCACACTGTGAGGGGCGGCTGGGACCCACCGTACTTGAGCGTGATGCTTTGGTGGTTGCACTGGAAATCCAGGCCCAAGATCACGCTCGCACATAGGTTCTTCATGATTAATACTTTAAAATTATCATATACAGTTCCGTTAACGCACAATTGTACCGTGCAGTAACCCAGAATGGTCGATGTCTGGGTTTTATCAGCCATAGAGATGGTACCCTGAGTCGGGACCACCTTTAGGGAGAGTTGTTGTGCCAGTTCTGGGTGGATAAAGCTCTCCGTGCTTCCACTGTCAATTAAGCATTTAACCCGGCACCCGTTTACCTCGATGTCCACCATTGATCTGGATAGCGGGTGCGGCCTGGTCTGGTCCACTGTGACCGATGCCACTGTAGGGCCCTGATCGATACAAGATGGCATCCACGCTGTCTGCTCACAAGATGGCGGACCCCACGAGGTTGGGCACGATGGCGTCCAAGATGGCTGCTCCCACGGCGCACACGCGGCGGTGGCGGGTTTTCCGGCGGTTGGTTTTCCGGCGGGGTTCCCTCTGCACACCTTCCCGAAGTGCCCCTTCTTACCGCACTTAAAACAGGTGGTGCCTTTCGCCGGGCACAGGTTTCTGGTGTGCTTTGGCTGCCCGCAGAAGTAGCAGTTGGGTCCCTGACGCGTCGCGGCTGTCGTAGGGCTTCTGGGGGGAGAGCGGGGCCCAGCCGGTGTCAGGCTGTCGGGCGGGGAAGATGCCTTCCAAGATGGCGGCGCCCTCGGTGCACACGTGGCGGCGTGGACGGCGCGGGCTGAAGAGTAGGCGTCTGAGTTTCTCTGGGCCACATCCAGGGATCGCGCAGTGTCCGCAGCCTGTTTCAGGTCCAACCCCGTTTTTTCCAGCAGTCTTTGCCGGATGTAAGTGGAGCTGAGGCCTGTGATGAAGGCATCGCGAACAAGCTCGTCAGTGTACACTGCGGCTTTTACATCTCGGCACTTGCAGTCTTTGCCAAGCATTTTCAGGGTGCTTAGGAACTCCTCCACCGATTCCCCAGGTCGCTGTGCGCGGGTAGCGAGCAGGTGCCTAGCATACACCTCATTCGTAGGCTGCTGGTAATGCGCCTTTAAGATGTCGCAGGCGGCCAGGTACGTCTCGGCGTCTTGGATGAGGGGGTAAACCCGGTGGCTTACCCAATTCCGCAGAATTCCGAGTCTCATCCTCGCAGCGTCCGTAACGTCTTTGACGGCTGCGGAATTGTCCAGGAAGAATTCCATACACTCAAACCAGTGTCCGAAGCGTGCTGATGCGTCCGGAGCATGTTGATCCAAATCCAAACGTTCGGGTTTCAGGAGTTGATCCACAGTGTTGAAAAATAAGTTAATCAAATTGATGTGCCTCAATAATTCCGAGACTCGAAGTTAGCAGAACAAAAACAAGGCTTTTATTAACTTAGAAAGTAACACGTAAGAGAGAGAGATGTCTTCCTTCTGGAGACTGAGGCCAGACTGAAGCTAGCTTACAAACGGGGCCAGGTATGGGCGGAGCCCTACACACAGCACATTCCAGCACATTCCAGTATACAATACAGCACATTCCAGTACACAATACAATGAGGTCTGGGGGAAGGGAAATGACACTGAAACCGATCTCAGTCACAGGCAGTGGTGAATGGAATATTTCATCACACCTTCAACTCTTCAATTAACGATAATCTCTGTCGCAGCTTCTCTTGCTCTAGAAAATATCTAGTGCATCTTTCACCCTCCAATGCATCTCTAGCCTTTGCACAGAGAATGGCCCCCTTGCATTTTTCAGCTTGCAATAATTCCCACTCTTCCTTTAACACCCGGAACTTAGTCTCAGCTACCTTATCCCCTCCGTCAACTGCTTTACAGACATCCGTAAATCTTTTGTTTATATTCTCTTCTCGACACCGGTTAGCTGCGCCCTCTTTTTCCCATAACGTACCGAAAAAACTTTTACCTCATATTTGAAATTGTCCCACCAAACTCTTCTTTCTTTCAAGAACAAAGGTTCCTTCTGAGCATTCTTTATTATATTTATAATCCCTTCTTTATAAGCAATTTCTTTCAGGTATTGATTGTTTAAAATCCACACCCCTGAACCGACCTTAACTCTGCTGTTCCTAATTCTAAGAACCAAAGCCGAGTGATCACTAAAAAATACTTTTTTATAATAATTCTCCATCACCTCAGAACTTAACCCTTCCCGCATTAACACAAAATCTATTCGGCTCTGTTTTAAAACATCACCCACCCAACCTGCTCTGGAGAACTCCCTTTTTATGGGGTTCCGGTCCCTCCATAAGTCTCTCAAATTTAAATTTGCCATCATTTTTACAATCATCCCTCTGGAGTCATCATCCTTAAAGGTCATCTGGGCAGAAATGTCCATCCAAGATAAAAATACATTAAAATCCCCCACTATACAAGGATTTTCCACCTCTGCCGCTTCAGTGAATAACCCCCGAAAAAACTCGCGACGCTTGCAATGGTTGTTCGGTGCATAGATATTAAAGAGATCGCAATTAAATCCCTCCATTTTTACCCTTAGCCGTAAAAATCTCCCCTCAGTGTCCTTGTTCACCAAGGCAACTTTCTCTTTTATGGACGGACTCACCAAAACAGCCACCCCTCTACGGTTATTGTTTGCACAACTTGCAAACACCTCTCCCTTCCAAACCTTCTGAACTCTTTCTAGGATATCCTCATCCCAAAAGGTTTCTTGCAGACACAACAAGTCCGAACCTTTAAAACCCTGCAACAACTGCTGCAATTTCTTCTCACCCCTCAGTCCGTTCACATTAATCGAGACCAATGTAATCATGGCTCCAAAGAAGGGAAGTATGCCTGATAATCTCCCCATCATTTAATCTCTGGCTCTTCCCTCCTCTCATGCTCCTTCTCAACTTTTCGGGCAGCTGTTGCTTTTTCCTGCAGCCTCCGGCTCTTTTTCGCCTCCTGTTTGAACCCTCCCTGCTGTTTCAGCCTCTTCCTCGCATTAAGTTTGGGCCCCCCTAGGAGCTGCCCTTTCTCCCTCCTTCTGCTCCTCACTAACCTTTCCCTTTCCACATGATGCCACCCCACCCCCGACTTCCATGTCTCTGTCCCCCTCTAATTCCTCACTCTCAAGCTCTTCTGCAACCCTCTGTGCCTGCTCCTTGTCAGATACATCATCTTCCATAGAGAGTCTTCCTGCTATCGTGGTTTCTCCAACAGTGCCGCTCCCTTCGACCTCATCTCCACCTCTGACCTTTGCTCCCTGATCCTTCTCTTTATGGGACAATGGTGCACCTATATTGTTCCCTTCTGGCGCCTTTGTCTCGCCGCTCTCGTCCTGCTGCCCCTTTAAGGCTCCTGCCTCTTGCACCCTCTCCTTGTCTTGCCCCCTCCTGCTCCCTGAGATGTCCGACTCCCCGTCTTTCTTTGGCGTACTTACATTTACCACGCACCCCACTCCCGCCTCCTCTCCCCCCACGGACACCAGATTCTTTAGGGAGAGCTGAACCGTAATAAGGCTCGAGTCTGCACTCGACCCTTGCTGCCCGCTGCTGTCTTTGTTCTTTTCCCCTGTACTTGGTGTGTTTTCCACCATCTCTATCCTGTTCTCTGCTCCGCAATTTTCTGCCTCTTCCTGTGCTCTTTTCTCCTTCAATTTACCAGCTGTATCCTCTGAATGCTCCACTCCTCCGGCCGTTCCACTCACATCTCCTGCTCCTTCTTCCATCTCCTCATCACTCATAGAGCTTCCTTCTGCCTCATACTCACAGGAGGTGGGGCCTTTGTGACACACCCCACAGCTCGCCACCTTGCAGCTCCGAGCGATGTGTCCAGACTCGCTGCAATATAACAGTACAAGTCTGGACAGTTTCTTACAAGATGGTCGTGTCCAAGACAATAATAGCAAACCTTCACTTGGTTATCATGCAGCACTCGAAAGTACTGCACTCCTTCCAGTGTCTCGAATTTCATGCTGTACGGTAATGACCTCACCCCCTCTGGGAACCGCACCTTTACGTAATGGGTTCCATCTGCTACCCGTGTTCCTGGATAGTACCTCCTCTTTATTGCTGAGCAAATTTTAATGTCCCACGACTCCAACTTTTTGATTAGCACTTCGTCCTCAAAATAAACTGGCAAGTTTAAGAATGAGACCACCACCTCTTTCAAATATAGCAGAGATACCTCCAAGAACTTATCGCCAACTTTCAGACTGAGTAAAAGTCTTTCCACCTCCTCTCGGCCACTGACCGTCACCTCGAATCCAACATTCGGCTTTGGTCGGCAGGCAAAGCAGCTTCCCTCGCCACAGTCCTCATGTACCGCTTGGATAATATCCCAAGCTCGTATCTCCTTATCCTCGCACTGAACCACCACCGTGTTTTCTTTTCCAAACCTCCTGGGGTCCCGGCCCAAATCTTTGGGCCTTTTTCTTTCCCTTCCAACCACCGTTTCTTCCCCAATTAAATTCCTCTTGGGAACACTATCCTCTGAGGGGACCAGCACTCTGGGCCCCTCAGCAGCCATCTGGCTGTTTTTGTGGGCCAAAAAGGCCCTAAAACCTGAAAACAAAAACCCCAAAACCCACCACCAACTTTTTGCAAACTCACTCCAACTCCCCAGGCAACCAGTAACACCTGGTTCACTCCTAGCCCCTCCCACCTAGAGAGTGCTACCCACTGAGCCACAACTGGCACTCAAGAAGCTTGACTCCATCTAGGTCAAAGCAGCCTGTTTGATTGGCATCCCATCCACCACCTTAAGCATTCACTCCCTCCATCACCGCGCAAAGTAGCTGCAGTGTGTATCATCTGCAACTTGCCAAGGCTTCTTCAACAGCACCTCCCAAACTCACAACCTCCAGCACATAGAGGACATGGGCAGCAGGCGCATGGGAGCACCACTACCTCCAAGTTCCCCGCCAAGTCACACACCATCCTGACTTGGAAATATATCGCAGTTCCTTCATCGTCGCTGGATCAAAATCCTGGAACTCCCTCCCTAACAGCACTCTTGGAGTACCTTCACCACACAGACTGCAGCTGTTCAAGAAGGCAGCTCACCACCACCTTCTCAAGGGCAATTAGAGATGGGCAATAAATGCTGGCCTTGCCAGAAACGCCCACATCCCATGAATGAATAAATTTTAAAAAAGACTCCATCTGCCATCTCAGGTGGACGTAAATGATTCCATGGCGCTATTCGAAGAAGAGCAGTGGAGTTCTCTTGTTGTCCTGGCCAACACTTATCCTACAACCAACAACATCAACTAGTCATTTATCTCATTGCTATTTTTGAGACCTTACAATTTGGCTGCCGTGTTTCCCTACATTCCTAACAGTGACTACACTTCAAAAGTACTTCATTGACTGGCAAGCACTATGGGATATGCTAGGCTCATGTACGGTGCTATATAGATGCAGGCTCTTTCTTTGTTTACTTCAAATCGTTCAATAAGTTAATTTAAGTATGTATATATTTCAAAGCTCCAGTGATCCTCTGATGTTTAACAACAATTTTTAAAATGTTTTTATTATTTAAGGATGCCTGCTGTTACTATGGTCTTTCTAGTGTCTTTTATGCTTTTCATCAGTTCATCCAAATGGTGAAGATTATTTAAGTAAGAAAAATCATCGTTAACATTTCTGCTAGGTTACTATTCCTATAGATTTCTCATGATTATCACAAAATGGAAAAGAAAACAATAATTATTGTGCATACTGTGGGTATTACATATCACCAAATATCAAGATGTCATGCCATTCTCACTCTGCTGCCAGGGAGACTTTAATTATTCTTGTCTAGAGCTGAACCTTGATCCCAGAGGTGTATCTAACCCACTGAACCATCCGGCCACATATCAATTACAAATCTTTCATACATATTTCATGTGCAAAACCAAGTTTTAGACAATTTCACTGCCTTTGAGAAAGAATTCTCATAAAATTAAGATTTTGGAGAGTAAGAGCGCAGGGGGTGTAATAAAATCCCAGCATTTAATAAGTTATAAATCTCCATTTCAATACTGCAAATCTCTAGTTTTAAAAGCCTATGTCAAGAATCTCTATAAGGAGCAATGTTAGAAATCTGTCAAAACCAAGAAGATTTTCCCATGGGAAATGTTGTTCTTGTTTGCTCAGGCTATTTTTTAATATAGACATAAGCACCATGGGGAAAAAATTGAAGATTGAAATGCTGTACTGATTTCCGAGGCTATGTAAACACTGTATATGCTGCATTGAGAAACTATGAATATCTGATCATTTAGCAATGAGAAAAATGTCATGCGTGAGCTACTTTTACTTCATTGTGTATCTCCTGATAATGTGCAATATATAACTACTTTATTACCAAAATTCCTTTTCACCCTTCAATTTGTATTTCTATCCTAAATATCAGAGAAATTAAGTATTTTCCTTTATATGTTTTAATGCAGTTAAAGAGCATAATAGAGTAAAACCTGTTAAATGTCTGGAAAAACAAAAGACCCTGTTGTTTGCAATAATAGATGGATGGGATTTTATTTTAATTATTTTGATATGACAAGCTACCAATCTTCAGGAAATTTATGTTTTGACATAGTACTTGGGTTTCTTGTGTTTATTATAAAATTGATAAAATGTCACATTTTGGTACCACATTAGTGGAAGACGAGCCATGAAAGTGTCCCCTGGTTCCACTATTCTTCCAGTAAATACAATTCCTATCCTCTTTCAGTAATTTTACACATGGTACATTATGACTCCATCCTTGCCTTCCATCAGTTTTATATCAGGTTTCTGTAATAGCCTGTCAGACTTTCTTGATTGTAGCCCTGCTCTGAATAGTTCTGATATAAGTGTCACAATAGTAATTTAGCAAGCAAGCCAACATAATTTTCTTGAAATGAAGCAAGGCCTTAGGCTGTGATCTGTGGTTATATATTTAATTTAGTGTTGCATCTAGCCCCGTACAGCTATTAATTCAGGTGAAGTTAAATGTCTGATGAGACATGTAGCCTCCCTTGGAACATTCACAAAAAGCTGGCACTTAAAACACAGCAGTATATTTTCCTATATTTGCTCATTTTAGCAAAACATAGGCAGGCAAGAGTACGTTTTGCAAATCCCTGTGCCAATGGCAGGATCTTGCACACAGCTAGGGCATATCGGATAATTAATGGTGTTCTGCCTACAGCTTTCTGCCCATTGATTTCAATGGATGGAAAATCACAATCAGTGCACCCACGATTTTCCAATATGTGAAATTGATTGAGGGAAGAATGTTGGCCCAGGCACCTGGAGAAGTCCCGAGTCTTTTTCAAATAGGCGGCACAGGGCCTCGCAAAAATTTGCCTGTATTACATACATACTTTTAAACTAAAATTAGTAAGTGGAGGAAAATATAGCCCATGATTATTAGTCTTTGTGTTTCTCAGTTTGCTGCCGGTGCAGTAGCATAGTGGTTATGTTACTAGACTAGTAAGCCAGTAAATTATGAGTTCAAATCCCACCATGGGAATTTGAATTCACTTAAATAAATCTGGAATGAAAAGCTAGTATCAGTAACGGTGACCATGAAACTATAGGATCATCATAAAAACCCATCTGGTTTGCTAATGTCTTTTAGGAAAGGAAATCTGCCATCCTTACCCAGTCTGTCCTACATGTAACTCCAGACCCACAACAATGTGGTTGACTCTTAACTGCCCTCTGAAATGGCCTAGTGAGCACTCAGGTCTATTCAAGAAGGTGGCTCACCACCACCTTCTCAAGAGCAAATAGGGATGGGCAATAAAAGTTGGCCTTGCTGATGTTGCCCACATCCAATAAATAAAATTCAGTATTTAATTATCTTTCCTGGATATGCATTTGGCATGTAGATTTTAAAATCCCAATCCAATGATACCATCATATTGGCTATATCGTTGTTTACAGGCTCATAATCTTGGTTTTCATTCCAGTTCAGTACTGAGGGGGTATTTCATTGTTGAAGGTGTCATCCTGAAGATAAGATGTTAAACCAAGGACAGGTCTGCCTGTTGCAGTGGTTCAGGCAAGACTTAAAGATCCCATAGCAGTATTTGAAACTGAGTAGGCAATTCTCCAGATGCACTGGCCATTTTTTCTTTATTCATTACAGCTTTTTCATTCTTACCTATATAAAAAAGAACTTGCATTTATAAAGCGCCTTTCACGACCTCCGGACGTCCCAAAGCGCTTTACAGTCAATGAAGTACTTTTGAAGCACAGTCACTGTTGTAATGTAGGGAAATGTGCACACAGCAAACTCCCACAAACAGCAATGAGATAAATGACCAGATAATCTGTTTTTTTTAGTAATGTTGGTTTATCTTCATGGTTTACAATATTGTCCGTGCTCCTCAACATAAGGTTATGCTGGTTGTAGTATACCCATTGTGATTTTCAGCTACAAATGGGCAGAGTATGTGTTGCACCAGCTCCGGCACTTTGTATCAGGGGGTGAGCGACGTAACCAGAGGTTTTTAAAGGGATTGCTTGAGGCGGCTCAGAAAACGCCACAGGGAATGTTTCATTCTTTTTTCCAGTGGGCTCAGGAGGAGCAAGAGTGTGTGCGCCCCACAAAAAGAAACTCTGATCTGCTGCCCACCCATTTGCAAAACCTAACCTACCAGCCGGTTCAGCATGGTTGCCAGCCAATAAATGAGTTGCAAATCCGAATATGGTTCGGGCCGCCCCTCGTCGGCTTTGGGCGTGACATGGCATCTCCACTGACTTTGTATCCTTTTCAGGCGGAAGTCAAATTTCCCCCTCCCCCGCCCCTCCTATTTAGCTGCACTAAGAACAGCTGCCATTCAGACTGGGCCAACACGACTGAACTTTTGGTGTCCCGCTTGCCTATTTTTATATTATAAGAAGCAATTCTGCAATGTTGCCATGAGAACCCCAACGCTGTGCAATCAGCCCATTTAAATGTTAGAGCAGTTGCATAGCACTGAAATGACAGGGGGAAAAAACCAATAACTGCAATCTTCTGTGCCGAGTTAATTTACCTTGCGGTTGACAAGTCTGTCACTGTTCGCCATGTATTCATCAATTGCTGAACCGTGACTTACAAGCCAGCAAGGACACAAAAAATTCCATTGCTGGCCTGGCTCAGGCAGGCTGAGCTGTTGAGTTACCAGCAGCCTCCATCTCTGGAGGCAAAGTTTATATTACTGTTGGTGCAGTGCTGACTATGGCGGAGTCTGGAAAAAGTAAACTTCTTTTAGGTGGGTCGTAGTGCCTGTGGGGGCCAGCAACACTGCCCCATTTAATTTACCTGTGCTGTCGCTGAGGTCAGAGTTGACATGAAGTCGCACAGTAAAGCAACCGGGGCAATAATTTATATCCTGATTATTTATCTAATTTTGTGCATATAACTTATATAACTTTGCATCCTGCTGGTAAAGATATGCATTCTATTCTAATCAAATATCATTAAATAAAATTTTTGACAAACCGTGTTCTTGTGGCATTAATAATTCATTTGATTTTGTTAATATACTTCTAATATTAAAAGAAGAGTAATTTAAATCCTCGCCACTGTTCTTAATGAACACAAGACTGAACAATGAGTGTAATTATCTAGTTCACACTTTTATTAATCTTCCTAACACATACATTTAATGACTGTTAATTACCATAGATTAACAGTGCCACTGGGAGATGCCTTGTGTTTTTTACACGCTCATAACTTACAAAAGGAGGCTAATAAATTACAATTTTACTGTCTTGAATGTACAAAATTATGTACTTAATTAAAGGTTACATTTTCATTTCATTGCTTTGACATCTAAAATGAAAAATATCAGCAAATTATTTTTCTACATTATATATATTATAATTTCATGAGTGATTTCCTATAGCCTGATTGTCTAAAGGGATTTGGATTATGTGTCAGACTGTTAAGGTTTTTTCATAAACTCATTTTAATCAACCCATGACATAAATGTCAAATAGAAGTAATAAACTAAAAAGCAGGAATTATAGGTGAGATCAGTTTCATAATTCTGGATATACTTTTCATCATGTGCACCAAGCACACCTTCCAAAATAGTTATGGAACCTTCGATCCTTTCAATCCACGATAAAAGTTTATCCCACCTGTTCAGATTCATCAATGCCTCCTAATATTTCACCTCTTGCTGGCTGCTTTCTACTATTTTTAAGTATGGAACAGTTGGCAGGAGGAATAACTGAGAGATTACATTAGTGATACAGCCTGTGCCATTTTGTATGGGTCAGTCCAGTTTTTGATTGCAGTATTCAGAGATTCCTAAAACATAAACTGATCAGCAAAATGGCTATGTTTATGAGTTTGCACTCCCGGCAGGGAGCCTCCCTAACGAGGAGCACTTATTGGAAATTCAGGCATGTATTTCTGTGACAGAATGTCATGGGGAACCTGCATCCAAATTCCCAATATGTGCTCCCGGTGGCACGACTCCCAGTGGCAAGGTCCCTAGTGGCAAGGTTCCTTGTGGCAAGGTACCCAGTGGCAGGGCACAAACCCATAAAAGTACCCCTCAAAAATCAATTTTCCACTTAGTTCTGTGTCTTATGGGGCTGAATTTTGCTTGTGCTCAGAGTGTGGGTTGGAGGTGGGTCCGCTGTCAAAATCACAAAAATTGACAGCAGGTCGGTATCCCGCTGTAAACCCGCCTCCTTGTCAGTTTCCCAAGTGTCGGGTCTGTCATCCCTGAATAGACCTGACACCAAGCGGCGGGTCAGCCAATTTAGATAGTTAATAGCTTATTAAAAGGTAGTTAAGAACCATTTCCCCATGTACTTACCATTTTACCAGGTTTTCAACCAGGTTTCCAGAGAGCGGCTATCATGTCATGTCAGGTAAGTATGTTGGGTTCTCAATGACCGTGGATTGCTGTGAATACGTGAAAGCTGCAAAAGTGGTATAAAACCTATCATTTCACAGCTGTTCACTTCCCAATCTTAGAAACTGGAGCATTAATGATTTGGAACCCACTTTTGCGTTTTATGCACTTTTGAAGTGTTTGGAGTAAGCTTTCTATCCACTGTCACCTCCTTGGAACAACCTATCTCAACATTGACAGATTACTTCTGTCATCTCAACCTCACCTGCCATCTATTCCATCAGCATCGGTGCCCTTGAAAAAATCTCACCTTGGTCCTCAGAATCCCAACATGATCAGCCCCAACACCAGCATCATTGGGCACACCAGCAACACCAACATCCACACCAGCCTTCTCCGCAATCAACTGATGCTGCACTGGACACACGGCATCATCACCCATGCTTATTGATGCCCGGAATGCCAGCGATGGCCTCACCATGTCCAGATTTGCTTCACTTAACACTGTACACCCTGGCTGCCACATGATGCACCAGGTTGGCACCACCCCACACCAGCACCATAAAGCATCCCTTCAATGTCCAAGCCATTCCTTTCACACTCATCACCATTGGGGGGGTGGGGTGGTGATGTTATGTCTCAGCATTCACTGGGACTCATTCACACACTTTCAAAGGTGCACACAAATCTGTCCAAGAAGGCAAAGTGGTGACAATAAGGATTTCAATGCTTGACAACACATTAACAGAAAGTTTACACAAACATTGGCTAAAACACTCAAGTGCCTACCCTTGTGTGTTGTTAGTTGGTATGATTTTACAAGATGAGGGCAAGTGTGAGGGGTAGCTAGTGAGATGGGGAAGTGATAATATAGACAGAGAGGGATGGGTAGAGGTGCAAGGTAAGTTGGCGTGAGTAAGGATGTACAGGAGTAGGGTAGGGAAGGCAGAGTGATGGGGATGTGATGAGTGGCAAAGCAGGATGAGATTGAGTGTGGCTTTGCAATAACCTTTTGTGATCTACTGAGATCATTGAAAGGTTTGCGCCACTGCAGCCTGGTCCTCCTGACAACATCCCTACTTGTGTCCTCCTGTGCAATGTGCAACCAGGCTGCGTTGGTGTCCTCGGGAGGTCTCTTCTGTCCATGGGAAGGGAAGAGGACCTTCCTGCATGCTGTGACTCCCTCTATAAGCATATGGAGGGAGTCATGGGAGAGCCTGGGTGCAGCCGTTCACCTTTGTTATTAGGATCGGGCAGCCCGACCCTATTCCCAGCCCTTTAAATTTTAAAGAGCAGATTTTAGACAAAGGACGAGGCTCCCGCAAAAGTCAGGCAGGGGCCTAATAAACATACCAAAGTGGCGGGCTGATGACATCATCGGCGCCACAACTTAAATTTAACAAAAGGTGAGGAGGAGGATTCCCGGCAGGTGATCCGAGACGGGAGCTGCCAGTTCCCCAAGGTAAGTGGCTCTTTCAGCACTCCTTGTGGAGCAGGAGTACTCCCCTCAAGGATGCCTTCAGCCTCCCCCAAGCCCAGATCGCCAGCCTCCCACCCCCAGCCCCAATCTGCAGCCCCCCGCCCCCCACCCAGCCCTCCTGATTGCGGGGCTCCTCCCCCAGACCTCCTGCCTGCCACCCAGACTGGCCATTTGGCTGGCTGCCAGGCAGGAGGCAGCGTTACAAGATGCAACTGAGGCCAAGCCATTAAGATCAGCAGGGTCTCTGCTTCCCCGGCCTGTCAGACGATTTCTGCCTCACCCGCACCCTCCCCTCCTCCCCGAAAATATCAGGGCCACAGATCTAGTGCAAATACTTTTTGGGAGTGCAGTGGTGTGTGAAACATTTTGGAGATTATTGTTATTGTTTACACATTCACTTGTCAGGGCTCTGAAATTTGGATGACTGTGAGTACAGGGTGCGTAACAATTGAGAAAACACATGGATTGGGAAACTGGAAAATGTTTCAGGGTGGCAGGGGGGGCGGGGAGGGACTTGTGGAAACAATTATTAAAAATTCCAGCCTGAGAAATATGAAAGAAACCAGGTGTCTGTCATTTTCGGTTGTAAGCATTGAAGAATCAATGAAAATAGGGTTTAAAATAGTCTCCTCATCTTGTCCTGCCTTCATATCACTTCACAGATCAACACAAGTATGTCTTTTAGAATATATTTTACATTGCTACTACCTGTTTCATCGCTGCTTTAATTATTAAAAGTGTAGTTTGATGCCAATCCATCACAACATCATTCCATAAGGGCAGCAGTGTAATATAATTGACTGTCATATTGATCCAAGGGACTAAGAAGTATATTATTATCATGTTACATGTACTCTACTGATTTACTGTGTCTTCTTTAAAGAGCACCAATCCATCTTTGAATGCTCCCCCAGGTATGCTGTAGTAGCAGTGAAACTCCTCCCACAGATTTCTACTTATGTTACAAGATATCAAGGCTTCAGTCCCACACTCTTCCAACCTGTCTTAATAGTGAGAGTAATTTGTTAGTCACTGTAATTAGTTTGTCCACAACAATCAACATCATCCTCCCTATTCATTACATTATTGATAAGAGCAGGGATATGTAGCCATCATTACTGGCCTATCATTACTGGTGAATCTGCTTTCCTCGCGCAATAAAGAATTTGTGCCTCATTGTCGCCGCTAACTGCTCCAGACTCATGCTCCTGCTCACTAGAATAACAGTGCAAAGCTGCATGGGCAGGGAGCCAGCCCAACGAAACAAACAAAAATTCTGGCTATCAATTCTAAATTAAAGATTAAAGACTAAATGCGCACTTAAAGGCGAGTGCCTGTATATGAGGTTAAGTTCCAGCTTTATCGAGCTTCACCATCAAGTTTACATGTTTCTAAGCTTTGGATAAGTCTTGATGAGGGGAGGAGAGGAGAGAAATAGAAGGCATAAATGAAGTGAAACGATGCGCACTCTGGAGGCACAAAAACTGTTGGCAAGTGAACGAGTGGCACAGCAGCCACTCCCCTATTTCAGGGATGGCTGAATGAGCATGTAGCTGCATGAGGTGGGTGCGAGGAGGTTTGTCCAATTTGACATTTCAGGGCACCTTGCTTAAAGTACACAAGGGTGCCATTCATGGCCACAGGTGATAAGCAGGCTCAGCACTGTGCACTATCTGCAGAAACTAGGACCGGATGGAGAAGAAAACGGCACACAAAAGAATCTGGTCCGAAACAGTACCCAATTATATCTCAATGTATCTCAAAGATGGTCCAAAGGCTGCTTGCTGCAAAGTGTTCCTGGTTTCACACGTGCTCCTCACCCATGCCAGGTCTTCACACAACCTTACAGCTTGTTATTTGCATCCCATGCATACCCATGCCTCAGGTTGGCACACCTTCAAAATACCATCTAATTCAGAACAACCGGAGACTGGATAGGCACTTGAGGAAAATAAACTTGCAGGGCTACGGGGATAGAGTGGGGGAATGGGACTGACTAGATTGCTCTACAGAGAGCCAACATGGACACGATGGTCCGAATGGCCTCCTTCTGTGCCGTTATGATTATGACTCTTTGACTCTATAACCTAGCTGCATGATGTACATTAACTTACTGATTCCCAGGTTAACATGCAATTTGTGCAAATGTCTATCACTGTGCTTGTGCTCCTTTTACTTCCAATCTCTCAATACAACTTTTCTGCTGAGACAACCAGATGTCACCTTGAGGGCTCAATTGCAACCTCAATTGCAGCCTTCCTAATCTCCAGTAACATCCCCTGGCTGATAATGGATCAGGTACAGGCATCCCAATGATGAATTCTCTGGAAATCCCCTTTTCATCCAACTCCCAAAGACCGAGAGGAATTCAAAAGGAATGCCTGTCCTACCAGCAGGACCTTTTGCATGTGACAGTGAAACACCCGTGACCAGTAAGTGGTAACCAAGGTCAAATAAAAATGTAATAGTGACTGGAACTGGAAAAGATCAAAACGGCAATGGGGCAGAAATTCATCAGTGCCCGATTTCAGGCGAGAAAGCAATACAGGAAACTTTGTGATACCCGGCACCGACGGGACCAGCGTGTTGCCGATCTATCGAAACTGCCGGTCATACAAAGTTAATGTTGAAGCATACAGAGGTTTTCATCTCCGTATTTGACAACAAACACTGTTGCTTAGCAACAGCTTCTAAAGAGTCAGCTGCAGCTGCAAACGTCTCTAGCTAAAGCTGTTGCTATAGCTACAGACCTTGCAGTGCCTGACTGGGGAAAAAAAAGAACAAGAACTAAAAAAACTTATAGAAAGCGGCTCCTGATTTTTGCCGTTAGATCGAGTATTCTGGACATACAACCTCCGGATAAACCAAAGTTTCCTGTACAGCCACAACATGCAACTGAACCGAAAGCCCTGAGGCTATCCGAAAATGGGCCTCAGGCCTCATCTAAGTAATCTGGGCAAGATGCCGCTGCCTGTAATGCCTTCACAGGCAATTCACCGGACTAGTGATTTGAATTTTGGGCCTCCTGCTTTGCCGTCTGTAGCCTTCAGGTAAGTGGCGGGGGAGGACACCGGAAGGGGACCCGATCGCAGGCAGCAGCATCCGGCAGGAGTACTGTGGTGCCTCCTGCTCCTCCTGATCCCACATAAATTTAAAAAAAACAAATCAAAACATATGTGCAAGCCACGCAGCTAGAAAGCCTCCTTTCTCTTTCTTGCTACACCTCCCTCCTGATCTGTCTCTCTGGATTTTGCTACTGCTTTCTCTGGAAATGAATATTGGGAGGTTTCTGTAATGGGCAGCCAACCTGTAACACCAGTTTTAGACCCGGCAGCAAGTTGAAAGTCTACTCCTGTGTCTTTGTTTAGCTCCCTTATTGTCTACCTCCTCCGATGTATCTCTATCTGGCTGTCTACACAGCTCAAATCAGTCAATCTATTAAAATATAAGAAAGACTTGGCAGTTGGCATACATGATCCATTAATTAAAAAATTGGCAGCCAGATCTCATTTTTCTTTTCACACATAAACATGGAACAGCAGTCAGTGAATGCTGACAGAACTTGTGCATGGAATCACTTTGATGGTTTAATTCTTCCATATGGCAACAGAACAGCAAAAAGTAAAATGCTTCAAACTTAGAAAATACTTATCCAAATTGTAATCTGTCATTATATTACCATTTTCACACCAATGTAAATTAGCTTGGGCTGTGCATCAACACAAGAGGTGGCGGGATGACTCGGGAGCCAGGAGGCAATCTGATTCCTGAGTTTACTAAAGCTGGGAAATGTGATACAAACTCCATTATATAGGCCCATGGTGCTTGAACTTTGCACTGGTCTAGTGTACTTCTCTATAGCAGGAACAGCTGCTCAATGTCAAATCCAGGAGCTTCCTTTCTCTTGCGGCAATTTTATTGACTGAAGAACTTTGACCAAAATGCAAACAGCTATGACCAATCCAGCATGAGCAACGTTTTCAAGGTGCGACACAATGCCACTTTCTGAATGTGTCTGGCCAAGTTAAATACAGTCTACATCTCTTTATTGGACGCCAACATAATTTTAGGTTAGAAATGAAAGGTTTTGCAATCATTCTGTTAAAAGTCTGCTCCCTGGATGGATCAGTAAGTACTGAACACCCTGCTCTCTGCTGAGAACAGGAACATGCTGTGTAGGCATCATACAGTCAGCAGAGAGATGCAAGTTAAAATTCCCCACCCACCTGCCGTCATAGTGATGCCTGAACACATGGAAAATGTACAGGGAGCATCTTAAGGCTATTTAAATTAACTGATCTCACCCAATCTGACGAGGGCTGCTACCCAGCGTGGGAGACATGGGCCACAGGGTTTCCAATGCTGATTGGATGTATCCCTGGAGGTTTCATCATATGACCCCCCGCCTCCAACTGTCCAGCCCAGTCAAATGGCCTTTCTTTCCCATCTCCAATATTTTTAGAACTTATAAACAAGTGTTCAAAGAAAATGGGTTAAAAAAACGCACAATCTTGATTTTTCTGCAAGGTTGCTCGCAGAGACTCCAAAACAATCCTGCAGGGTTGGAAACCCTATTGGCACGTGTCGCGATTTCAGGGACATTTCAATTGCATTCACAAAATTAGTCCTTATGTGTTTTCCTGAAGAGATCCTTTGCTGATCACTGTAGAAAGACTCTGTGAGAGAGGGGGAGAGCAGAGGTCTAGGGAAAGGAAGAGAATGGGGCTCCGTGACAGGTTGTAGAGAAGTGGGGCATGCTGAAAACCTTGTTAGAGACAGGCATCGCAGCAACCTGGAGGGACAGAGAGTGGGGCATTGCAACAACCAGGACAGAGTGAGGGAGAGTGGGGCAGAGCAGCAACTGGGACAGAGTGAGGGAGAGTGGGGCAGAGCAACAACTGGGACAGAGTGAGGGAGAGTGGGGCAGAGCAGCAACCGGGACAGAGTGAGGGAGAGTGGGGCAGAGCAGCAACTGGGACAGAGTGAGGGAGAGTGGGGCATCGCAACAACTGGGGCAGAGTGAGGGAGAGTGGGACAGCAGCAACTGGGACAGAGTGAGGGAGAGTGGGGCAGAGCAACAACTGGGACAGAGTGAGGGAGAGTGGGGCAGAGCAGCAACTGGGACAGAGTGAGGGAGAGTGGGGCAGAGCAGCAACTGGGACAGAGTGAGGGAGAGTGGGGCAGAGCAGCAAGTGGGACAGAGTGAGGGAGAGTGGGATGGAGCAGCAACCGGGACAGAGTGAGGGAGAGTGGGATGGAGCAGCAACCGGGACAGAGTGAGGGAGAGTGGGGCAGAGCAGCAACCGGGACAGAGTGAGGGAGAGTGGGGCAGAGCAGCAACTGGGACAGAGTGAGGGAGAGTGGGACAGAGCAGCAACCGGGACAGAGTGAGGGAGAGTGGGACAGAGCAGCAACCGGGACAGAGTGAGGGAGAGTGGGACAGAGCAGCAACTGGGACAGTGTGAGGGAGAGTGGGGCAGAGCAGCAAACGGGACAGAGTGAGGGAGAGTGGGGAGAGCAGCAACCGGGACAGAGTGAGGGAGAGCGGGGCAGAGCAGCAACTGGGACAGAGTGAGGGAGAGTGGGACAGAGCAGCAAACGGGACAGAGTGAGGGAGAGTGGGACAGAGCAGCAACCGGGACAGAGTGAGGGAGAGTGGGACAGAGCAGCAACCGGGACAGAGTGAGGGAGAGTGGGGCATCGCAACAACTGGGACAGAGTGAGGGAGAGTGGGACAGAGCAGCAAATGGGACAGAGTGAGGGAGAGTGGGACAGAGCAGCAAACGGGACAGAGTGAGGGAGAGTGGGGCATCGCAACAACTGAGACAGAGTGAGGGAGAGTGGGACACAGCAGCAAACGGGACAGAGTGAGGGAGAGTGGGGCAGAGCAGCAACTGGGACAGAGTGAGGGAGAGTGGGGAGAGCAGCAACCGGGACAGAGTGAGGGAGAGTGGGACAGAGCAGCAACCATGACAGAGTGAGGGAGAGTGGGGCAGAGCAGCAGACAGGACAGAGTGAGAGAGAGTGTGACAGATATAGGGGGTGGTGGGGTTGGTGCGTGCGCCCAGTCAGTTATGCCCCTGACTGTTTGTGAGCAGTTCGAATTGCTCCCACGCCCCTGGGTTCTCGACACCGGACTTAGGTACAGGCGGCGGTACAGAGAAGACTCGAGTAGACAGGTGGTTTGGATGTAAGAAAACCAAGATTTTATTGAAATAGAAATTAACACAATCTTATGAGAAGTTACTAGTATAAAATTACAGGAAAATACAATATAACTATACTTATACAGGGAATGGGGAACACAGGGCACATCGAGGGAAAACAAACTATCTTAACAACCCCCTTATCCTTATCCCACCCCTTATACCTAACTAGATTAAGCTATGAGGGGCCAGAATTCATGCTCACCAGTCCAAAGATAAAAGCCAACTGTTAACGAGTGCGAGTTTTGAAGTGTGGTTTCTGGTCCTTCTAGGTACCCCGTCGCCACGTGGTCTTCAGGGGCGCGGTGCTGGGTCTGCTACTGCGACACACCTTTTCCCCTCCACTGCCGTTGTCGTCTCGTCGCGATGAGTTCTCCTCTTCTTCTCCCTCGGGCAGTCGGCGGCGGCACCGTTGTGCCTACAGGGCAGTTGACAGTTTCAACTGCCTAGATTTCCCTACCCAAGCGTAAGAACACCAGCTTATTTGTCATGGCGTGGCCACCTGCATTTTCGCAGTGTTCAACAAGGAATGTTCGTCTTCCCAAGCGCCAGCTTCTAACTAGGTGCTTGGTTTTCTTATCGATACGTTTTTCGCTGCCCTGCTCTGCCCTTATCGAGTTATTATCGTCTTCTTCGTCTCTACTCATCTCGTCTCGTCGGACTGCTGTACGAGTCCTGGGCTGGCTGCTCGACTTCGTCTCGCCCCTTTCTGTGGCCTGGGCATCCTGGATAGCTATGGACTTGGGTCTCGTTCCCCTTCCCTGCAGTTGGTATGGTGTAACTGGTTACTGACAATCTGCTATGAGGAGAGAACCCGCCATGAGGCCAGGGCACGAGTACAAGCGGCAGCCCAAGAGGCCGGAGCCACGAGAGCAGAGAGCAGAGTCAAGAGCAAGAAGAGGGTGATTGCTACCCAGGGCCTTCAGTTATACTCCTCACGAAAACCCTTATCTGCATGCCAAATCAGGTTAGTTCATTGTCCCAATCTTGGCGGGTTAGTTTAAATAATTGTAGCAATCTAAACTAACTGTTTTTAGATGGCCGGTGATCGCACCTACTGGCCTGATGTCTGAGCTGTATTATTAATGCATTTTAATCGGCCTGCCCAGCCTCGATGGCTTCCTTAAGCTGTTTCTGATTATTTATGCAAACAACTAGATGGCCTCAAGTATAGGCCTAACTGTCTGTGCTTCGGCTTAATGCATAATTCAGAGTCCTGCTGTCTGCTTTTCAAAATACGAAAGTCCTTCTTCACAGAAACTGCATTTTAGGTTTCGATTTCCCCAAAAGCTGCTTGTGCCACAGAGTCCAAGCTTTTAAAATCTTGCAGGCTTTTAGTCACGAGGTGCGGATGCCATCTTTGGGTACCCTTTTTAAAATGTCCACTCAGGGTCCCTTTTATTAATAATAACCGTGGGGAAATGTGGAAATTTTGCAAATCTTACACTCCCCCCTGTGATACTAAAACTTGCTTGAAGTATCATTCTTACAAGGTGAGCAAAATTATTCTGACCCTCCATAGTCAACCTTCCCCTGTAATTATGTATCTAATATATCCACGACACATGCACTTCCCATTCCGCGAAAATGTAGTGTACATCAGCATACATAGAATAAATTACAGACTTTTACACACATCCAAGCATGGAGGGGTCCGACGCCCCTGCACCACTTGGTACACATACATCTTTATTAACCGCGTCGCAAAAAAACAGCAGAAAAACCTTTATTAAAACCAACAAACAAAGAAAAGCAACAATCTTTAATCAAAATACAAGGAAAAAGACTTAAACAGGCGTATCTCCCTCCACCTTTACATAATGTTCCTTCCAGATCTTCTGGTTTCGGAATTCTAACAACTGACCTTTTCCCTTACACTGAATGCAAACTAGATACAACACTATCCCTAACTGGCAAACCACGAGAATGTGGGAAGCCAATCTGATCCACGAAGGGACCTTTATGTTATTGAAAATATCCCACCAGGGTGGAATCACAATATCCAATATCTTAGTCCCTATCTCTACTGTTTTCTGCTCTAGAGTGTAAAAATGTTTCTGCGAAACTATAACGGCTTTGAGTATTTTGGTAAGGTGTTCAGGGAGAGGGGGAATTTCGTAGCCAAAATGCGCTACGTACTTTTGCACATTCATAAAATTCTCCTTCACAGTGGGGTGAACAGTGGAGGGTTCAGGAATGGGGACAATTCGCTCCTGGGCCACTTGAACTTTTGCCTCGGGTTTAAAACAGAAACTGCTGTCACTGACCGGACACCAGCTATGCTGTCCATGCTGGTAGTGAGATGCGCCGGTGGTGACACAATATGTCCCACCTCCTATATATGCTACCCACGGGGGAACATGGCCTTGTGCCATTACCTCCATGGTACAATTTGTAGGCTTCGCGCCAGCAGCTCTGAACCCACACTGCGGTTTTGAATAGGCATTCAAGTGCTGGGGACACAGGATTATGTGTGCTCCCCAGCTCCGGCACCCTGAGAGGTCAGTACCTGTCATAGCGTGCTCCCACTTTATGACGTAAGGCGGGACCGCTGTGAAACGAATGTGTGCACCCCCTTGAATGACTCCAATGTTCTCAGCCCTGTATACCGGTGCGGGTCGGGCTGTCCTACCCATGACCAGCATCCTAACTACTACTCCCATGATTGTGTGGTTGGACCACCCACAATCCACGGGGACTGGGTAGGCCTCGGAAGCTAGCCGGAGTTGGCACGGGCATAATGCATTCTCAAATGGGTGGAGGGCTGCGAGGTGCTTGTTGCTGATCCAGGAGGGAACTAAACCCTGTTCTAAATCCTCCACATTACTGTGGCCCTCGCCCAGTAACCACGCCCCATATAGCACGCACACCTCATTCTGCGCAGCCTGGTCAGAAGCATTTCAGTCCTCTCTTATGAGAGCATTTACCATATTTGCGTGCTTTTCCAACTCCGCTATGATTTCCTTTAAATGGACCGTCATGGCCTGGTCCTCATGCAACTCCGAGCCCACTACCTTGTTCTCATCCAGTAATATCTTCTTTAACTGTGTTTATAAACCGTTTATCTGGGTCTGCAGCTCTATGTCATCTAAACTGTTGATGACAGAGGACTGTAGGGGGTTTCTCTTGCCCGTTCTGGTCTCCTACCAGGCTTCATGCAATAATTACCCTTGAGTGGTTCGACCCACTCTTCCCTACGGTTCTAGACCTTGGACTTAGGTGCAGGGAACTGTAGTGCAGAGAAAAACTCAATAGACCAGGTTGAATAGCACGAAATGGATGCTTTTATTATTAAACAGTTTGCAGCATTAAAAAATACATGTCATAAGCACAGATTAAAGTAACTACAAGCATGCACATATCTATAAACTTAACTCTATGGAAATGGGGAACACACGGCACATCGTAAAAGGGAAAACACATTACGATTACCCTTAACCCCCTCCCCTAGACCTAGCTTAAGTTTCGACTTGAGGAACTCGGGATCATGCTCACCACTCTCAGAATCGCGAAAAGGGGGGTTCGCAGCCTTTTTGGCACCGCTTTCCGTCATCACGTGGATTTGGAAACTTCTGGCGCAGCTTGTTTTCTTACGCGGTGCAGCAGCAGATACAGCCTTGATGAGCGCTCGTCATGGATGGATCGGTTAAAAGTTGTTGAAGAACCGGATACACATGGGAAAGTCCATTACTGGAAAGCTGAGAATGGGATGTTGAGGCACGGGAGTGCTAGGCCCGGAGTGTCCTTTTATTTCTCCCTCCGGCCTGGCTCGTCGGTTTTCCTGAGGGTGTCTTCTCCTTCGGCCTGGGTCGTCGATGATCTCCTGACAAAAGTACCCGGGCCACCCTCGTCGTCTTCCCGTTGTGGCCGAGCCTTGCCTGGCCGAACACCGACCACGCTGCCTTAACCGAAGAGTCCGTCCCGAAACGTGAATCTGAAGCGACGCGCCGAAGCGTACTCCCAAGCGTTGAAGAAATGAAAACCGAAGTGAAGCCCCGAAGTCCAGCCCTGATGGACCTTTCAATCCACAGTTATACCTTGTTGGGACAGTCTTATCTCCCGCCAAATCATAGTCCAGTCTTTGTAATATTTTTGGCAGGCAGAAATCTCTGCAGGGGCGCTTTGTCTTGTAACGGGAGCCGGTGATAGCTTAACTGGCCTTCCTGGCCGATAATGTCTTTTTCTTTGTCACCGTACTCGGTTCGTATATTGATCGGTCTGGAGATTGCCCTTGATGGCTGTTAAACCCATTTACTGTACAAAGGAAAAACCATTTAAGTGTTCATTCAAAAGTCCGCCCATGTCTTGATGGGCCCCATCCTGTTACCTGAAACTGTCTTGTACTTAGAATCCAATTAATATGTATGCTCAGTTCCCTGAGTTTCGTTTTCCCGATACTGGCTTTCGTGGGCTTACTGTCCTCAATCCACAAGCCTGTCTGGCTTGCAGTAACAGAAATCAAATGGTCCCAGAAAGTGATCACGAGGTCCGGCGGCCATTTTGTATGCCCTTTTTATCAAAGGTTTTTCTGTACAAGCTTCTTTTGGTCAATAAAACTGTTTTATTAACCCTGTTTTGTTGCGTGATTAAATTACTGAAAATTTCGAATCTTACAGTCCCCCCTGTGATACTGATAGCTTGCTTAAAGTATCAATAATCCTTGGTGAGCAAATTTTCCCTGATTCCTCACATCCAAACATTCCTGGTAATTAACTATCTATGACCCCCACGACACATGCAGTTCCCATTTCAGAAGAATTACCTTGTGTACAATTGGACACTCATAGGCAGTATTATCTTAAACTATAACACATTCATCTTTCAGATGTGAAGGGGCCAATGCCCCTTGCACCACCTGCATACACCTTTTATTAATCAAAAAAACTTATCAACGGCTATAACACTACAGTATTCACACACTTAAATCATGCAGTGGCTGAAATCCAAAAATGGAGGGACGCTTTAACTTTTAATACTAGCCGCTTACACTGGGGTGTCCTCTTCCCCCACTCGTACATAGCGTTCTCTCCATTCTCCTGTGTTCTCGTGCCTCTGGAGGCGTTTGCCTCTCTTGCAATGCACGAACAGTAAAAATATTACAATTAAAACCTGACACACTACTAGGATGTGGGATGCTATTCTAATCCAGGCTGGGATCTCTATATTAGTGAACAGGTCCCACCATGGTGGGATGACTATGTCCAATATGCCTTTCCCTATCTCTAATGTCTTCTGCTCCAGTGTGTAGAAATGCTTCTGTGAAACTATAACGGCTTTTAAAATCTTGGTGAGGTGTTCGGGGAGAGGGGGAATGACATAACCAAAATACGTGACGAATCGTTGCAAGTCCGTGAAATTCTCTTTTACAGTGAGGTGAACGGTGGAGGGTGCAGGAATGGGGACAATCCGTTGTTGTGCCACTTGAACTTCAGCCCTGGGTTTGAAACAGAAACTGCTGTCACTGACCGGACACCACTCGTGCTGTCCGTGGCGGTAGTGAGGCACTGCAGTGGTGACACAGTATGTCCCACCTCCGATATATGCTACCTGCGGGGGCACATGGTCCTTTGCCATTGCCTCCATGGTGCAATTTATCGGCTTCGCGCTAGCGGCTCTGAACCCGCACTGTGGTTTCAAAAAGGCATTCAAGTGCTGGGGACACAGGATGATGTGTGCTCCCCGGCTTCGACACCCCGAGAGGTCGGTGCCTGTCATCGTACGCTCCCATCTGATGACATAAGGCGGGACCACTGCGTAACGAATGTGTGCACCCCCCTGGATGACTCCAATGTTCTCCACCCTGTATACCGGGGGGGGCTTTGCTGCGGGACCCAACACCGGCATCCTTACCACTATTCCCATAATAGTGTGGTTTGAGCGTCCGCAGTCCACTGGGACTGGGTACGCTTCTGCAGCTAGTCTGAGCTGGCATAGGCTTAATGCGTTGTCAAAAGGGTGGAGCGCTTGCAAGTGCTTGTTGCTGATCCAGGACGGGACCAAACCTTGTTTTAAATCCTCCAGATTACTGCGGCCCTCACCCAGTAACCACGCCCCGTATAGCACACAGGCCTCGTTCTGCGCAGCCTGATCGGCCGCATTCCGATCCTCCTTAATGAGCGCATTCACCGTTCTAGCGTGTTTCTCCAGCTCAGCAATTATTTCTTTTAAGTGTAGTGTCATGGCTTGGTCCTCATGTAGCTCAGAACCCACTACCTTATTCTCGCTTGTCAGTATGTTCCTTAACTGGGCCTTTAAACCATTGATCTGTGTCTGCAGCTCCACGTTGTCTAGAGCGTTGACAACAGACGTTCCGGTGTTAAAAGCAGTGAAAATGTCATTTACAGTACCCCTTCTTTGCCTTCCTACCCGATCCAAGACTTCCTGTGGTGTGGTGTACAATTTGGCTTTGTCGATGTCAGCAAAGTCAAACTCGTAAAATTGTCTGAACATTCGGGTTAACAGGACCTGGTACAATTGTTCCGTTTCCCTGGGACACCACTCCGGCAATCGCACTTCAGTGAGGTTTAAACTCACTGAGGCCACCGCGTAGTGTATCCCTTGGTACAGCACCTGACCGGTGGGTACCAATACTAAACCGTTCCCGGGTCCCTTTGTGGTGGTGGGGCACCCTTCCTTCTGGGCTAGCGCTACCGGAATCGTGGGCAGGGGCTTGCGTGGGCGGGTGATGAGTTCAGTGGTGTTTACTGGAATCGGGGAGTATGGGCTCCGCACGCCTGAGTGCTGACATCCCATCTCATCCCCTTTCCTTCATCCTGCCACTGCCTCTGGAAAAAGATGGATACGCCCTTGGGGCAAACGCGTTTTGAACCCCACATACAGACATATATGCCTTCATCTGGTTCCCACCATTTGTCCCAACACACACGTAATTGTCTGTGAGTCCCCGTAATTGTCCGATGGGTATTGTTACCCAGTCGTTCCCACTCGATAGTAGAGTTCTTCATGTCCTTCCCCAGCTTTCGTAACCACCACCATCTACTTAACGGTACGTTCCCATTACACACCAAACAGATCCTCTTTCCCACGGTAACGCTGACTCTGGGTGCAAGGATCCTCACCCGAGGGCACATTAACGAAGTCTCTTGGTAGGCGAAACCAAAATTGCTGGAGTATTCCGTAGAATTCATCCCCAGCCATCCTGGCCATCTTCCTTGGTGGAAATAGGTGGCGGTTTCCTCAACCTCTCGCTTCCCCGTCCCATCCATCGCGATGGGAGCTGTGTCCCCGGAACATCCGAACACGATGACGTCCTTGGTGCGGCCCCGGTAGGCCAGCCCGCACCCGATCGCCGCGAGTATCACGAGAATCCTCTCCATTGTATCCCTGGTTTCTGTAACCGATAAGATGATGTAGCCAGGCTCCCAATAGGTGCTGGCTTAATTAAACGGACGCGCGGGTCCTCTGACCCCGCTTCCAAACAACCACACATTCTGGGCAGACTCCGAAAACTACCTTTTAAACATCCCCATCATCTTAAACTTTACACACCTTAAACTATCATTACAATTACGTAACTTAACTCATCATTTCCTAACACCTATGTACAGCGCCGCCCTCCTCCGGGCGGCCTACTTAATTCCTGTGAGGGCTGCAGCGTGCCGCTCCCTGTGGCGGGGCTGCACTGACCTTCGGCTTTGATCCCCCGCAGCCTGTCGCTGCTGAACGGGAATCGTGCCTTTCTCGGGCTGCTCTGTACCGAGGTTGGGGAAGATAGGGAGAATTTGGCCATTGCTTTCTGGGCTGGGGCGTTCGAGTTGACCTACGAGGGGCTGCCTTGGGTGAGGCTCCCAGGGCTGACGGACCGGGGGTTGGGGCTTTCACCGTCACAGCCTGTGGTTCCACCACAGCTGCTGGCTCCGGCTCCCTTCCCTCAGGCTCCGCCCCCCCGGGGCCGGGATTTGTGGCATCCGACTCCACCTCACCTGTCCCTACAGGCAGTGAGTCTCCGCCCCCAATCCCTACCTCCCCTAAGCTTGAGTCGAGGGCGGGATCTTCGTCCTCTGACTCTTCCTCCTCCGTGATCAGGTCAAGGGTGGGGTCGAGCTGTTCGGGCTCTTCCCCGTCCGAATCCCAAATCAGAGGGGAGACCTCCCACTCCAATGGGATGACTCCTCCCTTCACGCAGGCTACTGTTCCAGCCTGTGTGGTCTGTGACTCTGTCGCAGGCTGAGGATTTTTGTCCTCAGACCTGGCCACTGTTGTTGGCCCTTGTGCACCCGACTTAAACAGTTTGCACTGGTTAATGTGAAACCATTTAGTACGTTGGGGCACCTTCACTGCATACACCATGGGGCTGGCTTTGTCTACAATGTTATAAGGCCCCATGTACAGTGGTTCAAAGCTCCCCACCCGGGCATAGTTCCTAACCATGACCTGGTCTCCGACTTCCCACTCTTGTTGCTTACGAGGTTCCAGTAACAGTCGATTCCCCTGATGCTGTCTCCCCATGTTCCCAGCCGCTTGCCCATAAATCTGTTTCAGGCGCTCCAAAAGGGTTTGGACGAACTTGTCTCGCTTCACCTCTTGGAGCTGGGGCTCGTACATGGGTGGGTGTTCGCATGATCCTTCCAGTCATTAATTCGTGCGGGGAGTACCCCGTACTTTTGGACTGGCTAGCCCGGATCCCCATGAGGACTAAAGGCAGGACCTCCGCCCATTTCTGGGGCGAGCCCATTGTCTCTTTCCTCAGCTTTTCCTTGAGGGTCCGGTTCATGCGTTCAACAATCCCGGATGACTGGGGATTGTACGCTATGTGCCACTTCCCTTCAATGCCCAAGAGCATGAGGGTGTTCTGCATCACTTGACCGGTGAACTGACTCCCTTGGTCGGACTCAACAAAACGGGGGAGTCCCCACCGTGAGAACACTTCCCAGATCAAGATCTTGGCAGTACCCAGCGCCGTAGCTGTTCTGCACGGGAAAGCTTCTACCCATTTGGTGAACACATCCACCAGGACAAGGCAATACTTATAGCCTCCTTGGGCGGCGGGCAGGGGCCCTATGTAGTCGACCTGAATCGACTGCCATGGTCCCTCTACCCTCCTGATGTGCCCCATGGGCGCCTTCCTTTTCTGGGGGTCTGGGTTGTTCGCAGCGCACACGAGACAGCTTGCACAGAACTCGCGGACATCGTCTCTAAGTCCCGGCCACCATCCCGCCTGCTCTACCCGTTGCCAGGTAACCTCAGGCCCGGGGTGTCCTGCCCCTGGACCCTCATGGGCCAGTTGAAGGAATTCTCTCCGGTGCTGCTGCGGCACAACCCACTGCTCCTCTCGGAACAGCATGCCTTCCTTGACTGAGAGGGCTGCCGTACTGTACGGACCCTCTACCTGCTTGCCCTCAGTAATGGCTTTTAGGACTGTTTTTAGGGCGGGATCCAGGGTTTGGACGGTCTTTAGGTCTAGGGGCATTGTCACCCCTGTGTTCCCTGGAGTTCCCTCCCTGTCTCGGATCACTGCCACGGGTTCGGGTCCATAGGGGTCCCAGAAAATGCCGTTGCGGGCTCCCTCCCTGGCTAGCGCATCTGCCTGCTGGTTGCCCTGGCTGCGGGGTTCTGTGGTGGAATGAGCCTTCACCTTGTGGATGAACACCTCCCCTTCCTCCCCCACAGCTGCCAGGATCTTCTCCAGCAAGGGCTTAACTGTTAAAGGTCGTCCGTCCGCGGAGGTGTATCCGCGGCGGGACCAGATGGCGAGGTACTCCGTACACGAATTGCACGTGAACATGCTGTCCGAGCAAATCGTGTATGGGGTTGGGAAGATCTCGGGGTGGGTAACCACGTACGCCACCGCGGACAGCTCAGCTTGCTGTGCGCTCATAGTGCTGGGGAGCTTAATTGCCAGGGCAATGTCTGCCGTAGGGTCATAAACTCCACACCCTGTGAGTCGTTCGCCAGCAGATACCGTGCTGGAACCGTCTACGTAGATCTCGCGGCCCGTGGGGTGTATCCCGGCCCGCAAACCTATGTCGACCTCCCATACCCCTTCTACGGAACACCGATGGGCTGTTCCGGGATATACCATGTTGGCTGCGAGCTTTGGCTCGCAGAGACCTTTAACCTTGAGATCCATCTGGGAAAGGAGGAGGGTCCAGCGCGCAATCCGAGCGCTGCTTACAGTCCCATCCTTAATCCTTCCATCCAGAAGCATCTTTGTGGGGGTGTGATGGGTGAGGAGAGTGATGGGAGAGGTTCCTGTGAAGATCACCGATCTTTTCACAGCCCAATGCGTGGCCAGGAGATGCCGCTCGCAATTGGAAAAACTCCTCTCCACATCCGTAAGTACCCTGGAGGAATAGACTACTGGTCTCAGCTTGCCGTGTCGCTCCTGGAGCAGCATGCCACTCAGGCTGTCTCCACTAGCGGCTACTTCCAGGAAAAACTCCTCCCCCCCATCTATGGCCCCTAGGGCTGGCGCAGTCTGCAGATCCCTTTTCAACTTCTCGAATGCTGCCTGACAACCCTCATCCCAAGACCACTCGACTCCCTTGTGTAAGAGTCGGAGTAGCGGGGCTGCTGTGGCTGCATAGTCCTCGATGAAATCCCTGCAGTACCCGGTCAATATCAAAAAGGACCTTACACCCGTTACTGTGTTAGGGATCGGTAGATCTTGCACCGATTCCCGTCTAGCCTTATCTATGGCTCTTTCTCCAGCGCGGATGGCCAGACCCAGGAATTTCACCTCCTGCTGGCCGATCTGTGCTTTCTTTGGGTTTACTTTGAAACCCTTTCTTTCCAGCAGCTCCAATAATTCGGCTAATAGTGGGCCGTGATCCTCCCTTGAATCCGTGAACAGGAGTAGGTCGTCCACATACTGCACTATCTGACTGGGCTGGCTAAATTCCTTCAAACTTCCTGCCATACATTGATGGAAAATGCTGGGGCTGTTGTGAAAACCCTGTGGCAAGCAGTTCCAAGTGTACTGTTGCCCTTTAAAAGTAAAGGCAAACTTGTACTGATCCTCCCGCCGCAGCGGAATGGACCAGAAACCGTTCGAGATATCCAGCACCGTGAACGTGGTCGCGGATGCTGGAATACTCCCTATTAGGTCGGCAACTGCTGCTACAGTGGGCACGCAGGCTGGGATGTTACTGTTGAGGACTCTATAGTCCACCGTGGCCCTCCACGAATTGTCCGGCTTCTTTACCGGCCATAATGGGGAGTTCACGTGAGTGGCTATTGGTCTCAACACACCCTGCTGCACCAATGAAGATATTGCTGTCTCCATGTCGGGTTCTGCCTCCTTGGGGAAGTTATACTGTTTTTGGGGTCGGCTCATGGGGTCCCCGTCTACGCTGACCTCAAACCCGGTGACTCTCCCACAGTCATGCTTGTGGGTGGCAAACGCGGTCAGATTGCCCGACACACACGCTTGCAAGTCCGTTGGGACGTCCGCGACCAGAAGCTCGAGGTCGTAACCCCCTGACGGCTTCATGGTGCACAGGGTCCCCTTTTCTCCTCTTCCTGGGATTACAACTACCTTGCCCAACCCATTCTCAGCTCCCCAGAGACAGTGATCTCTAAGGTCCACGAGGATCCCGTGTTCCACCAAGAAATCAGCCCCGCGGATGCCTTTCCCACCCCCCTCATTCCACTTCAATAGGATGCACGTCCATGTGGTGTGGAGTGCTCCCAAATGAATGGAGAGCGGGATGGAGCACGCGCCAGCCTGTTCTCTGCCTGTGAACCCCGCTACTGAGAATGGAGCCTGGGTAGATAGAGGTGAGGCAAAAGGCTTAGCTGTGTGGATCACGGTGCATGATGCTCCCGTATCCAACAGGTAACTACCCTTTTCCTTCTCCACCTCCATCTCCACCACGGGTCTTCTCCACGCGTCATAGCGGAGCGGACACAGGTAGACGGGCTGCGCGGGCTTCAGTCATTTGGGCGCTTCGGTTGGGGTTGGGGAAGCAACAGGGCTGTTGACGACTGCCACTTTCCCCTGTGAGGTCATTAGAGACCGCATTGCCTCTAAAACCGACTCGATCGTATCGGGATGGATCGACACATCGGCTCCCTTCTCCCGGACGGGCGCTTGGGCTGGGGCTGGGGAAGTTTTTCCCTTTAAATCCTTCCAGGGATTTTTACAGTCTCGGCGCCAATGACCCTCCTTCCCACACCCGTAACAACTGCTCTTGGCTTGGGGAGGGCGATTCCCCTCCTGATGCCATTCCTTTTTGGCAGGAGCTGCTGGCCTTGCCTCATGCACCTTTCCCTTTGAGGAAGGCACATCCCTACTCTTGTTGTTCCTGTAACTTATCGTGAGCTGATCAAGTACTACGTCCTCCATGGAGCGGGGGTTAGTGGGGTCAAACCATGCTTTGGCCTGCTCCCTCACCAGTGGCAAGCAATTGGCGAACAGACACCGGAGCCAATGAGCCCTTTGGTCATCATTTAGCGCGTTCCGGTCCGGTCCTCCCGGGCAGCTGCGCCGATACACTGGCCACAACCTTCCGGCGAAAACCCGTGGGGGTTCTCCCTCTAGCTGTACCGTCCTTTCCAATCGGAGGAACGGAGTTCCGTCACCCTCCCCTATAATCTCCAGGATCTCGTCCCGTACCTCCTCATACGTCTTGCGCCCTCTCTTGCTCTCGTCAGGGAGACACTGGAGGAGCGAGCTGTCCAGGGAGAACAGGAGCATTTTGGACAGTTCGGCCCCGTCGCAGTCATTAACTGCTGCGGTTTGCTCCACGTCCCTAAAATGTACGGAGGGATCTCCTGACTCGGAGAGTTTTGGGATGTTACTGATCATTTCCCTTAGCTGTCGTGCGCTATGGGGCATTATGATCTGCTTCACGAGGGGTCCATCCTCGCCATTCGCTTGGTCCGGACCGAGCCTTCGGTGTCGAGCGGGACACATCGGTGCCGGCTTTGACTCGACTACCTGGGGCTGCTCTACCTCAGGAATCTCTTCATCTAACTCTACCGTTTCCTCCCCCAGAGTCCAAGACTCGGTATAGGCGGGAGGTGCTGAGGGCTCGGGGGTTGGTACCCTAACTGCCTCCTGTGGAATTGGTCTTTTTGATTCCTTGGCTAACAGTAACTGGCTCGCTGGCGGGTTTATGAGACACACCAAGCCGGTTGCCTTTGCTAGGGCCGTTCTCAGGTCCTCTAGCTCCCTGTGGCAAGCGCTATGATCGGTGTTCTCAGACCTATCCTCCATGGCCATCTTATATGCTGCCCTAGCCCCCAAAATTCTTTCCTCCTGCGTCGCTATCTGCTCAGCTAGGCGGAAACACCTCTCTTTCATTCTACCTTCATTGGCCTTGGCCTCAATGACCTGACATTCCAAATACTCTATCCGGGTCTCATGGCGGTGAGTTGCAGATTGGCGTTCCTGATTCAGCGCGTTAAGCGATTGAATCAGTTTCTGACCTCCCGCAACCTTTTCCTCTACTTCTGTAAGTAGCCCTTTGATCTGGGCTGTCTGTGCTACAACGACCTGGTCCAAAAGCTGGACTTGCTTCTTGTAACACATCAGCCAGACCGCCTTTTCTACCGATTTCTTATGCTCTTTACCTTCTGTCCACTTGATGGCTGCGTCTAGCGGGCGCCTATCTCTTAATAGGTCAGATATCCACTGTTTTGTAAGGTTTACCTTCCCAAAAACATAGTCCGCTATTCTCTCATCCATCACATTTCGTTTATTCAGACCTTGATCTAACACACTACATTCCTGCTGCCAAGGTCCTGCCGCGGTCACCATCTCTGTAGGGGGTTTCTCTTGTCCGTTCTGGTCTCCTACCAGGCTTCATGCAATAATTACCCTTGAGTGGTTCGACCCACTCTTCCCTACGGTTCTAGACCTTGGACTTAGGTGCAGGGAACTGTAGTGCAGAGAAAAACTCAATAGACCAGGTTGAATAGCACGAAATGGATGCTTTTATTATTAAACAGTTTGCAGCATTATAAAATACATGTCATAAGCACAGATTAAAGTAACTACAAGCATACACATATCTATAAACTTAACTCTATGGAAATGGGGAACACACGGCACATCGTAAAAGGGAAAACACATTACGATTACCCTTAACCCCCTCCCCTAGACCTAGCTTAAGTTTCGACTTGAGGAACTCGGGATCATGCTCACCACTCTCAGAATCGCGAAAAGGGGGGTTCGCAGCCTTTTTGGCACCGCTTTCCGTCGTCACGTGGATTTGGAAACTTCTGGCGCAGCTTGTTTTCTTACGCGGTGCAGCAGCAGATACAGCCTTGATGAGCGCTCGTCATGGATGGATCGGTTAAAAGTTGTTGAAGAACCGGATACACATGGGAAAGTCCATTACTGGAAAGCTGAGAATGGGATGTTGAGGCACGGGAGTGCTAGGCCCGGAGTGTCCTTTTATTTCTCCCTCCGGCCTGGCTCGTCGGTTTTCCTGAGGGTGTCTTCTCCTTCGGCCTGGGTCGTCGATGATCTCCCGACAAAAGTACCCGGGCCACCCTCGTCGTCTTCCCGTTGTGGCCGAGCCTTGCCTGGCCAAACACCGACCACGCTGCCTTAACCGAAGAGTCCGTCCCGAAACGTGAATCTGAAGCGAAGCGCCAAAGCGTACTCCCAAGCGTTGAAGAAATGAAAACCGAAGTGAAGCCCTGAAGTCCAGCCCTGATGGACCTTTCAATCCACAGTTATACCTTGTTGGGACAGTCTTATCTCCCGCCAAATCATAGTCCAGTCTTTGTAATATTTTTGGCGGGCAGAAATCTCTGCAGGGGCGCTTTGTCTTGTAACGGGAGCCGGTGATAGCTTAACTGGCCTTCCTGGCCGATAATGTCTTTTTCTTTGTCACCGTAACTCGGTTCGTATATTGATCGGTCTGGAGATTGCCCTTGATGGCTGTTAAATGGTTTTTCCTTTGTACAGTAAATGGGTTTAAGTGTTCATTCAAAAGTCCACCCATGTCTTGATGGGCCCCATCCTGTTACCTGAAACTGTCTTGTACTTAGAATCCAATTAATATGTATGCTCAGTTCCCTGAGTTTCGTTTTCCCGATACTGGCTTTCGCGGGCTTACTGTCCTCAATCCACAAGCCTGTCTGGCTTGCAGTAACAGAAATCAAATGGTCCCAGAAAGTGATCACGAGGTCCGGCGGCCATTTTGTATGCCCTTTTTATCAAAGGTTTTTCTGTGCAAGCTTCTTTTGGTCAATAAAACTGTTTTATTAATCCTGTTTTGTTGCGTGATTAAATTACTGAAAATTTCGAATCTTACAGGACCCAGTATTAAACGCAGTAAAAACATCATTCCATACTCCCCTTCTCTGTCTCCCTGCATTACCCAAAAACTCTCGGTGTGTGGTGTAGAGTTCGGTCTTGTCCACGTGGGTGAAGTTGAACTCATAAAACTTCTTGAACATGTCCTTTAATAGGGCCTGGTATAGCTGCTCTGTTTCTTTGGGACACCACTCCGGCAAATGTACCTCGGTGAGATTTAAAATCACGGAGGCTACCGCGTAGTGTACCCCCTGGTACAGCATCTGATCAGTAGGTACTAGTACCAACCCATTCCCTGGTCCCTTGGTGGTGGTGGGGCAGCCTTCCCTGTGTAACCTCGCCGCCTGCGCTGTGGGCGGGGCACAAGCTCACTGGCATTGACTGGGATCGGGGTGTATGGGACCGCACACACCTTCAGGCTGGTATCCCACTTCATCCCCTCCCCGGTGTCGTGCTACTGCCGGTGGAAAACAATGGATATGCCTGCGGGGCAGACCTCCTCTGACCCCCACATACAGATATAAATCCCTTGGTCTGGTTCCCACCACTTGTCCCAACACACACTTAATCCTCCATGAGTCCCTGTAATTGTCCGGTGGGTGTTGTTCCCGAACCGTTCCCACTCGACTTCAGGGTTCCTCATGTCTTTGCTCAGCTTTCTGAGCCACCAACACCTATCCAGAGGAATGTGTCCTTTACACGTTAAACATATGCGCTTTCCAACGGTGACGCTGACCCTCGTGGTAACGACCCGTACCCTAGGGCACAGGAGGGAGGTCGCCCCGTACGTGAATCCGGTTTGGCTGGAGTACTGAGACGAATTGGACCCCAGCCATCCTGGCCACCTTCCCTCATGGACGTAGACGGCGGTCTCCTCCGCATCCCGTTCACCGCTTCCGTCGGTCGCTATAGGCGCCTTGTCTCCCGAGCACTCGTAGATGTGGGAATCCTGTACGTCGCCTCGCCTCCTGACGCCCATCCCAATCAGGGCGAATAGGATCACGATCCCCTTCATCCTGACAGTCTTTCTGCAAAAAGATACAAAAACATGCAGCCAGGCCCCCAAGAGATTCTCTGGCTTGGTGAAGCATGGTCGGGTCCCGCGACCTCGACCCAAATATACACACTCTTGGCAGATTCCTTACTTAACACTAATCATCACCTTATTTAAATTAAACTAAAACACCCAAACTTAAGCTAAATATCTTAAACTTAACAATAACCAAAACTTAAACTACCTAAGCTATATACATCCGCCGCCAGTCTCCGGGCGGCCAGGCTAATCCTTGGTTGGACTGCGGCTCACCGCCACCCCCGGCGTGACCGCACTGTCCTGCACTGTTGGTCCCCCGCAGCCCATGGCTGCTGGCTGAGGACCTCTGACCTTGGACCTCTCCCTGACATGAGGGGCGGCCCTTGGTAACTGGAGGGCTGGTGATCATAGCTTTCTTGGCTGGGGCGTCCATGGGGACCTTCTAGGGGCTTTGGCGGGTGGGGCTTTCTTGGCCGCTGGGCCTTTAACCCGAACCGCTGCTCATCAGGCTTGACCTCTCCCGAACCCGGGCTAGGGGCAGGTAACTTTTCACAGCCTGCTGCTGTGGGCTGAGAGTCTCTGCCCCCAGGTCCCGTGGCTGGGTCCGGGGCGGGGTTTTTGACTTCAGGTTCCTCCCTCTCTACACCTGGGTTAGGGGCGGGGTTTTCGCCCTCAGGTCCCTTCCCCTCATCTGGATCCCAGAAGAGCGGGGGAGTGTCCCAATCGATGGGCGGGATGGCCCCTCCCTTCAAGCAAGCCACAGCGCCTGCCTGTGCAGTCTGTGAACTCGCTCCTGCTGCAGGCTGAGGATCTTTATCAGACCTTCCCCCAACTGGCTGTTTCCCCCTTTCAGGGGTAAACAGCTTACACTGGTTGATATGGAACCATTTTGTACGCTGGGGCCCCATGTACAATGGCTCCAAACTTCCTACTCGGGCATAGTTCCTCACCATGACCTGATCTCCTACCTCCCACTCGTGGTGCTTTCTCAGTTCGAGCAGCAATCGGTTACTCCGATGCTGCCTTCCCATGTTCCCAGCCGTCTGCTCATGGACCTGCTTCAGGTGCTCAAAAGAGGTTTCGGGCGAACCTGTCCCAGTTTACCTCCCTGAGCTGACCCTCCGTGAGCAACGGGGCTAGTACATGGGGGTCCGCATAACCCTGCCAGTCATCAGCTCGTACGGGGTGTACCCCGTGCTTTTAGACTGGCTGGCCCGGATCCCCATCAAAACCAACGGTAGGACTTTGGCCCATTTATGGGGCAAGTCCACCGTCTCCTTCCTTAACCTTTCCTTTAGGGTCCGATTCATGCGTTAAACAATCCCGGATGACTGGGGGTTGTGGGCCACGTGATATTTCCCCTCGATGCCTAACAGCATAAGGGTGTTCCGCATCTCCTGTCCGGTGATGTGGCTCCCTTGGTCGGACTCCACATACTGTGATAGTCCCGACCACGAGAACACTTCCCGGACCAGGATCCTGGCAGTACCCAGAGCTGTGGCTGTTCTGCAGGGAAAGGCCTCTACCCATTTGGTAAACACGTCCACCAGGACTAGGCAGTACTTATAGCCTCCCTGGGCAGTAGGCAGGGGCCCGATGTAGTCGACTTGTATCGACTGCCATGGTCCCTCTACCCTCCTGACGTGTCCCACAAGACAGCCTGCACAGAACTCGCGGACATCGTCCCTGAGTCCCGGCCACCATCCCGCCTGTTCCACCCGCTGCCAGGTGGTCTCAGGCCCGGGGTGTCCCGCTCCTGGACCCTCATGGGCCAGTTGAAGGAATTCCCTCTGGTGCTGCTGCGGCACAACCCACTGTTCCCCCCGGAACAGCATACCCTCTTTGACGGAGAGGGTCGCTGTGCCGTACGGACCCTCTACTCCCTTTCCCTCAGCTACTGCACCGAGGACTGTTTTGAGGGCGGGGTCTTGGGCTTGGACCGTCTTAAATTTCGGGGCTAACGCTACCCCTACACTCCCTTGGGTCCCGTCCCTACCTTTTACCGCTACCATGGGTCTGGACCCATACGGGTCCCAGAAAGTGCCTGTGTGGGCACCCTCCTTGGCGAGCAAGTCAGCCTGTTGGTTGCCTTGGCCGCGGGGTTCTGTGGAGGAATGGGCTTTCACCTTGTGAATTAAAACCTCCCCTTCCTCCCCCACTGCGGCCAGGATCTTTTCCAGCAGGGGCTTTACTGTGAGGGGTCTCCCGTCAGCGGTGGTGTATCCCCGGCGGGACCAGATGGCCAGGTATTCCGTACACGAATTGCACGTGAACATGCTGTCCGAGCAAATCGTGTAGGGGGCGGGGAAGATTTCGGGGCGTGTAACCACATACACTACCGCGGACAGTTCAGCCTGCTGGGCGCTCATGGTGCTGGGGAGCTTAATCGCCAGGGCAATGTTTGCCGCTAGGTCGTAAACTCCACACCCCGTGAGATGCTCGCCAGCAGATACCATGCTGGAACTGTCTACATAGATCTCGCGGCCTGTGGGATGTATCCCGGCCCGTAAACCTATGTTTACTGCCCAAACCCCTTCGATGGAACACCGGTGGGCTGTTCCAGGATATACCAGGTTGGCTGCGAGCTTTTGGCTCACAGAGACCCTTCACATTCAGATCCATCTGTGAGAGGAGCAAGGTCCAGCGGGCAATGCGGGCACTGCTCACTGTTCCATCCTTGATCCTCGCATCCAGAAGCATCTGGGTGGCTGTGTGATGGGTGAGGAAGGTGATGGGAGAGGTGCCTGTGAAGATCAATGATTCTTTTCACAGCCCAATGTGTGGCCAAGAGGTGCCGCTCACAGTTGGAGTAGCTCCTCTCCACATCCGTGAGTATCCTGGAGGAGTAGACCACCGGCCGCAGCCGGCCGTGCCGCTCTTGAAGCAGCACAGCACTCAGGCTGTCCCCGCTGGCTGCTACCTCCAGGAAAAACTCTTTCCCCCCATCTATGGCCCCTAGAGCTGGTGCGGTCTGCAAGTCTTTCTTGAGCCTGACAAATGCTGCCTGGCAACCCTCATCCCAAAGCCACTCCACTCCCTTGTGTAGGAGTCGGAGCAGAGGGGCTGCGGTGGTTGCATAGTCCTCAATAAAGTCTCTACAGTACCCGGTTAGCCCTAGAAATGACCTCACACCCGTTACTGTGTTAGGGACCGGTAGTTCTTGTACCGCTTCTCTCCTAGCCTTATCTATGTCCCTTTCTCCAGCGTGCACGGTCAGGCCGAGGAATTTCACCTCCTGCTGGCCGATCTGTGCTTTCTTGGGGTTCACTTTGAAACCCTTCTGCCCTAGCAGCTCCAACAGTTCGGCCAATAGCGGGCCATGCTCCTCTTTCGAATCAGTGAACAGGAGCAGGTCATCCACATATTGGACCAACTGTCTGGGCTGGCTAAAATCCTTTAAACTATTCGCCATGCGCTGATGGAAAATGCTGGGGCTGTTGTGGAAGCCCTACGGCAAGCAGTTCCACGTGTACTGTTGCCCTTTAAATGTAAAGGCAAACTTGTACTGATCCTCCCTCCTTACAGGGATGGACCAAAACCCATTGGAAATAACCAGCACCGTGAAAGTGGTCGCGGATGCTGGAATACTCCTAATGAGGTCGGCAACTGCTGCTACTGTGGGTGCGCAGGCTGGGATGTTACTATTGAGCACCCGATAGTCCACCGTGGCCCTCCAGGAATTGTCCGGTTTTTCTGACTGGCCATAACGGAGAATTCACGTGGGTTGCTATCGGTCTCAGAACTCCCTGCTGCACTAACGAGGACATGGCTGCTTCCATGTATGGCTCTGCTTCCCTGGGGAAGTTATACTGTTTCTGTGGTCGGGCCATGGGGTCCCCGTCTACGCTGACCTCAAACCCTGTGACCCTCCTGCAGTCGTGTTGGTGAGTGGCAAATGTGGCCAGGTGGGCCTGCACAAATGCCTGGAACTCTGGTGGGGTATTGCTGACCATGAGCCCGAGGTTATAATCCTCTTTGGGCTACATGGTGCAGAGGGTCCCCTTCCCTTCCTTTCCCGGGATAACTACGATCTCACCGTTCTTTACTTTACCTGCCCCCCAAAGGCAATGATTCTTCAAATCTACTAGGATCCCGTGGCCTACAATAAAACCGGCCCCCAGGACCCCTCTTCCACCCTCCACTTCCCATTTCATCAGGACACAGGTCCAATTGGAGCGGAGCGGTCCTAACCGAATGGCGAGCGGGATGGAAAACGAGCCAGCCTGTTCCCTACCCGTGAACCCCGATAGACTGTATGGGACCCCGTTAGAGAGAGATGAGGTGGTGGGGTTAGCTGAGTAGACCACGGTGCATGATGCCCCCGTGTCTAACAGATAGGTCCCCGTCACCTTTTCCACCTCCACCTCCAAAAGGGGTCTTTTCCACTCATCATACCGGAGAGAACACAGGTAAACAGGTTGCGCTGGCTCTAGTCACAGCTGTGGGTTGGATGGGACGGATGGGGTGAGAGCACCGGTGGCGGCTGCTACTCTCCCCTGGCCAGTCAATAAGGACCTCATGGTGTCCAAAAGTGACTCGACCTCTGCGGAAGGGGTCCCTACCCCCACCTTTTGGACTGGGGCTGTGGCATGCTTTCCCTTGTTATCCTTCCAAGGGTTTTTGCACTCCTTCCGCCAGTGACCATCCTTCCCACACCCATAACAATTGGTCTTTGTGCTGGGGGGTTACTCCCTTCCTGGTGCCACTCTTTCCTACCCAGTCCGGGTTTTACCTCATGCACCTTTCCCTTGGGTGGGTGTGCATCGGCTCCCCGACCGTTTTTATAGGCCAGAGTGAGCTGCCTAATCACCGTGAGTTCGGTGGCCTGGGGATTTTTGGGGTCGAACCAGGCTTCTGCCTTGGCCCGGACCTGTGGCAAGCTGTTCGCCACCAGGCACCGGAGCCAATGGGCCAGGAGATCACCATTCAGGAACACTCGGTCCGGCGTCCCCAGACAGGCCCTCTGATACACCGGCCACAGCTGGTCCGCAAAAGCCTGCGGGGTTTCCCCTGGGAGCTGGATCATCTTCTCCACACAGGAGAAAGGACTTCCCTCATTCATCCCCATGGCCTCCAGAACCGCATCTCTAAGCTTCTCGTACCCGCTCTGCCCCCTTTTACACTCGTCAGAGAGGGATTGGAGGAGACTACTCTCCAGGGAGAAAAGCAGCATCTTGGCTTTCTCAGCATCATCGCAGTCGTTGATGCAGGCTGCCTGCTCTACTTCCCTGAAGTGGATCAAGGGGTCTCCCTTTTCGGAGAGCCTCAGGATATGGTTGACCATAGCCCTAAGCTGTTGGGTGTTAAAGGGTAATATGAACTGTTTTTGGAGGGGTCCCTCATTGTCGCCATTGGCAGGTGGGCCGAACCTCCGATGCCGTGCTGGGCACATCGGTCCCAGCTCCGACCTCTCTGGCGGGGGTTGCTCCACCTTCGCCTCCACCTCTGGCTCCACTCCTGGCTCCACCCCCCCCCTTGCTGCCAAACCTCGCTGAAACTTGGCGCTAAGGGTGGTGGTCGTGAGGTCTCCTCTCTCTCAACTGGGTCGTCCCTAGGCACTACCGGTGACGTTGGAACTGTCCTCCCCTCGTTCCCCATAAAATCTGCCTCACCTGCCTTTGGGCTTATGAGGCATACCATGCCTTTTGCCTTCCGGAGGGCCTGGCTTAGATTTTCTATCCTCTCTTTACAGGGGCCGTGGTCTGCCTCCTCAAACCCCTGCTCGCTCGCTAGCTTGTATGCTGCCTTTACCTCCTGTACTTTCTCTTCCTGTTCCCTAATCTGCCTTGCCAAGCGGGCATTCTTCTCCCGCAACCTTAGCTCATTTCCCTTGGCCTCGGTGACTTGGCACCGTAGGTATTCCAACTGGGCCTTGTGTTCTCCCACTAAATGTACTCTTTCTTGGTTCAAAGCCTGCAAAACTACTAATAACTTCTCCCCTGCTAAAGCCTTATCCTGGATCTCCAGGGCTGACTCCCTTAACTCGACTGCCTGTGCTGCAATGAGCCTGTCCAAAAGCTGGACCTGCTTTTTAAAACACATCAGCCAAACTGCCTTCTCTAAGGACTTCTTGTGTTCCTTTCCCTCTGTCCACTTAGCTGCTGCATCTGCCGGATGCCCAGCTTTTAACAGAGTGGTGATCCACTTCTTAGTGTTATTCAACTTGCTAAACACATAATCAGAAATCCTTTCCTCCATCATGGTTTGCTCATCCGAACCATTGTCTACTGTATCACAACCCTGCTGCCGGTGTCCTGCCGCGGTCGCCATTTCTATAGGGGGTGGTGGGGTTGGCGTCTGCGCCCAGTCAGTTATGCCCCTGACTGTTTGTGAGTGGTTCGAATCGCTCCCACGCCCCTGGGTTCTAGACACCGGACTTAGGTACAGGCGTCGATACAGAAAAGACTTGAGTAGACAGGTGGTTTGGATGTAAGAAAACCAAGATTTTATTGAAATAGAAATTAACACAATCTTATGAGAAGTTACTAGTATAAAATTACAGGCAAATACAAAATAACTATACTTATACAGGGAATGTCGAACACACGACACATCGAGGGAAAACAAACTATCTTAACAATCCTCTTATCCTTATCCCACCCCTTATAACTAATTAGATTAAGCTATGAGGGGCCAGAATTCATGCTCACCAGTCCAAAGATAAAAGCCAACTGTTATCGAGTGCGAGTTTTGAAGTGTGGTTTCTGGTCCTTCTAGGTACCCCGTCACCACGTCGTCTTCAGGGGCGCGGTGCTGGGTCTGCTACTGCGACACACCTTCTCCCCTCCGCTGCTGTTGTCGTCTCGTCGCGATGAGTTCTCCTCTTCTTCTCCCTCGGGCAGTCGGCGGCGGCACCGTTGTGCCTACAGGGCAGTTGGCAGTTTCAACTGCCTAGATTTTCCTACCCAAGCGTAAGAACACCAGCTTATTTGTCATGGTGTGGCCACCTGCATTTTCGCAGTGTTCAACAAGGAATGTTCGTCTTCCCAAGCGCCAGCTTATAACTAGGTGCTTGGTTTTCTTATCGATACATTTTTCGCTGCCCTGCTCTGCCCTTATCGAGTTGTTATTGTCTTCTTCATCTCTACTCGTCTCGTCTCGTCGGACTGCTGTACAAGTCCTGGGTTACCTGCACGACTTCGTCTCGCCCCTTTCTGCGGCCTGGGCGTCCTGGATGGCTATGGTCTTGGGTCTCATTCCCCTTCCCTGCAGTTGGTATGAAATCACAGAAATCACAGAAACCCCACAGTGCAGACAGAGGCCATTTCGGCCCATCGAGCCTGCACCGACACATATCCCACCCGATCCCCGTAACCCCTACACCAACACATATCCCACCCTATCCCCGTAACCCCACGTATTTAATCCCCCTAACACTAAGGGTCAATTTATCATAGCCAATCAACCTAACCCGCACATCTTTGGACTGTGGGAGGAAACCGGAGCACCCGGAGGAAACCCACGCAAACACAGGGAGAATGTGCAAACTCCACACAGACAGTCGCCCGAGGCCGGATTCGAACCCGGGTCCCTGGCGCTGTGAGGCAACAGTGCTAACCACTATGCCACCGTGCTGCCGTATGGTGTAACTGTTTACTGAAAATCTGCTATGGGCAGAGAACCCGCCACAATGCCAGGGCGCGAGTATGAGCGGCAGCCCAAGAGGCTGGAGCCACAAGAGCAGAGAGCAGAGAGAAGAGTCAAGAGCAAGAAGAGGGTGATTGCTACCCAGGGCCTTCAGTTATACTCCTCACAAAAACCCTTATCTGCACATCAAATCAGGTTAGTTCATTGTCCCAATCTTGGTGGGCTAATTTAAATAATTGTAGCAATCTAAACTAACTGTTTTTAGATGGCCGGTGATCGCACCTACTGGCCTGATATCTGAGCTGCATTGTTATAAATGCATTTTAATCGGCCTGCCCAGCCTCGATGGCTTCCTTAAGCAGTTTCCGATTATTTATGCAACAACTAGATGGCCTCAAGTATAGGCCTAACTGTCTGCGATTCAGCTTAATGCATAATTCAGAGTCCTGCTGTCTGCTTTTCAAAATACAAAAGTCCTTCTTCACAGAAACTGCATTTTAGGTTTTGATTTCCCCAAAAGCTGCTTGTGCCACAGAGTCCAAGCTTTTAAAATCTTGCAGGCATTTGGTCACGAGGTGCAGACGCCATCTTTGGGTGCCCTTTTTAAAATGTCCACTCAGGGTCCCTTTTATTAATAATAACCTTGGGGAACTGTGGAAAGTTTGCGAATCTTACACAGAGCAGCAACCGGGACAGTGTGAGGGAGAGTGGGACAGAGCAGCAACCCGGACAGAGTGAGGGAGAGTGGGACAGAGCAGCAACCTGGACAGAGTGAGGGAGAGTGGGACAGAGCAGCAACTGGGACAGAGTGAGGGAGAGTGGGGAGAGCAGCAACCCGGACAGAGTGAGAGAGAGTGGGACAGAGCAGCAACTGGGACAGAGTGAGGGAGAGTGGGGCAGAGCAGCAACCCAGACAGAGTGAGGGAGAGTGGGGCAGAGCAGCAACTGGGACAGAGTGAGGGAGAGTGGGGCAGAGCAGCAACCCGGACAGAGTGAGGGAGAGTGGGGCAGAGCAGCAACTGGGACAGAGTGAGGGAGAGTGGGGCAGAGCAGCAACCGGGACAGAGTGAGGGAGAGTGGGGCAGAGCAGCAACTGGGACAGAGTGAGGGAGAGTGGGACAGAGCAGCAACTGGGACAGAGTGAGGGAGAGTGGGACACAGCAGCAACTGGGACAGATGAGGGAGAGTGGGGCAGAGCAGCAACCCGGACAGAGTGAGGGAGAGTGGAGAGAGCAGCAACCGGGACAGAGTGAGGGAGAGTGCGGGAGAGCAGCAACTGGGACAGAGTGAGGGAGAGTGGGGCAGAGCAGCAACTGGGACAGAGTGAGGGAGAGTGGGGAGAGCAGCAACTGGGACAGAGTGAGGGAGAGTGGGGCGGAGCAGCAACTGGGACAGAGTGAGGGAGAGTGGGACAGAGCAGCAACTGGGACAGAGTGAGGGAGAGTGGGGCAGAGCAGCAACCGGGAGAGAGTGAGAGAGAGTGGGGAGAGCAGCCACCGGGACAGAGTGAGGGAGAGTGGGGAGAGCAGCAACCGGGACAGAGTGAGGGAGAGTGGGACAGAGCAGCAACTGGGAGAGAGTGAGAGAGAGTGGGATGGAGCAGCAACCAGGAGAGAGTGAGAGAGAGTGGGGCAGAGCAGCAACCCGGACAGAGTGAGGGAGAGTGGGGAGAGCAGCAACTGGGACAGAGTGAGGGAGAGTGGGGAGAGCAGCAACTGGGACAGAGTGAGGGAGAGTGGGGCGGAGCAGCAACCGGGACAGAGGGAGAGTGGGACGGAGCAGCAACTGGGACAGAGTGAGGGAGAGTGGGGAGAGCAGCAACCAGGACAGAGTGAGAGAGAGTGGGGCAGAGCAGCAACTGGGACAGAGTGAGGGAGAGTGGGACAGAGCAGCAACCGGGACAGAGTGAGAGAGAGTGGGGCAGAGCAGCAACCGGGACAGAGTGGGGGAGAGTGGGGCAGAGCAGCAACCAGGAGAGAGTGAGAGAGAGTGGGACAGAGCAGCAACCAGGACAGAGTGAAACATAGAAACATAGAAACATAGAAGATAGGAGCAGGAGTAGGCCATTCCGGCCCCTTGAGCCTGCTCCGCCATTCAATGCAATCATGGCTGTTCATCCAAATTCAGTACCCAGTCCCTGCTTTCTCCCCATACCCCTTGATCCCTTTAGCCTTGAGAAATATATCCTTCTTGAATATATTTAATGAATTGGCCTCTACTGCCTTCTGTGGTAGAGAATTCCACAGGTTCACCACTCTCTGGGTGAAGAAATTCTTCCTCATCTCAGTCCTAAATGGCCTACCCCTTATTCGTAGACTGTGACCCCTGGTTCTGGACTCCCCAGCCATCGGGAACATCCTTCCAGCATCTAGTCTGTCTAGTCCTGTTAGAATTTCATAAGTTTCGATGAGATCCTCTCTCATTCTTCTAAACTCCAGCGAGTACAAGTCCAATCGATCCAATCTCTCCTCATACGTCATTCCTGCCATCCCAGGTATCAGCCTGGTGAATCTTCGCTGAACTCCTTCCATGGCAAGAACATCCTTCCTCAGATAAGGCGACCAAAACTGCACACAATACTCAAGATGTGGTCTCACCAAGGCCCTGTACAACTGCAGCAAGACATCCTTGTTCCTGTACTCAAACCCTCTCGCTACGAAGGCCAACATACCATTTGCCTTCTTAACCGTCTGCTGCACCTGCATGCTTACCTTCAGCGACTGGTGCACAAGAACACCCAGGTCTCGTTGCACTTCCCCTTCTCCCAATCTATTGCCATTGAGATAATAATCTGCCTTCCTGTTTTTGCTACCAAAGTGGATAACCTCACATTTATCCACATTATATTGCATCTGTCATACTTCTGCCCAATCACCCAACCTGTCCAAATCATACTGGAGTTTCTCGGCATCCTCCTCACAGCACACACGCCCACCCAGCATTGTGTCATCTGCAAATTTGGAGATATTACATCTAGTTGCCTTGTCCAGATCATTATTGTGATCAGAATATATATTGTGAATAGCTGGGGTCCAAGGACTGATCCCTGTGGTACCCCACTAGTCACTGCCTGCCACTCGGAAAAAGACCCGTTTTTTCAAACTCTTTGCTTTCTGTCTGCCAACCAGTTCTCTATCCAAGTTAGTACCTTGCCCCCAATTCCTTGTGCCTTAACTTTACATGCTAATCTCTTATGCGGGACCTTATCGAAAGCCTTCTGAAAGTCCAAATACACCACATCCACTGGTTCTCCCTTATCTATTTTACCAATTACATCCTCAAAAAATTCCAGTAGATTAGTCAAGCACGATTTACCCTTTGTAAATCCATATTGACTTTGTCCGATCCTGTCACTGTTTTCCAAGTGCTCTGCTATTACATCTTTTATAATGGACTCTAGCATTTTCCCCACTACCGATGTCAGGCTTACCGGTCTGTAATTCCCCATTTTCTCTCTACCACCTTTTTTGAATAGTGGGGTAACATTAGCTACCCTCCAATCCATGGGTACTGTTCCAGATTCCATCAAATGTTGGAAGATGATCAGCAATGCATCTATTATTTCTAGGGCTACTTCCTTAAGTACCCTAGGATGTAGATTATCAGGCCCTGGGGATTTATCGGCCTTCAATCCCATCAATTTCCTTAACACCATTTCCCTACAAATACTGATTTCTTTCAGTTCCTCCCTTTCATGAGACCCTATGTTCCCCGACATCTCTGGGAGGTTATTTGTGTCCTCCTTTGTGAAGACAGAACCAAAGTATATACTTAATTGGTCTGCCATTTCTTTGTTCCCCATTATAAATTCCCCTGATTCTGACTGCAAGGGAACTACGCTTGACTTCACCAATCTTTTTCTCTTCACGTATCTATAAAAGCTTTTACAGTCAGTTTTTATGTTCCCTGCAAGCTTACTCTCATATTCTATTTTCCCCTTCTTAATTAATCCCTTTGTCCTCCTTTGTTGAATCCTAAACTGCACCCAATCCTCAGGTTTACTGCTTTTTCTGGCCATTCTTTATGTCCTCTCCTTGGATCTTATGCTATCACTAATTTCCCTTGTTAGCCACGGTTGAGTCACCTTTTTTGTTTTATTTTTATGCCTAACTGGGATGAACAAATTCTGTAGTTCATCCATGCGGTCTTTGAATGTTTGCCATTGCCTATCCACCGTCAACCCTTTGAGTGACATTCCCCAATCAATCCTACCCAACTCGCACCTCAGACCATCGTAGTTTCCTTTATTTAAATTCAGGACCATAGTCTCTGTGTCAACAATTTCATTCTCCAACTTAATGAAGAATTTGATCATATTATGATTGCTCCGAGGAAGAGTGGGGCAGAGCAGCAGACAGGACAGAGTGAGAGAGAGTGGGGCAGAGCAGCAACCGGGACAGAGTGAGAGAGAGTGGGGCAGAGCAGCAAGCGGGACAGAGTGAGGGAGAGTGGGATAGAGCAGCAGATGGAACAGCATGAGACTGAATGACAGCACTGAGAATTTGAGAATGGTACAGAGTGGTAGCCTGGAGGTAGCAAGAGAATGTGAGGCAAAGCTAGAGCCTAGGGCTAGAGTGAGGCAGAGCAATAGTCAAGAATGGAGAGAAAATAGGTAAGGGGCTGAAGAACTTTTGATGTAAACACTAGGACATAATGCACTGTTTGATTCATTTGAATTCAGCACAATTGGAGTTGTGCCTGCTTAAAACAGAGGATTTTTCCAATTCCACTTCTAGTCTATTCGTAGAATAAGAGAGTCCATATGAGCTAAAGAATATCTACTTCCAGAAACAATAGTGTGACTGCAGGAGAAAAACAGCAGGAGCAGCCTGGGGAGAGTGCGGGACAGCAGGAGCAGCCTGGGGAGAATGTGGGACAGCAGGAGCAGCCTGGGGAGAGTGCGGGACAGCAGGAGCAGCCTGGGGAGAGTGCGGGACAGCAGGAGCAGCCTGGGGGGCACACGCAGGGATGTCATCAACAGAACCAGGCTGCAGTGGCGTAAACCTTTCAATGATCTCAGTAGATCACAAAACGTTACTGCAAAGCCACACTCAACCTCATCCTGCTGGACTACTCATCCCATCCCCATCACTCTGCCTTCCCTACTCCTACTCCTGCACATCCTTACTCACGCCAACTTACCTTGCACCTCCACCCATCCCTCTCTATCTACATTATCACATCCCCATCTCACTAGCCACCTCTCACACTCACCCTCATCCTAGTCCAATCATGCCAACTAACAACACACAAGGATAGGCACTTGGATGTTATCATCAATGTTCATGTGAAGTTTCTATTAATGTGGTGTCAAACATTGAAGCCTTTATTTTCAACACTTTGCGTTCTTGGACAGATCTGTGCGCACCTTTAGAAGTGGCTTAGTGAGTTGCAGTGAATGTTGAGACATAACGATACCTCCCGCAATGCTGATGAATGTGAAAGAAATGGCTTGGGCATTGATGGGATGCTCTATGGTGTTGGTGTGGGGTGGTGCCAAACTGGCACATCATGTGGCAGCCAGGATGGACAGTGTCAAGTGAAGTAAATCGGGTCATGGTGAGGCCATCCCTGGTGTCCCGGGAGGCAATGTGGTCGGGTGCTGATGCCCTCTGTCCTATGCAGCATCAGTTGATTGCGGAGAAGGTTGGTGTTGTTGGTGCTGCTGGTGTGCCTGTTGTTGGGGCTAATCGTGGTCGGATTCTGAGGACCAAGGTGAGATAGTTTCAAGGGCACCAATGCTGATGTAATAGATGGCAGGTGAACTTGAGATGACAGAAGTGATTTGTCAATGGTGAGAGAGGTTGTTCCAATGCGGTGACACTGGATAGAGAGTTTGCTCCAAACACTTGTAACCTGCATAAAGCTCAATCTGTCTTCCAAATGCAGTAAGCAACAGCTTCTGAGCTTGGAAAGTGATCAGCTGTGAGATGGGAGCTTTTATAGCACATTTGCAGCTGTCAAGTAATGAGATGATTCCATGGTCATACAACTTCCGACCTGCTTACCTGACGTGATCCCTGAGCAGCGTGGACCCCGTGGGCGACCTCGTAAAATGTAAAGGTGAGCTCAAAATACTTCTTAATGGGCTGTTAACAAGGTCATAATGACCTGAATTGCCTTCCCTGCCGCTGCGTGTTGGGTCTGTTCAGTGATGACAGACCCAACATCTGGGAAAGGCGCATGGTAGCGGGTTGACAGCGGGTTCCCACCCAACCCGCCACCAAATGCGCCCGCTGACCCCGTGAAAACCTCCCCCCAGAGAGTGGGATAGAGTACTGGCTAAAGAAACAGAGTGTAGGGCAAAGTAGTGCCTAACAGGCAAGAAAGTGCGTCAGAGCAAATTCTAAGGAGGGAAAGAGAGGGGCAGCATGACATTGGAACAGACAAATGGGGCTAAGTGCCAGCTGAAGAGACACAAAACAACATGTGGAATAGGCAGTCAGCAAGTACAGTTTTTAAACTCCCACATCAAACCGAAAGTTTCACACTTTTGCTTCCTTGGGCCCATGGCATTTATTGTGCTCAAATTCACCAAAAGATACAAATTTGAAACAGCATGCCTACCCCTGAATGCAGATCTGAGCATAAACAGGGCACCGCAGTTCAAGGGAATAATGGTAAAGAATCAGTTCTTACATAAAGAACCAGCAAAACTTAGATTTGAATCTAATTCCAGCTTGGGAAGCCTTCGAGTGAAGTCATGCGCAATCTTTGCATTAGGTAACTATAACATGCCTCCTACATTGTGCTGTGCAGAGCTCAGACTTCAAGGGAAAGCCCTTTTCATAACTGATTTTTAGTCAAGCGAAAGAGTGACTAGATTGCTAACCAATTTAAGTAGAATGAGCTGTAGGGGTTGTTAGTCTCCTGAGGCAAACAGACAATTTAGTGGAAAAATAAGTCTCGCAGGCTAAATAGGAGAGATGGATTCTATTTTATTATATTATTGACTTTTTCTTAGAACTAAGCCCAGATGCCTGGCTCAGCTTGAACTCAGCTCTCCTTGGAAACACTCGACTAACACACCTCTAGTTTGATGTGTATTGTTCAGTAAAGCATCTAATAATGATGAGATCCATAACCTTGACAAGATAGACTTGCCATCACCTTCGCTTGATCTCGCAACTTCGATCTAAATGACAGCCTTGGTGAAACTGAAGTATGCAGAACCAAACTTAAAGGCCGTCTTTGTACAATAGGGGCATTGTCCAGAAAGCCCAGAATGATGCTATTTTAGAATGTAACACCTTGTTCAGTCAGCAACAATCTTCCAACTGGAGAACGGACAGATCCAGACTTGGGGGGGCGGGGGATGGATGTTTTATGTAACCAAAACTATCTCCCTCAGATCGTGCAGATGATCTGCCGAACTGATCTCATAGAAAGCACCTCCAGGTCCCGAAGACTCCAAGTTTATGGAAGGAAAAAGCAAGGTGGCTTTAGGAGGCTGCTTTTTTTAAGCAGAGCCTGAGGCCTGAAGCTGTTCCATCCAGCGATCAAGCACGCACATTGGCACCGGATGTCAAAAGCTACAGAGAGTATGGTAACCTTGGGCAATAGACCTGCTGAAGAACAGATCGCAGGAAGGGCCAGCAAAAGAGGCCCAGTCACCAGAGAGGGAGGTTATGTATTATTGTAAACCTCTCAACAGGCATTCAGCAGTGGGATGTTTACCACATTTGGGAGATGCTTGCAGCTAAATGCAAAGTGATGTGGAGTCAGATCTAAATGGAGGGAATGAATGTTCCATTCACAGTCTCATCCTTCCTTCCTTCAAATCACCAAGGATTGCCTACATAAGAAGGGGATTCACCACCGAACAAAACCCTCCGCCAGAGCTAGGCCCAAATCCAGGATCACAACTGGGCACATGGTGAGAAAGAAAAAGGTGTGAATCGATTCCCACCCCTAGCGGACCACTTGGTGACAGTTGCACAACAACAACTGATTTTGATCATTCACCCAAACTAAACAAGCCACAGGGCTTCAGGGGAATGGCCGGCTCCTATAATATGAATGAACTGACTTAGATATTTATTTTATGATTATCACTAGATAGATTAATTATAGCTCTAAAGAATGACTTTCTTACGCTGTAGAGGGTCTCTCTGTTTGACCTCTGAATCTGTGACTGATGGGTGAGCTACCCCCCAGCACCATCTAGTGGCCTTAGTTTCAGAATTTAAGTTCATTATTTCTCATTACGATTTTGGTACACTTCAAACGGTTCATCCAGATCACTTTCCTTTGATACAGTCTGATGAAAAACAACTCACTATGACAGATTCAAGCATAGATTGATTAGGATAGTGACTTTTTTCATGAATAATGTATTAATATATTTCAAGTAGATTACAGTTCAGACAAATCTTTTCTTCCATATTTTGCAAGGTTTAATTTTTGGGGCTTTTGTATTTAGCCTTCAGCTTGATTGGGGCTCAGCTTCTTGCTGTGTTTTCAAATACATTGTAATGACTCTGAAGGTACTGTCCCAAATTTAATTCCTATTGAATGGATTTTACAAATACCTTTTCAACTCCTTCCTTCTTTTTCTCCAACCCCACTTGGAACTAATTATTGTTTGCACTTTTGATCACAGTTCACGGGGTCTCCTGTGATGGGGAGACCAATGCAGCTTCTCTAATGTTGCAATGGACTCACCTCACACATTGCTGGGTCCGTACTGAGCTATTAGACAATTTTAACAAAAAATAGTCTTCTGAAGTGCTTATTCTTCTGTTCATTATCTCTCATTGTTTTAAACTCAAGAGTTTCTTCTCATTCTAAAAACAATTCCTTTGATTTGGCTAAGATGAAAAATTATTTTTAAATGTCTAGGCCACAAAATTGTGTGTCTTCCTAAGTCTTTGTAGACATAGCTAAGACTGTATATTAATACCAGTTTTTGAAATGAGTAGCAGCAATATCCGTTCCAGCCAAACAGTACCTCGTCTACATGCTTCTGTCTCAGAGCTAAAATATAAATGCTTATAGAACACAGGCATGAATGTCCAGGCTTCTAAATGTTGAAATCAATTTCAGGCAAGTTTAAAAAGTGTTCAAGAAATCCAAGTGATTCCCCCAAGCACTTTTTCAAACCTGGTTTGATGCTACACTGCAGTTATACTCCATGCAGTGTTAAGCCCAAGCGGTGCGAGACTGCTTTATCCAGGGGGTCTCACACTGCTTCTCTCTGGATCAGGTCATCGGGTCAGACCCCAACTCCAGAGCAATACTGCAACTTTAGTATCACTGTGAAGTGCAAAAACTGGAATACAAACCCACCTTTAGCGATGGCCTTTGTGCCACCTTGCTGCCACTTTGACTAAGATGTACTTGGATGTACTAAAAAAAGGGCGGAGGGGGTCAGGTGAGGGGAAATTTAGAAATCTAAAGAGAAAGGCCAAGGCAATAGAGCAATGTAGCGATTGGGGTAAAAATAAGTAGAGTGTGACAGGAAGGGACAGAGAGTTTAATGGTAGCAGTGCAGCACTGAATAAGGTCAAAGCAGGGAATAATGGTAAAAAATTTAAATTAAAGGCTCTTTATCTGAACGCACAAAGCATTCGTAACAAGATAGATGAACTCATGGCACAAACAGAGATAAATGGGTTTGATCTAATAGCCATTACAGAGACATGGGGGGGCGATTTTCCCAGCCCCAAGAAGCCGGTTTGGAGGCGGGACAGTTAACAAAATGGCAAAAACTGAGGGCGGGTTCGGAACCCACCTCCAAGCAATTTTGCCAGAGGTGGGTTTGATGGGTATGATTCGGTCCCGCCTCCATTAATCTGGAGAGGTAGTTAAGACCCTTAAATAGTAGTTAATGGCCTCTATAATCCTATTTTGACAGGCCTTCGTTATTTTACCACATTTTCAGCATGTTGCACAACCCTCCTAAACCACGCCAGCTAATCCTGGCAGGTTGACAAGTGGGTGGCCTCCTCACAGCTGCAGCTCAACCATTAAGATGGAGCTTTCATCAGGGATCAGTTGCAGGTGGTAAAACTTTTGTTCCAAAGGTCTTTCAGCACTTTCAGCAGGCCTACTAAAGTCGGAGGTGCTGCAGCTTCTATCTCTCAACTGTGGGGCCTCCTTGGAAGACCTTCTCCCCGCTTGGACTGAGCGCTTCCCCAACGGAGGTATCTGCCAGCAGCATGGGAACCATTTATTTCCTTTCACCATGGACCTCAGATTCGGATGAGGAGCAGCCATGGCAGCAGCAGAACCAGGCAGCTCAGCAGCAACAGCAGCAGGAGCCCCATCCCTCTGCTCACCCACCTGATGCTGCACAGGGCAGAAGGCACCAGCACATGGAAGCACGTCGCCGCAGGAAATACCCCCAACACAGGGTTTACAGACAGAGGATGAGCTACCTCAACATGAGTGAGCAGCAGTGCCAAAGGAGGCTGAGACTTTCACGAGAGGTTGTCGGAGACACCTGCGCACTGCTGCACCAACACCTGGAGCTCAGAGGAGCGGGTGGACACCCCTTACCAGTGGCTGTCAAAGTCACCACCGTACTCAACTTTTTTGCCTCAGGCTCCTTCCAGGGATCATCAGCAGACATCAGCAGCATCTCCCAGTCGGCCGCCCATAGTTGTATCATGCAGGTTACCGATGCCCTTTTCACAAAGGCCCACAATTACATCCACTTCTCAAGGGATCAATGCAAGTGTATCCGCGAATTCAGTTGGCTTTGCAAATATGGCAGGCTTGCCAATGGTGCAGGGCATCATAGGCTGCACACATGTGGACCTTAGGGCACTCCATCACAACCCAGCTATCTTTGTCAACCGCAAGGGCTTCCACTCCCTCAACGTATAGCTGGTGTGTAACCACAAGAAGGAGATTTTGCATGTTTGCGCCAAGTTCTGGGTAGTTGCCATGACTCTTTCATCCTGCGGAACGCTAGTGTTCCTCCGCTCTTCAATCCACCAAACCAACTTAACGGATAGCTCCTTGGTGACAAGGGCTGCCCCCTGAAGAAGTAACTAATGACGCCGATCAGGAGGCCAACTAACGAGGCTAAAGAGCGCTACAATGCCAGCCACATTTCGACCATGTCCAGCATCGAGCAAACCATTGGCTTGCTGAAGATGCGATTCCGATGCCTTGACAGATCAGGTGGAGCCCAGCAGTATTCAGCAGCCAGGGTCTCCAGAATGGTTTGCTGAGCTCTGCACAACATGGCACAGCGTCGTGGCTTGCAGCTTCCTGATGAGCAAGTGGCTCAGTTCATAGCCTCCTCAGATGAGGAGGAGGAGGAGGAGCAGGAGGAGGACCGAGCTGCAGCGTATTGACCAGCAGCCGCAACAGCACGCGAACACATGGCTGCCCGTGATGCAAGGGATGCACTCATCCTAGCCAGATATGCATAGGTTGCCCATTTTGGCACCTGTCCTTGGCTCCATCTTAACACATGATAGACAATGGACATGACTCTCTGGCCTCCTTTCACTCTGGCCACCAACCTGACCATGCAAGTGTCACAGAACCTGCAATTTGTTGCTGCCTAAGGTGAAATAACAGATGCCATCATGCCAACAGTTTGCCATCACATCATTTTTACACATTCAAACTGGGATGGCATTTCATCAATAAACAGAAACAATCAACCAAGTGCCTACCCCTGTGACTAATGGTGCTTTATTTTTCTCTTATGTGTGCTCCTACGTGGTACTCCCCCTGTGGCTTCAGCAGAAGTGGAAGTCCCTTGCTCACTTTGATGCTGCTCCTGCTTCAACACCTTTGGCAGGCATCCTCTGGGTTTCCGAGCCTGTGAGGGCTCACCAAATGTCTGCTCATCCTGCGGCAGTGCAGGGGCTGAGACGCCCATCTCAGTTGGGTGTGGACTCTGGTGGGGCTCTGACCGAGGGCTATGCAGTGGCATGGAAGTGTGAGCGCTTGGAGAGGAGCCCCCACTTCCTTGTTCTCTGCCACCAACTTCCCTCTCATGGGCCAGGTCCAACTCAGCGCTTACAAGTGGCTTGAGAGCACCTTGCTGCACATCAGGGGCACCATGGGGACCCGTGTCTGCACTGGCGGTCCTACTCAAAAGTACTTCCAAGAAGCTCTGGTTTCTCTGCTCAATAGCTACCCATCACTCCTCCAGAGATGTCAGTCTATTCTGAACAATCACCATGTTTTCCTGATTCTGGTGATTTATTTCCTGCATGGCCGTAGCTAGCCTTTCCACGGAGGTTGCCATCCTTTCCGTGTTGCTGCATATATGCGCCATTGCCTCCCCAACGGCACTGCTCATGTTAGAGTTGGACTCTTCCATCCTCTCCACACTTGCAGTGACCCTGGAGACAAGACCTGTCAGAGACTCCTGCGCCTGCTCCTGGAGTTCCAGCACCGCTCCCCTTCTGGATGGACCCAAAGACACAGGGTCCACATGCAGCAGAGCAATGCTAGGACAGTCCTGTGACCTCCGATGAGGACTCTCCGCTGCTGTCCCTGTCTCCACCACCTGATGATGCTCACCTGTGAGCTGTGATACACCAGGTGACAACACTACTCTATGTCCCGAAGGTCCCACTGAGGTGTGTGTATCTGCGTTAGTGCTGGGTACACTTACATCTGCTGACGCTGTGTCCTCAGAGGTTCCAGGCTCCTCTGAGGAGTCTTTGTGCTCAGCCTCTTCCTCGTCGACAGTGGGAGGAGGGGGGGCCTCTGTGGAAGGTCCTGTGGGGGACATTTGACGGAAGTGTGGCATGCACATGCAATAGTGCAGATGCTCAAGTGGCATTCTAATAATGTACACCAGCAGCCATTTCAGTTACTCAAGCAGTGTAAATGAGAGAGACGCAAAACTATTCTGTCACCAGCTTGGTCTGCCTCGTCTGTCTGTCCATCTTCCACTTCCACCTCCACCTCTGTGCCGCGATGTCCAGGGCTGCCTCTTCAGCCTGGGTGAGAAGGGCGAGGGAAGGTGGCCCTCCTCCTGTCTTCGTCCTTTCCCTTCTATTGTGGCTCTCTTTTCCTGCAGTGAGGGAGACAAGTGGAGTTGGAGTGAGAATGATGGAGTGACTGTAGAGAGTCCAGAGCATAGATGCTTAGAAGGAGACAAAGATGGAGTGAGGTTCCATGTCCAAGGGCCCTCCCTGTGTGTTGTTAGTCGTTGTCATTGCATAACATTGAAAGGGAGTGTGAGGGCAGCATAGTTGAATAGTGAAGTGATTGGGATCATAGAGTGAGAGGGATGGTGAAGGGTGCAAGGGTTGTAAGGGTAAAGTGGGATGTGGAGGAGGCGGTTGACAATGCAGAGTGCTGGTGATGAGAGGAGAAGGGGAGCAGAAGGAGGGTCAAGCTGAAGGTATACTCACTTTGCCTGATCTTACAAGGTCATTGAATCTTTTACGGCACTGCAGCCATGTTCTGCTGCACACTGATCTGGAGGTTATATCCCTTGCCAGCTGGACCCACACAGCCTTGGTTTCTTTGGGAGGCCTCTTCCTCCCAGATGAGGGGAAGAGCACCTCCATGCTCGCTCTCGCCCCCTCAACCAGCATATCCAGCGCCTCATCGGAGAAACTCGGGGAGGACCTTGCCTTGGAGTTGGCCATTCTTGAAGGAGATAACAGTTTGGAGGTGGGGCAGCATCGACCAAAGACCAGTGGAATGAGCCAAGACAGCAAGCAGTCCTTAAATGAAGCTGGATAAGTGACGTCAGCAGAGGCGAGTTTCAGTCCCAAAAGATTAATTGGCCCAGGGAACCCACACCTCTGAAATCAACTAGCCAATTAGGGGGGAAAATCACAAATTTTTCCCACCTCTCAGTGGAGGCGTGTTTGGAACCCACCCAAACCGAAACCCACCTCCAACCCACCTCCATTGGGAAAATCGCGCCCATAGTAGCAATGTAGCCAAGGTTGGGAACTAAATGTTCCAGGGTACTTGACATTTCAAAAAGACAGGCAGAATGGAAAAGGAGGGGGAGTAGCCCTGATAATAAAAGATGATATAAGGACAATAGCGAGAAAGGATCTCGGCCTGGAAGATCAAGAAGTAGAATCAGTATAGGTGGAGATAAGGCACAACAAGGGGCAGAAAACACTGGTAGAAGTAATATATAGGCCCCCTAACAATAGTTATACCGTTGGACAGAATATTAATCAAGAAATAGAAGGAGCTTGCAACAAAGGTAATACAATAATCTTGGGGGACTTTAATCATCATATAGACTGGACAAATCAAATTGGCAAAGGTAGTCTGGAGGACAAGTTCATGGAATGCATTCGGGACAGTTTCCTAGAACCAACCAGGGAACAGGCTATTTTAGAACTTGTACTGTGTAATGAGACAGGGTTAATTAGCAATCTCATAGTAAAGGATCCTCTGGGGCAGAGTGATCATAATATGATAGAATTTCACATTAATTTTGAGAGTGACTTGCCTAAGTCCGAAACTAGAGTCTTAGGGCTCGATTTTGCCAGGCCCGAGGAGGCGGGCGGGCCCGATCCCGCCTCCGAGCAATTTTCCCACATGCATGTTTTCTGACCCCATTTCCATCCCATCTCCAAGAGGTGGGATAGGCCCATAAGGCCCTTAACAAACACTTAATTGCCTCTATAATCCCATTTTGAGAGGCCTTTCTGATTTTAGCACATTTCCCACATACTGCACGTCTCCTCTGGAACACGTAAGTGGATTGCTTACTAACAGCTGCAGCTCCACCATTAAAAAGGAGTTTTCACCAATGATCACTTGGAGGTGGCAGAACTTTGTTGTCTCAGGTCTGGGGGAACTTTTAGCAGACCTACTCATTGTTGTAGAAGTTTGGAGCCAGACACCCATCTCCAGTGTGACCTCCTGGGAAACCCCTCTCCCCACCTTGAATGAGCGCTTCCTCAACTGAGGTATATAGCAGAAGAATGGGAACCATTTATTTCCTTTCCCCCTGGACATCAGATTCAGATGAAGACCAGCCGCGGCAGCAGCAGAACCCTGAACAACAGCAGCACCAACTGCAGGAGCAACAGTAGGAGTGCCAAGCTGCTGCTCACCCACCTGAAGCTGCACAGGGCAGAAGGCGCCAGCACATGGAAGCACGTTGGCGTAGGAGATACCCCCAAAACAGGGTCAACAGACAGAGGATCAGCTACCTCAACATGACTGAGCAGCAGTGCCAAAGGAGGCTCTGACTTTCGCGAGAGGTAGTGGGTGACATCTGCGCAATGCTGCAGCAAGTCCTGGAGCCCAGAGGAGTGGGTGGAAACCCCTTACCAGTGGTCGTCAAAGTCACCACCACACTCAAAGTTTGCTCAGGCTCATTCCTGGGATCAGCAGCAGCCATCAGCGGTGTCTCCCAGGCGGCCGCATACACTTGCATCATGCAGGTAACCGATGCCCTCTTTGCCATTGCGCACAATTACATCAATTTTTCCAAGGATCAAGCCAGTGTAACTGCGTGTGCGGTTGGGTTTGACAATCTGACAGGCTTTCCAAGGGTACAAGGCGTCGTTGACTGCACACATGTGGCCCTTAAGGCACCCCATCACAATCCAGGTAGTTTTGTCAACTGCAAGGGCTTCCACTCCCTCAACATACAGCTGGTGTGTGACCACAAGAAGGAAATTTTGCATGTTTGCGCCAAGTACCCTGGCAGTTGCCATGATTCCTTCATCCTGCGCCAGTCAAGTGTGCCTCCACTCTTCAGTCTGCCAGACCAAATTTTCGGATGGCTACCTGGAGACAAGGGCTATTCCCTAAAGACGTGGCTAATGACGCCATTGAGGAGCCCATCCAATGAAGCTGAGGAGCGCTACAACTCCAGCCACATTTCCACCAGATCCATAATCGAGCAAACCATAAGCTTGCGGAAGATACGCTTCAGATGCCTTGATAGATCAGGTGGAGCCCTGCAGTACTCAGCAGCCAGGGTCTCCAGAATGGTCGTGGTCTGCTGTGCACTTCACAACATGGCACAGCATTGTGGCTTGCAGATGCCTGAGGAACAAATGGCTCATCACATAGCCTCCTCAGATGAGGAGGAGGAGGAGGAGAGCGACAATGAACAGTTTGCAGAGGTGCATCAACCAGCGGCAGCAGCATGCGAGCACATTGCTGCCCGGGATGCAAGGGACGCAAACATCTTGGCCAGATTTTCTTAGCCTAGCCAATCAAGCACTTTTGCCTCGCAGCTTCTTACCAGAGCATCGACAATGGCCAAGAACCTGTGGATTCCTATTACCCTGACCACCATACTGACAATTGCAAGTCACCCTAAGCCCTCAATGTGGAAGTCCCGTTTGTAAAATGACACACGCCACAACTTCCACAGTTTGCCAGCAGCATTTTTTTATCACAACAAGCAACTGATGGCATTTCAAAAATAAACACAACATGGGTTTAAATCAAACATGGCCACAGTAAATAATAATACTAAAAGATCTAAGAGCGTTAAAAAAACAAGCCTGAAGGCTTTGTGTCCTAATGCGAGGAGCATTCATAATAAGGTGGATGAATTAGCTGCGCAAATAGAGGTAAACGAATATGATATGATTGGGATTACGGAAACATGGCTCCAGGGTGGCCAAGGCTGGGAACTCAACATCCAGGGGTATTCAATATTCAGGAAAGATAGGCAAAAAGGAAAGGGAGGTGGGGTAGCATTGCTGGTTAAAGAAGGGATTAACACAATTGTAAGGAAGGATATTAGCTCTGATGATGTGGAATCTGTATGGGTAGAACTGAGAAATACCAAGGCGCAGAAAATGTTAGTGGGAGTGGTATATAGACCTCCAAACAGTAATGCGGAGGTCGGGGATGGCATTGAACAGGAAATTAGAGAAGCGTGCAATAAGGGCACAGCAGTTATCATGGGTGACTTTAATCTACATATAGACTGAGCTAACCAAATTAGTAACAATACTGTGGAGGAGGAATTCCTGGAGTGTATACGGGATGGTTTCCTGGAACAATATGTCGAGGAACCAACTAGAGATCAGGCCATCTTAGACTGGGTATTATATAATGAGAAAGGAGTAATTAGCAATCTTGTGCGAGGCCCCTTGGATCGGAGCAATCATAATATGATAGAATTCTTCATTAAGATGGAGAGTGAAATACTTGACTCAGAGACTAGGGCCCTGAATTTAAATAAAGGAGACTATGATGGTATGAGGTGCGAGTTGGGTAGGATTGATTGGGGAATGTCACTCAAAGAGTTGACGGTGGATAGGCAATGGCAAACATTCAAAGATCGCATGGATGAACTACAGAATTTGTTCATCCCAGTTTGGCATAAAAATAAAACAAAAAAGGTGACTCAACTGTGGCTAACAAGGCAAATTAGGGATAGCATAAGAACCAAGGAGAGGACATATAAATTGGCCAGAAAAAGCAGTAAACCTGAGGATTGGGAGCAGTTTAGGATCCAACAAAGGAGGACAAAGGGATTAATTAAGAGGGGGAAAATAGAGTATGAGAGTAAGCTTGCAGGGAACATAAAAACTGACTGTAAAAGCTTTTATAGATATGTGAAGAGAAAAAGATTGGTGAAGTCAAGCATAGGTCCCTTGCAGTCACAATCAGGGGAGTTTATAATGGGGAACAAAGAAATGGCAGACCAATTAAATACATACTTTGGTTTTGTCTTCACAAAGGAGGACACAAATAACCTCCCAAAGATGTCGGGGAACATAGGGTTTAATGAAAGGGAGGAACTGATAGAAATCAGTATTTGTAGGGAAATGGTGTTAGGGAAATTGATGGGATTGAGGGCCGATAAATCCCCAGGGCCTGATAATCTACATCCTAGGGTACTTAAGGAAGTGGCCCTAGAAATAGTAGATGCATTGCTGGTCATCTTCCAACATTTGATAGACTCTGGAACAGTACCCATGGATTGGCGGGTAGCTAATGTTACCCCACTGTTCAAAAAGGGTGGTAGAGAGAAAACGGGGAATTACAGACCGGTAAGCCTGACATCGGTAGTGGGGAAAATGCTAGAGTCCATTATAAAGGATGTAATAGCAGAGCACTTGGAAAAAAGTGACCGGATCGGACAAAGTCAACATGGCTTTACAAAAGGTAAATCGTGCTTGACTAATCTACTGGAATTTTTTGAGGATGTAACTGGTAAAATAGATAAGGGAGAACCAGTGGATGTGGTGTATTTGGATTTTCAAAACGCTTTCGATAAGGTCCCGCATAAGAGATTAGCGTGTAAAATTAAGGCACATGGGATTGGGGGCAAGGTATTGACTTGGATAGAGAACTGGTTGGCAGACAGAAAGCAAAGAGTTGGAATAAACGGCTCTTTTTCCAAGTGGCAGGCAGTGACTAGTGGGGTACCGCAGGGATCAGTCCTTGGACCCCAGCTATTCACAATATATATTAATGATCTGGACGAGGGAACTAGATGTAATATCTCCAAGTTTGTAGACGGCACAAAGCTGGCTGGGCATGTGTGCTGTGAGGAGGATGCCGAGAAACTCCAGTATGATTTGGACAGGTTGGGTGATTGGGCAGAAGCATGGCAGATGCAATATAACGTGGATAAATGCGAGGTTATCCACTTTGGTGTCAAAAACAGGAAGGCAGATTATTATCTAAATGGCAATAGATTGGGAGAAGGGGAAGTGCAACGAGACCTGGGCGTCCTTGTGCACCTGTCGCTGAAAGTAAGCATGCAGTTGCAGCAGGCGGTTAAGAAGGCAAATGGTATGTTGGCCTTCGTAGCGAGAGGGTTTGAGTACAGGAACAAGGATGTCTTGCTGCAGTTGTACAGGGCCTTGGTGAGGCCACATCTTGAGTATTGTGTGCAGTTTTGGTCGCCTTATCTGAGGAAAGATGTACTTGCCATGGAAGGAGTGCAGCGAAGATTCACCAGACTGATACCTGGGATGGCAGGAATGACGTATGAGGAAAGATTGTGTCGTTTGGGCTTGTACTCGCTGGAGTTTAGAAGAATGAGAGGGGATCTCATCGAAACTTATAAAATTCTAACAGGACTAGACAGACTAGATGCTGGAAGGATGTTCCTGATGGTCGGGGAGTCCAGAACCAGGGGTCACAGTCTAAGGATAAGGGGTAAGCCATTTAGGACAGAGATTAGGAGGAATTTCTTCACCCAGAGAGTGGTGAACCTGTGGAATTCTCTGCCAAAGAAGGCAGTAGAGGCCAATTCATTAAATATATTCAAGAAGGAGTTGGATATATTTCTTAAGGCTAAAGGGATCAAGGGATATGGAGAGAAGGCAGGAACAGGGTACTGAATTTGGATGATCAGCCATGATCTCATTGAATGGTGGAGCAGGCTCGAGGGGCCGAATGGCCTACCCCTGCTCCTATCTTCTATGTTTCTATGTTTCTATTACACCAAAGTGACTACCCTTGTGACTACTTGTTCCTCTTCCTCTTACGCGTGCTCCTACATGGTGCATCCCCTGTGGTTTCAGCAGATGTGGAGGCCCCTTGCTCACTTTCTTGCTGCTCCTGCCTCGACACCTTTGGCAGGCATCCTGTGAGGGCTCAGCAACAGTCTGCTGCTCCTTTGGCTATGCAGGGGTTGAGACGCCGATCTCAGTTGGGTGGGGACTCTGGTGGGGCTCTGACTGAGGGCTCTGCAGTGGTATGGTTGTGTGAGCACTTGGAGAGGAGCCCCCACTTCCTTGTTGTCTGCCACCAACATCCCTCTCATGGGTCAGCCCCACTTCAGAGCTAGCAAGTGGCTGGACAGCACCTTTCTGCACTTCAGGAGGGCCATGAGGAGCTGTTTCTGCGCTGGAAGTCCTATTACAGAGGACTTCCATGAAGGTCTGGTTTCTCTGCTCAATAGCTGAGCATCGCTCCTCAAGAGATGTCAGTCTATTCTGAACAATGACCATGTTTTCACAACCCTCCTCCTGTCCTCACTCTTTCCCTCTTATTGTGGGCTCTCTTTTCCTGCAATGAGGGACACAAGTGGAGTTTGAGTGAGAATGAAGAAGTGAGTGCAGAGATTCCATAGTATAGATGCTTAGAAGGAGACAAAGGGCCCTCCCTGTGTGTTGTAAGTTGTCATTGCATCACAGTGATAGAGAGTGTGAGGGCTGCATGGTCGAATAGTTCAGTGAATGTGACCATAGAGAGAGAGGAAATGGGTAAGGGTGCAGGGATGTAAGTGTCAAGTGGGATGTGGAGGAAGAGGTTGGCAAAGCAGAGTGCTGGTGAGGAGAGGCGATGGGGATGAGATTGAGGGTGATGGGAAAGTCATACTCACTTTTATGTGCAGAGGTCATGAAACCTCTTCCTGCATGGCAGCCAGGTACTGCGGCACATAGAGATGGAGTTGACCTCCTGGGCCACTTGCAGCCACACAGCTTTAGTCTGCTGGGTGGCTTTTTTTCTCCCTGAGGAAGGGAAGAGCACCTCCTTATTAGATCTAGCTCCCTGCACTAGAGCTTGGAGGGAGGGCTCATCAAAGCGAGGTGCACACTTTTGCTTGCTGGTGGACATGGTCAGTAAATGAAGCCCTTCATACAATGTCCAAAGCATTTCCAGTCTCCAGAAGAAGCAAGGCTGCTTACAGGCCTTAAATCCAGCAGCACTGATGACGTCATCGGAGGCGACTTTCAGGATGAAAAGATTAATTGGGCCAGGGGCTCTCACACGCTGGAAATCAAGTGCCCAATTAGGGGAAAATCGCAATTTTTTCCCACTTCACATCGGAGCCGGGGTCCTGACACAATTTCCACCTGACACGCCCCAGCCCGCCCACACTGACAAAATCCAGCCCTTAAACTCAAATAAAGCCAATTACATAGGAATGAGGGACGAGTTGGCTCAGGCAGCTTGGAAAAATAGATTAATAGGTATGGTGGTAGATTAGCAGTGGCTAGCAATTAAAGAAATATTTCATAATTCTCAACAAAAACACATTCCATTGAAAAACAAAAACTCCACAGGAAAAGTGGTCCAACCATGGCTAACTAAAGAAGTTAAGGATAACATTAGATTGAAGGAAGAAACTTATAATGTTGCAAAGAATTTAAATGAAACCCTGAATATTGGGAGAGTTTCAGAAACCAACAAAGGTTGACCAAAAAATTGATCAAAAGGGAAAAAATAGAATGAGAGAAAACTAGCAAAAAATATAAAAGCAGATTGTAAAAGTTTCTACAAGTATGTAAAAAGGAAAAGGGTAGCAAAAGTAAACATTGGTCCCTTAGAGACTGAGACAGGAGAAATTATTTTGGAGAATAAGGAAATGGCAGAAACGTTAAACAAATATTTTGTATCTATCTTCACAGTAGAAGACACAAAAAGCATACCAAAAATGGTGGGGAACCAAAGGTCTGATGAGGTTGAGGAACTTAACGTAATTAATATAATTAGGGAAAAAGTACGAGAGAAACTTACGGGACTAAAAGCCGACAAATCCCCTGGACCTGACGGCCTACATCCTAGGGTTCTAAAAGAGGTGGCTGAAGATATAGTAGATGTATTGGTTTTGATTTTCCAAAATTCGCTAGAATCTGGAATGGTCCTAGTGGATTGGAAGATCGCAAATGTAATACCACTATTCACGAAAGGAGGGAGAGAAAAATCATGGAACTACAGGCCAGTTAGCCTGACATCAGTCATCGGGAAAATGCTGGAATCCATTGTTAAGGAAGTGGTATCAAGTCACTTAGAAAATCATAACATGATTAGGCAGAATCAACATGGTTTTATGAAAGGGAAATCGTGTTTGAAAAATTAATTAGAATTTTTTGAGGATGTAATTAACAGGGTAGATAGAGGGGAACCAGTGGATGTAGTACATTTGGATTTCTAAAAGGCATTCGATAAGGTGCCACATAAAAGATTATTACACAAGATTAGGGCTCATGGGGTTGGGGGTAATATAGTAGCATGGATAGAGGATTGGTTAACGGACAGAAAACAGAAAGTAGGAATAAACTGATCTTTTTCAGGTTGGCAGGCTGTAACTAGTGGGGTGCCGCAAGGATCAGTGTTGGGGCCTCAGCTATTTACAATCTATATTAATGACCTAGATGAAGGGGGCGAGTGTAATGTATACAAGTTTGCTGATGATACAAAGTTAGGTGGGATAGTAAGCTGTGAGGAGAACACATCTGCAAAGGGATATAGATAGATTAAGTGAGTGGGCAGTAAGGTGGCAGATGGAGTAAAATGTAGGTTAATGAGTATAATGTGATGTGTATAATGAGTATAATGTGAGGTTATTCACTTTGGTAGGTTATTCACTTTGGTCTTCGACGCGAGTGTCCTCAAATCCATCCCAAAGCATGCTACCCGCCACCATCTCAGCACAACCCAAGCCCAGCATGATGTTGAAAGGGCCATCCGACAACTGAAGAGCAACAAGGCCTCAGGAGCAGATGGAATCCCCGCCGAGGCACTAAAGCATGACAGAGAAGCACTACTGGCGTGAATTCATGAACTCATTTCTCTTATCTGGAAGGAAGAGAGCATGCCAGGGGATCTCAGAGACGCCATAATTGTGACCATCTTCAAGAAAGCTGACAAGTCCGATTGAGGTAATTACAGAGGAGCTTTCCTGCTGTCTGCCACAGGGAAAGTCATCACAAGAATCCTCCTCAATCGCCTTCTCCCAGTGGCCGAAGAGCTCCTCCCAGAGTCGCAATGCGGATTCCGCCCACTAAGGGGCACAATGGACATGATCTTCACCACACGTCAATTATAAGAGAAATGCAGGGAACAGCACCAACCGCTGTACATGGCCTTCTTTGATCTCACAAAGGCCTTCGAAACTGTCAACTATGAGGGATTATGGAGTGTCCTCCTCAAATTCAGCTACCCTCAAAAGTTTGTCACCATCCTCCACCTGCTTGATGACGACATGCAAGCCATGATCCTGACCAATGATTCCACCACAGACCCAATTCACGTACGAACCGGGGTCAAGCAAGGCTGTGTCATCGTACCAACGCTCTTTTTGATCTTCCTTGCGGCAGTGCTCCATCTCAACCTCAGTAAGCTCCCCACTGGAGTGGAGCTAATTTACAGAACAAACGGGAAACTGTTCAACCTCCGTCACCTCCAGTCCAGATCCAAGGTCGTTCCCATCCTCTGTCGCTGAATTACAGTATGCAGACGACGCTTGCGTCTGCACTCACTCAGAGGTCAAACTCCAAACCATCGTCAATGTTAGATCCGTGTATCTTAATGAAGTGTCCTTCAATAATCAGACAAAGACTGCAGGGAATGATCAACAGGTGTTTACTGAATGAGGGTTCAAACTGCAACTGACTGTACAGCTCACTCCTCAGGGTTTATATACAGGTGTGGTCACTGCCGGTACTACAGGATACAGGAGCTGTAAAAAGTAGTTCTCCCCCTTAAAGGTACATACATTACAATTCCTCCCCTTTTAGAGTAACAGTACCATAACACTCATTTAACAATTAAATATCAAACTAAATACAATTAACACTTTTAACATGCAACATTAACTGAAAATAGTCTATTTATAAATTCAGTCTTTGGGGAGGCTTCCTGATTTTTTCTGGATAACGCCTTTCCCGAGAGTCTCGCTCTTGGTGCGGAGGCGATTCTAACACCCTGTCGTCAGTTGATTCATCAGCTTCCAATGCTATTGTTTCTGAGGTAGATGCGACCTGTACATTGGGTTCCTCACCAGGTATGTATGGCCGAGACATGGGGTTGACTCGTTCCTGTGACTCTAGGATCTGGTCAGCATGGCGTCTCACAATGTTCTCCCCAACATCCACTGTGTACATTAGTGGCCCCTGCCGTGTGCATATCGTTCCTGGTTGCCATTTCTCTGTTCGGTAGTCGCGGGCCAAGACTGGTTGCCCTACATTGAAGCTCCTTGTCAGCTTCTCATTGATGTGCTGGAATTGCTTACTCTCAACATCTCTTCGTACATTTGGTCTGAGCAAATCCAGACGAGATCTCAACCTTCGGTTAAAGAACATCATGGCCGGGGCCTGGTTGGTGACTGCATGTGTCGCATTTCTGTAGGCTAACAGGAAATTGTCCACCTTATGCTGCAGTGGAATGTCGTCATCGCACATGGCCTTTACTGCTTTTTTAAAGGTTTGTACGAACCTCTCAGCCAATCCGTTTGTGGCTGGATGATACGGGGCGGATGTGTAATGCCTTACCAAATTCCTTTTCATAAATCTTCGAAATTCTTCGCACACAAACTGTGGTCTGTTATCAGAGCAAATCTCCTCTGGCAAGCCGTTCCTGGCAAAAATGGTCCATAGGACTGCAATAGTTTTCTCCGTAGTGGTGGAGGACATTTTGATCACCTCAGGCCATTTCGAGTGCGCATCCACGGCTATTAAAAACATTGAGTCCATGAATGGACCAGCAAAATCAACATGCATCCGTTGCCATGGAGATGAAGGCCACTCCCATGGGTGTAGAGGGGCATGTGGTGGTGCATTTTGGACCTTCTGGCATCCTGAGCAGCTCTTTGTCAGGTCCTCGATTTGCTGATCGATCCCCGGCCACCACACATAAGCCCTAGCAAGGCTTTTCATTTTCACCCCTCCCAGATGACCTTCGTGAAGCTCATTCAGAACTCTCTCCCTTAACTTGGGTGGAATTACCACTCGGGATCCACACATCAAGGTCCCCTGGCATACTGACAGCTACTCTCTTCTGGATGAGAATGCTGGCAACAGTGAGTCGCCATGTGCTGGCCATCCCTTCACCGTCAAATCATATACCCGAGACAGTGTCGGGTCATTTCAGGTCCCCTTCTCTATACCAGCGTTAGTTACTGGCAAGCATTCAATTATAGTCGAATGAAATATTTCGACAGGATCCACTGCTGGTGCTTCCTCTGCAGTAGGCAGTGGCAGGCGTGATAGCCCATCAGCGTTTCCATGCTGTTTCGTGCCCTTATACTCGATTTCATATTGGTGCGCCCCTAGAAAAAGGGACCATCTTTGTAGCCGTTGCGCAGTCATCACCAGAACGCCCTTCTTTGGATTAAAGATGGAGACAAGTGGTTGGTGGTCAGTCAGCAAGGTGAACTTCTGCCCGTGCAGATAGTCATAGAGTCATAGAGTCATAGAGTTTTACAGCACAGAAAGAGGCCCTTCGGCCCATCGTGTCTGCGCCGCCCTTCCATCCCTGTCCAGTCTAATCCCATTTTCCAGCATTTGGTCCATAGCCTTGTATGCAATGGCATTTCAAGTGCTCATCCAAATGCTTCTTGAATGTTGTGAGGGTTCCTGCCTCTACCACCCTTTCAGGCAGTGCGTTCCACATTCCAACCACCCTCTGGGTGAAAAAGTTCCTCCTCAAATCCCCTCTAAATCTCCTGCCCCTTACCCTGAATCTATGCCCCCTTGTTATTGACCCCCCTACTGAGGGGAAAAGTTCCTCTTTATCTACCCTATCTATGCCCTTCATCATTTTGTACACCTCAATCAGGTCCCCCCTCAGCCTTCTTTGCTCCAAGGAAAACAACCCCAGCCTGTCCAGCCTCTCTTCATAGCTGAGGCGCTCCATCCCAGGTAACATCCTGGTGAATCTTCTCTGCACCCTCTCCAAAGCAATCACATCCTTCCTATAGTGAGGCGACCAGAACTGCACACAGTACTCCAGCTGTGGCCTCACCAGCGTTTTGTACAGCTCCATCATAACCTCCCTGCTCTTATATTCTATGCCTCGGCTAATGAAGGCAAGTATCCCATATGCCTTTTTAACCACCTTATCTACCTGTTCCGCTGCCTTCAGGGATCTATGTACATGTACACCAAGGTCCCTCTGACCCTCTGTACTTCCTAGCGTCCTACCACTCATTGTGTATTCCCTTGCCTTATTTGTCCGTCCAAAATGCATCACCTCGCACTTTTCAGGGTTAAATTCCATTTGCCACTTTTCCGCCCATCTGACCAACCCGTTTATATCGTCCTGTAGCCTGAGGCTTTCCTCCTCACAATTTACCACCCCACCAATTTTCGTGTCATCTGCGAACTTACTGATCATACCTTTTACATTCTCATCCAAATCATTTATGTAGATCACAAACAACAAGGGACCCAGCACCGATCCCTGAGGTACCCCACTGGACACAGGCTTCCAGTCACAAAAGCAACCTTCGACCATCACCCTCTGCCTCCTGCCACTCAGCCAGTTTAGGATCCAACGCGCCAAGGCACCCTGGATCCCATGGGCTCTTACCTTCTTGACCAGTCTCCTATGCGGGACCTTGTCAAAAGCTTTACTGAAGTCCATGTAAACCACATCCACAGCATTTCCCTCATCCACCCCCCTAGTCACCCCCTCGAAAAATTCAATCAGATTTGTCAGACATGATTTACCCTTGACAAAGCCATGCTGACTATCCCCGATTAATCCTTGCCTCTCCAAGTGGAGACTAATTTTGTCCCTCAGAATTTTTTCCAATAATTTCCCTACCACAGATGTTAGACTCACTGGCCTGTAATTCCCTGGTTTATCCCTGCTACCCTTCTTGAATAATGGTACTACGTTAGCTGTTCTCCAGTCCTCTGGTACATCCCCTGTGGCCAGAGAGGTTCTGAAAATTTGTGTCAGAGCCCCTGCAATCTCCTCCTTTGCCTCCCACAGCAGCCTGGGATACATCTCGTCTGGGCCTGGGGATTTATCCACTTTTTGGCCTGCTAAAACCGCTAGCACCTCCTCCCTCTCGATGCTAATATGTTCAAGTATGTCACAGTCCCCTTGCCCGATTTCTATGTCTGCATCGTCTTTCTCCATAGTGAACACAGATGCAAAAAATTCATTTAATACCCCGCCTACATCATCTGGCTCTACACACAGATTGCCACTTTGGTCCCTAATGGGCCCTACCCTTTCCCTGGTTATCCTCTTGCCCTTAATATACTTATAAAACATCTTAGGATTTTCCTTTATTTTGCTCGCCAGTGTTATTTCATGGCCCCTCCTTGCCCTCCTAATTTCTTTTTTAAGTATGCCCCTGCACTTTTTATACTCCTCTAGGGCTTCTTCCGTCTTTAGTCTTTTGTAACTGCCAAAAGCACCCCTTTTATTTCTGATGCATTTTTGTATATCCCTTGTCATCCAAGGTTCCCTTTGCTTGTTAGTCCCACCCTTGACCTTTACAGGAACATGTTGGCGTTGTACTCTCTCTATTTCCCTTCTGAAAATCTCCCACTGTTTTGATGCGGATTTTCCTATAAGTAGCTGCTCCCAGTCCACTTTGGCCAGATCCTGCCTTATCATATTAAAATCGGCCTTCCCCCAATTTAGAACCCTAATTTCCGGGCCGTCTTTGTCTTTTTCCATGACCACCTTAAATCTCACCGAATTATGGTCACTGTCGCCAAAATGCTCTCCTACTGACACTTCCACCACTTGCCCGGCTACATTCCCCAGAATTAGGTCCAGTACCGCCCCCTCTCTTGTAGGACTTTCTACATGCTGGCTCAAAAAGCTCTCCTGGATGCACTTTAAGAATTCTGCACCCTCTAAGCCTTTCACACTCTGACTAACCCAATTTATATTGGGGAAGTTGAAATCCCCCACTATTATTACCCTATTATTTTCGCACTTCTCTGCGATTTGCCTACATATCTGTTCCTCTATCTCCCCCTGACTGTTTGGGGGCCTATAGTACACTCCCAGCAAAGTGCTTGCCCCCTTTTTGTTTTTAAGTTCTACCCATATGGCCTCATTAGAGGAACCCGCTAATATATCATCCCTCCTTACAGCAGTAATTGACTCCTTAATTAATATTGCAACACCCCCTCCTCTTATACACCCCCCTCTGTCTCGCCTGAAGATTCTATACCCCGGAATATTCAGCTGCCAGTCCTGACCCTCCCTCAACCATGTCTCCGTGATAGCACAAATATCGTACTCCCATGTATTCAACAACAACTTCAGTTCATCCACCTTTTTTACAAGACTCCTTGCATTAAAATAAATGCCCTCCAGCCCTGCCATATTCCCTTTTGCCTTCAAATATTTGCTCTGCCTTCCCAGCTGACTTGTTTTTTCCTGTGTATTTGTCTGTAAATCACCCCCTACTATAGCTCCACTCTGTACCCCATCCCCCTGCCAAGTTAGTTTAAACCCCCCGCAGCAGTGCTAGCAATAGTGATTGAACTTTTTCACTCCCCGCACTAGGCTGAGGGCCTCTCTGTCAATCTGGGCGTAGTTACGCTCGGCTGAGGTTAGTGATCGAGACGCAAAGGCTACTGGCCTCTCCGAGCCGTCCGGGAATTTGTGCGACAGCACCGCTCCAATGCCATAGGGTGATGCATCACACGCCAACCGAATTGGTAGTGCTGGGTTGAAATGAGCCAACACCTCTTTTGATGTGATCAATGCTTTGCTCTTCTGGAAAGCTCGTTTACATTCATCACTCCACTTCCATGGTACCCCCATTTGCAGTAGGGTGTTCAGTGGGTGTAGTACGGTAGACAAATTCGGCAAGAACTTATGGTAGTAGTTCACCAGCCCGAGGAACGACCTCAGTTGTGACACATTTTCCGGTGCTGGAGCCTTGACTACTGCCTCAATCTTTTCAGGGGACTTATGTAACCCCTCTTTATCAATAACATGGCCACAATACGAGATCTGCTTCTGGAAAAACTCACATTTGTGGCGATTAGCTCGGAGCCCATATTCCTTCAATCTAGTGAGCACCTGCTCCAGGTTGGCGAGGCGATCACTGTCATTTTTGCCCGTGACCAGGATGTCGTCCAAATAACACTGGGTCCCTGGAATCCCTTGCAGGACTTGTTCCATTGCCCTTTGACAAATAGCCGGAGCTGATGCTACCCCGAACACCAGCCGGTTGTATTGGTAGAGACCTTTATGAGTGTTGATCGTGAGGTACTGTTTCGAGGCTTCTTCTACCTCCATTTGCAGGTACGCCTCGGCCAGATCAATCTTAGTGAAGCGTTTCCCTCCAGATAGCGAGGCGAAAATATCTTCAATCCGCGGAAGCGGATATTGTACAGTGTGAAGGACTGGGTTCACTGTCACCTTAAAGTCCCCACAGATGCAAACCTTCTTTGGTTCCCCAGGCGTATTACTCAACGACCTCTTCATTACAGGAATGATGGGTGTAGCCCACTCGCTCCAGTCCACTTTGGACAGTACTCCTGAATGTTCCAAACCTTCCAGCTCTGCTTCGACGGCTGGGCGGATCGCATAAGGTACCGGTCTGGCCTTAAAAAACTTTGGGCTTGCATTTTCCTCTATTTTGATCGTCGCTGTTATGCCTTTTAGTGTTCCGAGTCCCTGCTGGAACACTTCTTGTGTGTCAGTTAGCATTTTTGACAGTCGTCCAGGTGTGACGTCATCATCCTTTTTGGCATCTACAGTCAGTGCTTGTATGGAATGCCAATCAAGCTGGATCTTCCGGATCCATTCACGTCCTAGTAGTGGTGGTCCTCCATCTGGCAATACATATAGGTCCATTTTTGGTGTTTCCTTGCCGTTATATATAACGTTCATCCTTATTTTTCCTTTGGGATAGACTTTTTGCCCCGTGTACGTCTTCAAGACAATCTTTGTATCTCTCAAGGGTATATGTGAGAATAGCCGCTTGTAGTCCCTTCGGTTTATGACTGTTAGGGCTGATCCTGTGTCCAATTCCATTTTCACTTGGACTCCTGCTATCTTGAGCGTGGCCCAGATAGTTTGGTGATCCTCCGTTTTGATCACATTATGTAGTTTCAGACAACCCAGCTCCTTGCTTCCGGAGTCTGTATCACTCTTCTGTTCGTCTGAACTACTCTCCGTCACCTTATGTACCTTCTTGCACTTCTCCTGTGGAGATTTCTTACTGCTGGTTTTCTTTCCCGACCTGCAGACTCTTGCTATGTGTCCTACTTTTCCACACTGTCTGCACACTTTGTCCTTGAACCAGCAATCATTATGGTCGTGTGTTGTTCTGCCACAGCGATAGCACTCCACTGTTCCGTATGACATTTCATTTGTGCCATATTCTTGCGGTCTCCATTGTATCTCTGCAGCGTCCCGTGCTGCTGCTTCGTGTGATACTGCAATGCTGAAAGCCTTGTCCAGCGTAAGCTCCTTTTCTGATAGAAGCCGTTTCTGGGTTCCTTCACTTTGAAGCCCACACACAAACTTGTCCCTTAAAGTATCTGCTAGTCCCGTTCCAAACTGGCAGTGTTTCGATAGCTTGCGCAGTTCCGTTAAATACTCAGCATTACTTTCATCTTTATGCTGGTTCCTTTTGTGAAACTTAAATATTTCTGCTATCAGCAGCGGTGTGGGGTTTAAGTGGTCCTGTAGGATTGACACTATGTTTTCAAAATCCTTTTCTACTGGCTTCTCTGGGGTTACTAGGTTTCGTAGTAAGCCATACGTTTTTGCACCCATTGAATTCAACAATACCAGCACTTTCTTGTCATCTGGCACTTAATTCGCCTTGCAGTATACTTCTATGCGTTCGACATATGTCGTCCAATCTTCGACTTCATTGTCAAACGCTGTGATACTGCCACTCTTCGGCATTTGTGGGTGTGGTTAGACTGGCTTAACATGGCGTCTCCCGCGCTTTCCTTTCTCCCCCGCTGCGGCTTAAAATGGCGTCTCCTGCGCTTTCCTTTCTTCCCTGCTGCGGCTTAAAATGGCGTCTCCCGCGCTGCTGCCAACGCCGCTCTCGGCGGTCCTCGTGGCAAATGGCGACGCCCTGTGGGTTTCGTGCGCTGCTCCTGCGCTGCTGCCAATGCCACTCTCTGCGGTCCTCGTGGCAATGGCAGCGCCTCGCGATTTCCTGTGCGCCTCTCTCCCCCGTTGATGCTGCTCGGCCCTTGAACACCGGCTGCGCTCTGCTCTCTCTCGTCTCTCTCCCCCGTTGACGCCGCTCGGTCCTGAACACCGGCTGCACCCTGTGCGCTCTGCCTTCTCTCTCCCCCGTCGACGCTGCTCGGCCTTTTTCTGTGCCACTCGGTCGGCTCTAGCCGCCGCTGTCCGGGAAGGGTCTGCGCAGTACCTGTTGCCAGCCCGCCTCGCTGGACCACCGTGACTGGAAAGCCAAGCCTAGCTCTCGACAGCCTCCCCGCGATGCTCAAATCTCCGCTGGATGACTGGGCGGTTGCCCGTGGTCGACGCCCGTGCCTCTGGACTCGACCTCCTTCCACTGTTCTCCAGGAGCGAATCCCTGGGAGGTGATGCAGAGTTGCAGGTAGGTTCGAATTTGCTCGTCGCCAATGTTAGATCCGTGTATCTTAATGAAGTGTCCTTCAATAATCAGACAAAGACAGCAGGGAACGATCAACAGGTGTTTACTGAATGAGGGTTCAAACTGCAACTGACTGTACAGATTACTCCTCAGGGTTTATATACAGGTGTGGTCACTGCCGGTACTACAGGATACAGGAGCTGTAAAAAGTCGTTCTCCCCCTTAAAGGTACATACATTACAATTAACACCTTTACCGAAGCATACAAGAGCATGGGCCTTACACTAAACATCCGTAAGACAAAGGTCCTCTACCAACCTCCCCTCGCCACACAGTACTGCCCCCCGATTATCAAAATCCATGACAAGGCCTTGGATAACATGGACCACTTTCCATACCTCAGGAGCCTACTGTCAACAAGGGCAGACGTCGACGACGAAGTCCAACACCACCTTCAGTGTGCCAGTGCAGCCTTCGGTCGCCTGAGGAAGAGAGTGTTTGAAGACCAGGACCTCAAACCCGACACTAAGCTCATGTTCTACAGAGCAGCAGTGATACCCGCCCTGCTGTATGCCTCAGAGACGTGGACCATGTACAGCAGGCACCTCAAAGCACTGGAGAGGTACCACCAATGCTGCCTCCGCAAGATCCTGCAAATCCATTGGCAGGATAGGCGCACCAACGTCAGTGTTCTTGCTCAGGCCAACATCCCCAGCATCGAAGCTTTGACCACGCTCAATCAGCTCCGATGGACAGGTCAGATTGTCCGCATGCCCGATACAAGACTCCCAAAACAAACGCTCTACTCGGAGCTCCGGCACAGCAAGAGAGCCCCAGGTGGGCAGAGGAAACGCTTCAAGGACACCCTCAAAGCCTCCTTGAAAAAGTGTAACATCCCCACCGACACCTGGGAATCCCTGGCCCAAGACCGCACAAAGTGCAGGAGAAGCATCCGGGAAGGCGCCGAACACCTCGAGTCTCTTTGCCGGGAGCAAGCGGAAGCCGAGCGCAGGCAGTGCAAGGAGCGCACGTCAACCAAAGCACCCCACCTACCCGCCCCTTCAACCACCGTCTGCCCCACTTGTGTCAGAGACTGTAGGTCTCGCATTGGACTCATCAGTCACCTGCGAACTCATTTTTAATCGGTTCCGAGGAACTGCCTAAGAAGAAGAAGAGGAATAGAAAAACAGAATATTTTTTAAATGGTGAGAAACTTTGAAATGTTGCTGTTGAGAGAGATTTGGGTGTCCTCGTGCAAGAAACACAGAAAACTAGCATGCAGGTACAGCAAGCAATAAGGAAGGCAAATGGCACGTTGGCCTTTATTGCAAGGGGGTTGGAGTAGAAGAGTAAGGAAGTCTTGCTACAATTGTACAGGGCCTTGGTGAGACCACACCTGGAGTACTGTGCACAGTTTTGGTCTCCTTATCTAAGGAAGGATATACTTGCCTTGGAGGTGGTGCAACAAATGTTCACTGGATGATTCCTGGGGTGAGAGGTCTGTTGTATGATGAGAGATTGTATAGAATGAGAGGTGATCTCATTGAAACATACAAGATTCAGGTTGTTTCCCCTTGTTTTCCCTGGCTGGAGTTTCTAGAACTGGGGGGAATAGTCTCAGGATAAGGGGTAGGCCATTTAAGACTGAGATGAGGAGGAATTTCTTCACTCATAGGGTTGTGAATCTTTGGAATTCCCTGACCCAGAGGGCTGTGAATGCTGAGTCTTTGAGTATATTCAAGGCTGAGATAGATAGGAGGACCGAGTCTAACGGGCGCTCCGCGGTTGCGATGGCCGTCGGATCTATGGGGAAACGTCTTTATATCACCGATTCTCTATCGGGTCGACGTTTCCTTTGTGACACCGGGGCGCAGTGTTGCATTTTACCTGCGTCGAATCTCGATATGCAAGCTGGGTATTGTGTGCAGTTTTGGTCACCTTACCTGAGGAAGGACGTTCTTGCCATGGAAGGAGTGCAGCGAAGATTCACCAGGCTGATACCTGGGATGGCAGGAATGACGTATGAGGAGAGATTGTGTCGATTAGGCTTATACTCACTGGAGTTTAGAAGATTGAGAGGGGATCTCATCGAAACCTATAAAATTCTGTCAGGCCTGGACAGACTAGATGCAGGAAGGATGTTTCTGATGGCCGGGGAGTCCAGAACCAGGGGTCATAGTCTAAGGATAAGGGGTAAGCCATTTAGGACTGAAATGAGGAGGAATTTCTTCACCCAGAGAGTGGTGAACCTGTGGAATTCTCTGCCACAGAGGGCAGTGGAGGCCAGTTCATTAAATATATTCAAGAAAGAGTTGGATATATTTCTTAAGGCTAAAGGGATCAAGGGATATGGGGAGAAGGCAGGGACAGGGTACTGAATTTGGATGATCAGCCATGATCTCATTGAATGGCGGAGCAGGCTCGAAGGGCCGAATGGCCTACTCCTGCTCCTATCTTCTATATTTCTATGTTTCTAACCACGGTTTTTCCCTCGTGGCGGCTAATGGCGCAGCAATTCGAAGTTTCCGAAAGCGGCGGGTCACAGTCTGTTTCAGCGGCCAGCGCTTCTGTTGGGAATTCGTCACGGCCACAGTCTCGCAGGCCATCCTAGGGGTGGATTTTCTATGTATTCCAACGGCCTCCTCATCGATGTCCATCACCGCCGGTTGATCAACGCGGCCACCTTCCACTCGATTCCGTGCTACCAAGGCACCACCGTGGCACGCTCTATTGCCTGCGCTTTCCCTCCTCCGGACGACTTCACTCGGCTCCTCGGAGAGTTTCCGGAGCTGACAAGGCCCACTTTCTCCTCCTCGGCCACGAAGCATGGTGTTGAACATCATATCAACTCTACTGGCTCCCCGGTTTATGCACGGGCTAGAAGGCTCGAACCCGGCAAGCTCGCGGCTGCGAAAGCGGAGTTCGACACGATGGAGCGGCTTGGGATTATTGGCCGATCCAATAGTCCCTGGTCTTCGCCTCTCCACGTTGTTCCAAAACCGGGCGGCGGCTGGCGGCCATGCGGTGACTACCGACGCCTGAATGATGCCACTACTCCTGATCGGTACTCGATCCGGCATATTCAGGATTTCTCAGCCCATTTGGCGGGAAATTCTATCTTTTCTAAAGTCGACCTTGTAATGTATGTACCTTTAAGGGGGGAACTACTTTCTACAGCTCATGTATACTGTAGTACCAGCAGTGACCACACCTGTATATAACGCTGAGTAGTAATCTGTTGTTTCAGTTGCAGTTTGAACCACGTTGAGTAAACGCCTGTTGTACCGTTCTCTGCAGTCCTTTTCTTATTATTACACGGATGTAACAGTGGCGACGAGCAAGTTCAAACCTACCTGCAACTCTGCATCACCTCCCAGGGATTCTCTCCTGGAGAACAGTGGAAGAAGGTCGAGTCCAGAAGCACGGGCGTCGACCACGGGCAACCCAGTCATCCAGCGGAGATTTGAGCATCGCAGGGGAGGCTATCGAGAGCCAGGCTTGGCTTTCCAGTCACGGTGGTCCAGCGAAATGGGCTGGCAACAGGTACTGCGCAGACCCTTCCCGGACAGCGACGGGCTAGAGCCTGACCGAACGGCACAGAAAAAGGCCGAGCAGCGTCGACGGGGGAGAGAGGCGAGAGAGAGCAGAGCGCAGCCGGTGGTCAAGGGCCGAGCAGCGTCAACAGGGGAGAGAGGCGCGCAGGAAAACACGAGGCGCTGCCATTGCCACGAGGACCGCAGAGAGCGGCGTTGGCAGCAGCGCAGGAGCAGCACATGAAACCCACAGGGCATCGCCATTTGCCACGAGGACTGCCGAGAGCAGCGTTGGCAGCAGCGCGGGAGATGCCATTTTAAGCCGCAGCGGGGAAGAAAGGAAAGCGCGAGAGATGCCATTTTAAGCCAGTCTAACCACACCCAAAAATGCCGAAGAGTGGCAGTATCACAGCGTTTGACAATGAAGTTGAAGATTGGACGACATATGTCGAACGCATTGAAGTATACTGCAAGGCGAATTAAGTGCCAGATGACAAGAGAGCGCTGGTATTGTTGAATTCAATGGGTGCAAAAACGTATGGCTTATTACGAAACCTAGTAACCCCAGAGAAGCCAGTAGAAAAGGATTTTGAAAACATAGTGTCAATCCTACAGGACCACTTAAACCCCACACCGCTGCTGATAGCAGAAAGATTTAAGTTTCACAAAAGGAACCAGCATAAAGATGAAAGTAATGCTGAGTATTTAACGGAACTGCGCAAGCTATCGAAACACTGCCAGTTTGGAACGGGACTAGCAGATACTTTAAGGGACAAGTTTGTGTGTGGGCTTCAAAGTGAAGGAACCCAGAAACGGCTTCTATCAGAAAAGGAGCTTACGCTGGACAAGGCTTTCAGCATTGCAGTATCACACGAAGCAGCAGCACGGGGCGCTGCAGAGATACAATGGAGACCGCAAGAATATGGCACAAATGAAATGTCATGCGGAACAGTGAAGTGCTATCGCTGCGGCAGAACAACACACGACCATAATGATTGCTGGTTCAAGGACAAAGTGTGCAGACAGTGTGGAAAAGTAGGACACATAGCAAGAGTCTGCAGGTCGGGAAAGAAAACCAGCAGCAAGAAATCTCCACAGGAGAAGTACAAGAAGGTACATAAGGTGACGGAGAGTAGTTCAGACGAACAGAAGAGTGATACAGACTCCGGAAGCAAGGAGCTGGGTTGTCTGAAACTACATAATGTGATCAAAACGGAGGATCACCAAACTATCTGGGTCACGCTCAAGATAGCAGGAGTCCAAGTGAAAATGGAATTGGACACAGGATCAGCCCTAACAGTCATAAACCGAAGGGACTACAAGCGGCTATTCTCACATATACCCTTGAGAGATACAAAGATTGTCTTGAAGACGTACACAGGGCAAAAAGCCTACCCCAAAGGAAAAATAAGGATGAACGTTATATATAACGGCAAGGAAACACCAAAAATGGAACTATATGTATTGCCAGATGGAGGACCACCACTACTAGGACGTGAATGGATCCAAAAGATACAGCTAGATTGGCATTCCATACAAGCACTGACTGTAGATGCCAAAAAGGATGACGACGTCACACCTGGACGACTGTCAAAAATGCTAACTGACACACAAGAAGTGTTCCAGCAGGGACTCGGAACACTAAAAGGCATAACAGTGACGATCAAAATAGAGGAAAATGCAAGCCCAAAGTTTTTTAAGGCCACACCGGTACCTTATGCGATCCACCCAGCCGTTGAAGCAGAGCTGGAAGGTTTGGAACGTTCTGGAGTACTGTCCAAAGTGGACTGGAGCGAGTGGGCTACAGCCATCATTCCTGTAATGAAGAGGTCGTTGAGTAATATGCCTGGGGAACCAAAGAAGGTTCGCATCTGTGGGGACTTTAAGGTGACAGTGAACCCAATCCTTCACACTGTACAATATCCTCTTCCACGGATTGAAGATATTTTCGCCTCGCTATCTGGAGGGAAATGCTTCACTAAGATTGATCTGGCCGAGGCGTACCTGCAAATGGAGGTAGAAGAAGCCTCGAAACAGTACCTCACGATCAACACTCATAAAGGTCTCTACCAATACAACCGGCTGGTGTTCGGGGTAGCCTCAGCTACGGCTATTTGGCAAAGGGCAATGGAACAAGTCCTGCAAGGGATTCCAGGGACCCAGTGTTATTTGGACGACATCCTGGTCACGGGCGAAAATGACAGTGATCACCTCGCCAACCTGGAGCAGGTGCTCACTAGATTGAAGGAATATGGGCTCCGAGCTAATCGCCACAAATGCGAGTTTTTCCAGAAGCAGATCTCGTATTGTGGCCATGTTATTGATAAAGAGGGGTTACATAAGTCCCCTGAAAAGATTGAGGCAGTAGTCAAGGCTCCAGCACCAGAAAATGTGTCACAACTGAGGTCGTTCCTCGGGCTGGTGAACTACTACCATAAGTTCTTGCCGAATTTGTCTACCGTACTACACCCACTGAACACCCTACTGCAAACGGGGGTACCATGGAAGTGGAGTGACGAATGTAAATGAGCTTTCCAGAAGAGCAAAGCATTGATCACATCAAAAGAGGTGTTGGCTCATTTCAACCCAGCACTACCAATTCGGTTGGCATGTGATGCATCACCCTTAGGCATTGGAGCAGTGCTGTCGCACAAATTCCCGGACGGCTCGGAGAGGCCAGTAGCCTTTGCGTCTCGGTCACTAACCTCAGCCGAGCTTAACTACGCCCAGATTGACAGGGAGGCCCTCAGCCTAGTGTGGGGAGTGAAAAAGTTCAATCACTATCTGCACGGGCAGAAGTTCACCTTGCTGACTGACCACCAACCACTTGTCTCCATCTTTAATCCAAAGAAGTGCGTTCCGGTGATGACTGCGCAACGGCTACAAAAATGGTCCCTTTTTCTAGGGGCGCACCAATATGAAATCGAGTATAAGGGCACAAAACAGCATGGAAACGCTGATGGGCTATCACGCCTGCCACTGCCTACTGCGGAGGAAGCACCAGCAGTGGATCCTGTCGAAATATTTCATTCGACTATAATTGAATGCTTGCCAGTAACTAACGCTGGTATAGAGAAGGAGACCCGAAATGACCCGACACTGTCTCGGGTATATGATTTGACGGTGAAGGGATGGCCAGCACATGGTGACTCACTGTTGCCAGCATTCTCATCCAGAAGAGAACAGCTGTCAGTATGCCAGGGGACCTTGATGTGTGGATCCCGAGTGGTAATTCCACCCAAGTTAAGGGAGAAAGTGCTCAATGAGCTTCACGAAGGTCATCTGGGAGAGGTGAAAATGAAAAGCCTTGCTAGGGCTTATGTGTGGTGGCCGGGGATCGATCAGCAAATCGAAGACCTGACAAAGAGCTGCTCAGGATGCCAGAAGGTCCAAAATGCACCACCACATGCCCCTCTACACCCATGGGAGTGGCCCTCATCTCCATGGCAACGGGTGCATATTGATTTTGCTGGTCCATTCATGGACTCAATGTTTTTAATAGCCGTGGATGCGCACTCGAAATGGCCTGAGGTGATCAAAATGCCCTCCACCACCACGGAGAAAACTATTGCAGTCCTACGGACCATTTTTGCCAGGAACGGCTTGCCAGAGCAGATTTGCTCTAATAACGGACCACAGTTTGTGTCCGAAGAGTTTCGAAGATTTATGAAAAGGAATGGGGTAAGGCATTACACATCCGCCCCGTATCATCCAGCCACAAATGGATTGGCTGAGAGGTTCGTACAAACCTTTAAAAAAGCAGTAAAGGCCATGTGCGATGATGACATTCCACTGCAGCATAAGGTGGACAATTTCCTGTTAGCCTACAGAAATGCGACACATGCAGTCACCAACCAGGCCCCGGCCATGATGTTCTTTAACCGAAGGTTGAGATCTCGTCTGGATTTGCTCAGACCAAATGTACGAAGAGATGTTGAGAGTAAGCAATTCCAGCACATCAATGAGAAGCCGACAAGGAGCTTCAATGTAGGGCAACCAGTCTTGGCCCGCGACTTCCGAACAGAGAAATGGCAACCAGGAACGATATGCACACGGCAGGGGCCACTAATGTACACAGTGGACATTGGGGAGAGCATCGTGAGACGCCATGCTGACCAGATCCTAGAGTCACAGGAACGAGTCAACCCCATGCCTCGCCCATACGTACCGGGTGATGAACCCGACGTACAGGTAGCATCTACCCCAGAAACAGTAGCATCGGAAGCTGATGAACCAACCGACGACAGCGGGCCAGAATCACCTCCGCACCAAGAGCAAGACACTCGGGAAAGGCGCTATCCAGAAGGGATCAGGAAGCCTCCCCAAAGACTGAATTTATAATTAGACTATTTTCAGCTAATGTTGCATGTTAAAAGTGTTAATTGTAATTAGTTTGATATTTAATTGTTAAATGAGTGTTATGGTACTGTTAATCTAAAAGGGAAGGAATTGTAATGTATGTACCTTTAAGGGGGGAACTACTTTCTACAGCTCATGTATACTGTAGTACTGGCAGTGACCACACCTGTATATAATGCTGAGTAGTAATCTGTTGTTTCAGTTGCAGTTTGAACCACGTTGAGTAAACACCTGTTGTACCGTTCTCTGCAGTCCTTTTCTTATTATTACACGGACGTAACAGACCTCGTTCGGGGGTATCACCAGGTTCCCATGCACCCGCAAGATGTCCCGAAAACCACAGTCATCACCCCTTTCGGCCTCTTTGAGTTCCTGCAGATGCCGTTTGGCTTGAAGAACGCGGCACAGGCTTTCCAGTGCTTAATGGACTCCATGCTCCGAGACCTAAGCTTCATCTGCGTCTACCTTGACGACATTCTTATCGCCAGTGCTAGCAAGGAAGAGCACATCTCCCATTTGCGTACCCTCTTTACACGCCTCAGCCAGCACGGTTTAATCATCAACCCGGCCAAGTACCAGTTCGGCCTGCAGCAGATCGATTTCTTGGGACACCGCATAACATCAGACGGCGCCGTCCCCTTACTGACGAAAGTGGAAGCTGTTACTTCTTTCCCGCGCCCGCCAACCATCAAGGCCCTGCAAGAGTTCCTGGGGATGGTCAACTTCTATCACTATCACCGATTCGTCCCTAAGGCGGCTCAGCTTATGCAACCCTTGTACGGGGCCCTCAAGGGCAAGTCCGGTAAGGATCCAATCAGCTGGATGGCCGATATGGACCAGGCGTTCGTCAACACCAAGAGCGCTTTGGCCAACGCAACTATGCTGGCGCACCCACTTCCAGCTGCCACCATCGCCCTTACCACAGACGCGTCAGACTACGCCATCGGCGCAGTGCAAGAGCAGTGGGTCAACGGCACGTGGCAACCATTGGCGTTTTTCAGCCGTCAACTACGGAAAAATGAAAAAAAATACAGCACCTTCGATCGGGAGTTACTGGCCCTTTTCCTAGCCATTCGCCATTTCCGGTTCTTATTGGAAGGACATCCCTTCACGGCTTTTGTCGAACACAAGCCTCTAACGTTTGCCATGGCCAAGACCGCCGAACCGTGGTCCGCTCGTCAACAACGTGACCTGACGTTTATTTCTGAATTTACCACGGACATTCAACATGTGTCTGGTAAGGACAACCGGGTGGCGGATTGCCTCTCCCGTGCGACCGACGTCAGTTTCCAGGCTGCAGGCGCCACGCTCCTTTGCGATGTCTCCATGGGCGTCCCCCGACCTATCGTGCCAGCCATATGGCGCCGGAAGTTGTTTGATGCCATACACGGGTTGTCGCACCCTGGTGTGAAGGCGTCACAATGGCTTATGCCGGCGAAATTTGTCTGGAAGGGTATGCACCTCGATGTCCGTGACTGGGCCAACACCTGCGTAGTCTGCCAGAAGGCCAAGGTCCAGCGTCATGTTAAAGCTCCAGTGGCTACGTTCGCTGTTCCGGAGCGTCGTTTCGACCACGTGCATGTGGACCTTGTGGGGCCCCTTCCGCCTTCTCATGATTACACGCATCTCCTCACCATGGTGGACTGCACCACGAGGTGGCCAGAGGCAATTCCTTTGGTTTCCACCACTTCGGCAGACGTCGCTAGAGCTTTCATCTCCTGTTGGGTTGCCCGTTTCGGGGTACCGGCGGATATCTCTTCCGACCGTGGGCCACAATTTTATCGGAGCTTTGGAACGCTGTAGCTCAGGGACTCAGCACCAAACTTCATCGCACCACCGCCTATCATCCACAGGCGAACGGCCTTTGCGAGCGATTCCACAGGTCGCTTAAAGCCGCCCTTCGGGCCAGTCTTCAAGGTGCAGGATGGGTGGGCAGACTTCCATGGGTCCTTTTGGGTCATCGTACGGCGCCCAAAGAAGACCTGCAATCGTCCTCAGCCAAACTCGTCTATGGCCAGCTTCTCCGAGTACATGGGGATTTCCTCCCTTCTCCCACAGAGCCATGGTCCGCCTCCCAGCAACTCGTCAGCCACCAGGAAGCGGCCAGATGCTTCGCTCCGGTGCCGACATCAAATCACGGCTTACAGAACTCCCACGTGCCAGTGGAGCTGAAGAATGCTGAGTATGTATTCATCCGCCACGACGCTCACCGGGATCCGCTCAAGCCCCCTTACACTGGTCCTTTCCGCGTCATCGAATCAGGAGACAAATCCTTTTCGGTCGACATCGGAGAAAAACCGGATCACATTTCGGTGGACCGATTGAAGCCGGCTCACCTGGACCTGGACCACCCAGTCGTCATCGCTCAACTGCCGAAACGTGGCCGTCCGCCCACAGCCACCGTGCCAGATCAACCAAAGCCGCCCACCAACTCGACCACGCCCGCCGCACCAGCTCAACCACAACCACCCGCCAGCTCGACCACCGTCCATCAGCTTCCTCCGCCAGGTTACCGAAGTCGCTCGGACAGACTTGTCAGGCCTCCTCAGCGTCTCACTTTTGCTGTTAAAGACAATTCTGGGGGGGCACATGTGGCGGAGCCACCAAAGGACTCAGATCGTTTGTACATAATTCCTTTAACAACATGTTAGCTACAGTCTGAGTCTGTACCTTTATTTATGCTGTTTAACTGTACAGAGTGTGGTTGCTTTAACAGCGCGGTTAAAATGTGATGACGTCACGCCATTATCACGTGATCCCCCACTGGCGGGAAAACGTGATGACATCATGATGTCAGCCACAGGACTGCAGGGGCAGTCCTTGTGGGGCCTCCAGAGAGAGCAGACCTACATTTGATGTTATCCTGCAGTTTCTTGTTAAAACCTGTTTGTTTCATTAAAGTTCATTTTGTTTGATCGCCTGAGCAGAACTCAGTCTTTTAGTTAGGAACCCACATTCCTACAACACAAAGAAATTGAAACTATGGAATAAACAAGAACAAATAATACTGGGTCTTGAATTTGTGTGTAACATTGAATTAGGAATTAACAACATAATCATATAAAAATTGCTGGTCTGCTATTTGAAAAGAGACATCAACCTGTTTATTTTAAATGGCTAATATCTCCATTACAATAGCCAACAAAGGAATTTCAGACCGGCACCTTAAGTATTCATTTGCTAATATTCCATAGGATAATTTCAAATCTTAGTCTTTTTCCTCCCACTCTTTATTCTCATATTGAGCTACAGGTAGACTACCCTTTATCCGAACTTCCGAAAACCGAAACCCTCTAAAAACCGAAGGATTTTTCGTTCAGCGTAAGTCGTGCGCACGACATGACCAGAGTGGCGCACGACTTACGCTGAGCAGGGCAGAGGGTCACTGAGTTCCCTCCTGGGTAGGAGATTGCAGGCCGAGCCGGGCAGTGTGAAGGAGGTATACCGGGAGAGTGAACCCGACAATACAGCGGCCCGTCCGATAGCTGCAGCGGCCTGTCCGATATTCTTTTATCCCCCCCACCCTTTCAGATAAGGTATAGTGTACCAGCCTTTATCCGCACTTCCGAAAACCAAAATCCTCTGAAAACCAAAAGTGTTTTCGTTCAGCGTAAGTCGTGCGCACGACCCCGACCCCCGCCGACCCCCCCGCCGACCTCCACCCCCGACCCCCCGCCGACCCACCGCCGACCCCCACCCCCGACAAATTTCCCAGTCTTATAAAATACCTTCCAAAATCCGAAATTTTCCAAAAACCGAAACACGGCTGGTCCCGAGGTTTTCGGATAAAGAATAGTCTACCTGTATTGTATAAATTTTAAAATCGCAAATGCATTGCAAATTCAAAATCTTTCACTATCACATTCCTTTCCTTACTGGAGGTCCTCAGTTTCATTCTATTCTACAAATATATCTGCTTCATGAGATCAGTTCATAACTGTTCATGTATTGACACCATCTCTTTAAAAGTTATTTTTGGAAGAGCAAATGCATTAATCCCCATTGCTTAAAGAAACTGAAAGTAGTCCACATTACTCCAGTTATATATCAAATGTACTCCTTCTCCCTTCAGTGGGAACTTCATTTGCTTAACACAATTCACTTTAATGAATTCTGAAACTTTGATGGGCGAGATGGAGGAAAAGTCTCCAACCTCATTTTTCAGTGACCTATTTCCATCAACCATTAAACGGAAGAGTGGAACCATTTGATCTCCTCAAGGGCTGCAAGTTTGTCACAGAACATGATGCCAATGTCAAGTGATTTGTTGGAGTCTCTGAATAGTTGGAGCTTGGCAAATATTTCTTTTGGACGCCTCGGGAGGATTTAGTTTCTGTCTACAACACAATTTATGCAGGTTAACTGTGTCTAGTCTCTGCAGTGGCCCAAAAAATATCTACTTTACACCTTTTGGTTGCAAAGGCAATTAATTCTGCTGGTTAGGACCTGCGAGTCATTGGGAGCCTACTACATCCTCAAGTTCAGTTCTCAATCATCATGTTTCTGTTCCCTGACATGTTTAATGAAGAATCATCGCTTCTTGTGTTCTCTGCCGCGGAAAAAATGATTTCACTGGCAAAGCTGGCTGGAGGAACTGCCAGGCTCTCTTGTGCCAGTACACTCAGCCTTGGGTAATACTATTTACGCACCCTGCTTTCAGAACATCAAGGGGGCCACCCAATGCAACAATTGCAGGAGTGTGGAAGTATTAATTGAACTCGGATTTATGATCAGCTGGGAAACATCCTGTGCTAAGCCAAAAATTAGTGCAAACTCCGAGCCAGAAATGAGTACAAACGCATTTTTATATGTGTTTAATGAGGTTGTTCACTGAGATTAGATTGAAGAGATTCTTGTCTAGGTTCACTGGTATTATCCATTGAATATACAATATGTAGGGCCCCAAATCATTGTACGGTTCATCCCAGCATAACTTTCTACTGGCAATTCCACTGATAAAAGAAGGCAAATTATGTGTTCAACAGATTTTGCAGCATGGGTTGATCCAATAGGCAATTAGTCTAAGAATTCCTGTGTAAATAATGGACAGATTCACACACTTCCTCTCATTCATAATTGTCATTCCCACTGCAAATTGTTTTAGCAACTCGACAAGTTGTTCAATAAATATCCACCGGCTACCCCCAAAGAGCCAGTGACTTGCAGGCTCCACGCGATCTTTTCATACTACAGGCTGTATACTGCAATCTATTGGCCCTTAATATGCTCCAGCATACTGAAGATAAGAACTGAAGCATGTGACGCAGTCATTGATCTGTTTGTGCTTGTGAAATCCTGACTTTTTTTAATTCAATTCAGCCCAAAGATGAAAGCCTGAAATAATGAATCAACCATTTTGCTAATTGCTGGCAAGTTAAGTGTTTCCCTCATTGTCAGTTGTCAGTTGCAGAGTTTGTCTTGTGTGGAAAAGGTCACAAGGGAAATTGTCACTGATCTGTATGGCCACCGCCATGTTACTCACATTATCAGGTACATTACAGAAGATATCAAGGGATCACGCTGCGACAATGTCCTGGGGGCACTTTATAATGTCAGCTGTAATGTGTCTTTCTGACATAAAACAGCCAAACATACCTGGTTGTCAGAGATGCATAATGCTGTTTCACTTAGATATGCAGGCATAGTCACAGATGACCACAGGTCTATTGTGAGTAACAAAGCAGGATGCTTTCCGAGATCACCCATCATTTCACTTTTAAAAGTACTGTGGCACTGTGGTGGGGAATTTGTTTCCACACTCTGACTCAGGAGACAGCAGGCTATAAATGACACTGTAAAACCATGTCTTTCAATGATTCAAACATGTACTTTAATAGCAATAAGTTACACCTTTGGGGGGTGACCTCCTCCAACTGGTGTTCATTGGCAGGAGGAGTTGAGAGGTATGACATTTTGGCCTAGAAATTGGGTATAGCCCCGCCAGCGCGTTTGCGCCGAAAATTTTGCGCCCGCCGCGGAGCCAGTTGTGCCCGCCCCATATTCACTTTCAGCGCCCCAAAGCGGAACCGGGCGCTGGTACAGGGTGTGTCCGCCCCGCTTGGGGCGCTGAAAGTGAATTTCAGCGCTCCCGGTCCCGCTGCGCCACCCGATGCGGTGCGGCAGGCCGCTGTACTGCAGGCCTCCCCCTTCTCTTAAGGGGGAGGTGCCTGCAACGGCCGGAGCCCCGATTGCAAGTGCCGGCAAAAGAGCCCGGCACAACGGAGAAGTGCCGGGCTCCACGGAAACCAGCCGGCAATGCCGCGGGGGGGGGGGGTGGAGGAGGCCGGGGAAGGAGGTGCGGGCAGGCGGCCGCCGAAAAAGCGGCCGCCCCGCACCTCCACCTTAACTTGCGCCGCTAAGGCTGCAGTAAGGACCCGGTCTCCCGATGTTGTTAGCGCCCGCCACGGAAGAGGCGGCCGCTACTGAAGATGGGGATCGGCGTGGTTTCGGGCGGTACCGGGGCACTGCGCACACCGATGACGTCATCGGTGCCGGCGCAGCGCTACCGGCTAACGCCGATGTTAGGGCCCACCTAATTTCGGGCGCGACGCAACTTCCGGCGCAACCCACTCTTTCGCCCCTAATTGGGCGCAAACGCAACTGAATTTCTAGGCCTTTGACTTGTAGCTCTGAATTTTTACATAGTGGTGAAGACTGATTGAATGAGACAATAAATTAGCATCTGACCTTAAGGTAATTATGCCTTTATGATATACTGTTTTGTATCTGAAAACCACAGAGCTCATTTATCAAGATATACAGTAGAAAACTCCTGCTGTCTGACTGTCCTAGTTTGTAAAATATTTTTCTCATTTTATTCCTCATCATTTCTGCCTAATATTTCACTTCATTAGACATATGCTGGTCTTATCTATGTATCTGCAGTTGTACACAAATGGCACAGGTTATAAATTTATGTCACATCAGAGTTATCTGATTTGTGATTTGCAACTGCTGTGAGCTTATTTGTAAACTGTCAGAAAATGACTGAAGTACACCCAAGGCTACTTATCATTCGGATTCACAAATCAAAATTTTATCTCCACTGAAACTGTACAGGCAATAGAAATGATGTCACAGCATCATGGTGCATTTAAGTTAAAAATATATACATATGCACACATAAATCAGCCACACCTTTGAGCTTTGCACCACTTGCAGTTATCTACTTCCACTACCTCTACCCCTTTTAGGAAAGTACTTTTAAGTGAGCCAAAGTCAAAGACTCATTTTTAACGCGATGGCAGGAGTCGGGCAGGCGGAGGCCGAGGTAGGTGGCAAACTGTCCTCAGGCCTCATTTGCATAGAATCAGCTCAAAAAGTGGCAGCTAGCCAACGGGTGGGAGCGCAATGTCGGACAGCAAGTGTCCGCCACCAGGAACAGTCTCCGACCCTCAGGTAAGTCACGGGAAAGGGTAGTCCATGGTGGAAGAGCCCTAAACTTTCCTTGTGGGCCTCGGAGGAGAACTTCTACCTCCACATGGCCCCACAAGGAAAGCAAAAAAAAGTGAAATGACCCACCTCCCGCTAGGTTGACATGGGGTGAAAGCCACAACCGCGTCTTCATCCAGGCCTCTGATCAAAATAGCAGTCAGGCCACAATGATGCCATTGTACCCTAATCTGAATATTTAAATAAGGACCCCGTCGGGTGTCTTTTCCGCCTGCTCAGAAGAGCAGGTTAAAATCGGCCCCTGTGAGCAGAGAGTAGGACATCTGCGGGGAAGTCCCACGGGGAATCTTATTTACGCCCCCGCCCGGTTTCCGCTGGGCAGGCAGGGTTAAAATTGCCCCTAATGTTCCAGCTGACAACTGTTAGCCTTGTTAACTAGTCAACCAATTATATTTTTGTTTTGGAAAATAATTTAAAATACTAATTTCTCAGTGGGCTGGTGATGCAGTAGTTAGTGCTCAACCCTTTTTAACAGTGATTTTTGCTTTAGCTCCCCTTGAATTGCAGGAAGCCAATTTCATACATCTACAGTCTGTAAATGTTGACAGGCGTAAGGTAGGGTTAGAAAAATATGGATTATACGGAAATATGAACAATGACGGACAGGAAAAGACCCAGTGGTCCATCCAGCCCGTCTCACACAACTGCGATGACTTGTGCATCACAATATATACACTCCCCACTGTGGTGTATGTAACCTGTTCCACCTTAAAAGAGCTTAAGCCTGTTCCACCTTAAGAGATGTACTACTTTCTCTGGCTGCTGTATACGTAATACCGGTGGTGACCACCGGTATATAAGTACTGTGTAGTGATATTGCATTTAGTACAGTCCTGACCTCCAACTAGTAAAGACCTGTTGAAATTTATTCTTGTAGTCTGTGTCAGTAATTAATCTTAATACAACTGGAACACACAGACTTAACAGTGGCGACGAGTCCGATTCTTACCCTGCGGCAGTTTATATCCACGGCGGCTTCGTCCACAGAACGGGCGTCGAAGAGAGGCATCCACCCTCATCACCCTGCTGGAAGACACGTTGCGCAGCAGGCATCGAGAACCCGGAGTGCAGAAGACATCCTGAACTCGAAGCCTCCATCAGCGGCAGTCAGCTATCTTCTTTCTACCTCGGCGGTGGGTAAACCGGTCAGCGACGCGAGCAGAAAGTCGGCCGCGTTGGCTGTACAGACGGGGGGAGGAAGACGGAGGAATAAGGGCGATGAGATCGATCGCGACGGGAGATAAGGGCCGGGGCCGCATTCGGGCCGAAAGGCGCAGCGCGGGGACATCGATCGCGGCTGGTGATAAGGGCCGCTTTCGGGCCAAAAAGGCGCAGTGTCTGGGGTGACTGAAGGCGCGAGAGCCGCGGTGAAGGCGAACGCAGCCGGTGCTAATAGCCGGGCTGCAAGAAGGGCTGCGAGGCGCGACATCGGGGAAGCGCGAATGCCCGAGGGAGCCGCGGTGAAGCGGAGACAGCATCGGGGGAGTTACTAACTGCTGGGAAAGGGGAGCAGCAGCGGCACGCCAAACACCATTGCAGCCAGTGGGTGAAGACCGCCAAGCGCGGGAAAACCGCCATTTTGTAGGCGGAGGACGAAGACAAGAGCGGGAAGCCGCCATTTTGGGATAAAATAAATTGCAACGATGCCTAAACATGGGAACATTGATACCTTTGATGGCGACATCGAAGATTGGGCCATGTATGTAGAACGCATACAAAATTATTGTAAAGCAAATAAAATCCCAGATGCAGAGAAAGCACTAACGTTATTGAACTTAATGGGTGCAAAGACATACGGGCAATTGAAACACCTTTTATCACCAGATGAACCGGCGGATAAGGCGTTCGAGGAGATTGTTACTGTCCTGAAAAATCATCTAAACCCCACGCCGCTGATGCTAGCGGAACGATTTAAATTTTACAGCAGAAGGCAGCTGAAGGATGAAAGCAATGCTGAATATTTAATGGAATTGCGTAAGCTGGCAAAGTACTGTCAGTTTGGAATGGGACTGACAGACGCGCTAAGAGATAAATTTGTGTGTGGATTATTAAAAGAAGATACACAAAAGCGACTGCTCGAGGAGAATGAGCTGACGCTTGAGAAAGCGGTCACTATGGCAGCAGCACACGAAGCCGCAGCGAGAGGCACGGCAGTAATGCAGCTACGGTCACCGGAACACAGTACAAATAAATTGGGTTTGAGTACTGTAAAATGTTATCGTTGTGGAAAGACAACACACGATCAGAACCAGTGTTGGTTTAAAAACCAAGAATGCAGAACGTGTGGCAGGCTTGGCCACATAGCTAAAGTATGCCGGTCAGGAAAGAAGACCAGCAACAAAAAGTCACCGCAAGGAAAATACATAAAGGTGCACAAGGTGACAAAGACCAGTTCGAATGAACAGAAGTCAGATTCAGACGCTAGCAGTAATGAACTGGGTAGCTTAAGAGTACACAACGTTGGTAAGGATGCAGATCTCCAGACAATTTGGGTCACTCTTCAGATAGCAGGAGTCCAAGTAAAGATGGAATTGGACACTGGATCGGCATTGACGGTCATGAATAAGAAAGATTACAAAAGGTTATTCCAACATATTCCCCTACAGGATACGGAGATTATATTGAAAACATACACGGGGCAAAGAGTGTACCCCATCGGAAAGATAGAGGTAAAAGTGGTCCACAAGGGCGAAGAAAGACAAGTAATGGACTTATATGTGCTACCTGAAGGAGGTCCACCACTACTGGGATGGGAGTGGGTTAGGAAAATGAATATGGACTGGCACTCCTTAAAAGCACTAACGGTAGATTCCGGGGAAACAGATGTCAAACCTAAACAATTGTCCAAAATATTGGATGATGCTAAAGAGGTGTTCCAGCAAGGACTGGGAACACTGAAAGGAATTACGGCAAACATCAAGATTGATGAACATGCACAACCAAAATTTTTCAAAGCCAGACCGGTACCCTTTGCAATACGACCTACTGTAGAAGCGGAACTGGAAGCACTAGAACGTTCAGGTGTACTGTCTAAGGTAGATTGGAGTGAGTGGGCTACGCCCATTGTTCCCGTTATGAAACGTCCTTCGAGCAACAAGCCAGGAGAACCAGGGAAGGTTTGCATCTGTGGAGATTTCAAGATCACCGTTAATCCGGTGCTTCACACGGTGCAGTATCCGCTTCCGCGGATTGAGGATATTTTTGCTTCGTTGTCTGGCGGGAAACACTTCACCAAGATAGACCTGGCGCAGGCGTACTTGCAGATGGAGGTTGATGAAGAGTCACGCCAGTACCTCACGATCAACGCGCATAGAGGTTTGTACCGGTATAATAGGCTGGTTTTTGGAGTGGCATCGGCTCCGGCAATTTGGCAGAGGGCCATGGAGCAGGTATTACAGGGAATTCCAGGCACACAATGTTACCTGGACGATATTCTGATTACAGGTGATGGTGATGAAGAACACCTCGCAAACTTGGAACTGGTGCTCAACAGACTGAAAGAGTATGGACTTAGAGTTAATCGGCAGAAATGTGAGTTCTTTCAGAAGCGGATCTCGTACTGTGGTCATGTCATTGACCGGGAGGGGCTTCATAAGTCTCCTGACAAGATAGAGGCAGTTGTAAAGGCTCCCGCTCCGGATAATGTCTCTCAGTTGAGGTCGTTTCTGGGATTGATTAACTATTACCATAAGTTTCTACCGAATCTATCCACGGTACTGCATCCGCTGAACGCTCTTTTACAGAAGGGGGTACCATGGGAATGGAGCGAAAACTGTAAGAAGGCATTTCGCAAAAGCAAAGAATTGATCACCTCAGAGGAAGGGTTGGCTCACTTCAACCCGACACTGCCTATTCGGTTGGCTTGTGATGCTTCTCCATATGGTATTGGGGCAGTACTCTCACACAAGTTGCCAAATGGCACGGAAAGGCCAGTCGCGTTTGCATCCAGATCATTGACCTCCGCTGAGCGCAACTATGCGCAGATCGATAGGGAGGCTCTCAGCCTTGTATGGGGAGTGAAGAAGTTTAATCATTACCTGCAGGGCCAAAAATTCACACTTCTGACAGACCATCAGCCGTTGGTATCCATTTTTAACCCTAAGAAGGGTGTTTCGGTGATGACAGCACAGCGACTCCAGAGATGGTCCCTTTTCCTAGGGGCACATCAATATCAAATAGAATTCAAAGGTACAAAGCAGCATGGCAATGCTGATGGGCTGTCGCGCCTGCCACTACCTGAAGCAGAAGAGACGACGAAAGTTGACCCTGTTGAGTTATTTCATTCGACCATCATCGAGTGTTTACCAGTCACCAATGCGAGTATTGAAAGAGAAACCAGGAACGACCCGACACTGTCCCGAGTTTACGAGGTGACAGTGAAGGGATGGCCAACACATGGTGATCCTCTGTTACCGGCATTCTCGGCAAGGCGAGACCAGCTGTCCGTCTGCCATGGTACTTTGATGTACGGGACAAGAGTGATTATTCCTCCCAAGTTACGGGAAAGAGTTCTAAAGGAACTATATGAAGGTCATCTGGGGGGAGTTAAGATGAAAAGTCTTGCTAGGGCTTATGTATGGTGGTCGGGCATTGACCAACAGATAGAGGAGTTGACAAAAAGCTGCGCTGGGTGCCAAAAAGTGCAAAATGCACCTCCGATCGCACCGCTACACCCATGGGAATGGCCTTCAGCCCCATGGCAACGCGTACATATTGACTTTGCTGGTCCATTCATGGACTCCATGTTCCTAATTGCGGTGGACGCACATTCCAAATGGCCAGAAGTGATCAAGATGAATACCACTACTTCAGAAAAGACAATTGCGGTGTTAAGAACAATATTCGCAAGGAACGGATTGCCAGAACAGATATGTTCGGACAACGGACCACAGTTCGTGTCGGAAGAATTCCAAAAATTCTTAAAGAAGAATGGGGTGAAACATTATACCTCTGCCCCATATCATCCGGCGACAAACGGGTTGGCCGAGAGATTTGTCCAAATATTCAAAAAGGCAATAAAGGCCATGAACGATGATCAGATTCCGTTACAACACAAGGTGGACAATTTCCTAATGGCATATCGAAACGCCGCTCATGCAGTGACTAACCAAAGTCCTGCCATGATGTTTTATAACAGGAGGTTGCGGTCCAGTTTGGACTTGTTAAAACCAAATGTGCGGAGGGAAGTGGAAAACAAACAGTTCCGGCATATTAATAACAAGTCCACTCGAAGTTTCGACGTAGGACAACCAGTGTTGGCAAGGGGCTATGGAAACGAAAAATGGCAGTCCGGAACAATTCGGGCCAGACAAGGACCTCTGATGTACACAGTAGATATTGGTAACAATGTGATAAGGCGTCATGCGGATCAACTGGTAGAATCAAGAGCAAGGGTCGAACCCATGGTTGCGACAGAGACAACTATGGAAGACGTTAATGAACCTGAAGCATCTACCTCGGCAGGGACTGTACCTGATGATGACGTCCAATACATAGGAAACCAACAAGAAGAGTCACCTCAGCAACAAGAATCAGAGACCACTGAAAGGCGTTATCCAAACCGAATCAGAAGGCCTCCTGAGAGACTGAACCTTTGAACTGTTTATACCTGAAGTTATATATGTATATATGTTATGATGTTATGTTAAATGGGGATATGACTATTAAGCTAAAAAGGGAGGATTGTGGTGTATGTAACCTGTTCCACCTTAAGAGAACTTAAGCCTGTTCCACCTTAAGAGATGTACTACTTTCTCTGGCTGCTGTATACGTAATACCGGTGGTGACCACCGGTATATAAGTACTGTGTAGTGATATTGTATTTAGTATAGTCCTGACCTCCAACTAGTAAAGATATGTGTTGGTGTAGGGGTTACAGGGATCGGGTGGGATATGTGTCGGTGCAGGCTCGATGGGCCGAAATGGCCTCTATCTGCACTGTGGGGTTTCTGTGATTTCTGTGATTTCTGTGACCTGTTGAACTTTATTCTTGTAGTCTGTGTCAGTAATTAATCTTAATACAACTGGAACACACAGACTTAACACCCACCTCTCCCGAAAGTCATGCAATCGCCTGGGAGAGGCGACAAAACAGATAAAAACCCAAGCCAATTAGGAGAAACAATTCTGGAAAATTCCTCTCTGACCCTCTTAAGTGATTGAAACTAGTCCAGGAAACCAACCTGACCCCAAATTAATACATAGGATTACATCGGATATACGGAACAGAAACTGGCCATTCGGCCCAACCACTCCATGCTGACATTTATGCTCCAGTCAAGCCTCCTCCCATCTTTCATCATCTACCTGTCAGCATAACGCTCTATTCCCTTTTCCCTCATATGCTTAGCTAGCCTCTCCTTAAATACAATCACAAACATTTCATAATTTCAGAACACTTTTTAAAAAATAAAACCACAATGATTTTTCTTAGTTCAGAACAAAACTATTGTTTTATTATCGAACTAGCTGGGGAGCCCCGCGTTGCGAGGGCAATTTTGGGGCGCTTGGTCTCCCTGCCCCTGTGTGTCCCCCCTCTCCCTGTCATGTCCTCTCCCTGTCCTATCGCTCCCTCCCCTCCCCTCTCTCCCTCCCCTCCTCTCCCTCCCCTCCCCTGTCTCCCTCCCTCCCTCCCCCCACCCCCCACCCCCCACCCCCTCCCCTCCCCTCGCCCACCCCCACCCCTCCCCTCCCCCACTCCCCCGCTCCCCCACGCCCCTCTGTCCCTCTCTCCAGCCCCTCCCCCTGCCTAGCGCCTGAGGTCTGGTGCCGTTGCGATAGCGGCCGTGCGGGGCCTAGCGCTTAAGGCGCGGTCGGGTTCTGAGGCCGGGACGGACCGGAGCTGAGGTCCCCCGCGTATCACGCGGCTGATGGACGGCCGCTGCGGGCGGGCGGGCGGCGCATGCGCGGTCAGTGCGGGCGGCGCATGCGCGATCAGTGCGGGCGGCGCGAGGCGGCCCGCGGGGAGCAGGCAAGGGCGGCTTGGCGGCCGTTAGCGAGCGGGAAACTTCGGGCGGCCCGCCCGCGCTCCGTCCGCGACACCGTGAAACCTGAGAGGGGGAAGTAGAGAGAGATAGAGAGGGAAGAGGAGAAGGAGAGAGAGGGAAGAGGAGAGAGGGAAGAGGAGAAGGAGAGAGAGGGAAGAGGAGAAGGAGAGAGAGAGAGGGAAATTTTTGAGCTTCAGGCCCCGAGTCCCCCCTGCGCGAGGGTGAGGAGGAGGGGGGGGGTTATCGAATGATGCTCCCGTCACAGACTTGTGATGTAAATGTGCTTGCTTCTGAAAGTAAACAGTTGGAAAATGATCAATTGGACGTGACAAATTTTTATTATTTATGATGCTGGATGCATGTAACTTCTGTTAAACTTTCTTCCTTATCAACGTCTAGTCACTAATACTTGAAATTCTTCATGGTTTAAAAGTAATGTGCATAATTAGACCATCGGATAGATAATGAAGGATTTCCTTCTAATACTTTTGCACGTCTTCTAGCGGCTAGTTATGGAGCAACATTGGCAGAGGCCTAGGAACAGGTCAGGAAAGTTTTTTCTATGTCCTGTATCTCGGCAAATGGTAATTCCCAAGCGCAAGGAAGGAGGAAAAAGTGGCGGAGACACATTATATCAGGTCTCAGCCACTATTGCACTGCCCCAGGATTTCCTGGGGCTTTCCCAGCAAGCATAACTGGGTCTGTGCCTCCAGTAGGAACAAGCCTAGTGTTCACATTTAAGTGAGGTAGACAAAAGCATTTCCAGCCTCCAGTCTCGTTCTTCCTCTCAGTCCACTTATTCCACACCCCAGCAGATTAAAAAGCAGGACCCCAAAGGTTGTAATCTCTGGATTACTCCCGGTGCCGTGTGCTAGTGAGTATAGGAATAGGAGGATAGAGCAGATGAATGCGTGGCTAAAGAGTTGGTGCAGGAGAGAGGGCTTTAGTTTCCTGGATCACTGGGTCTGTTTCTGGGGAAGGTGGGACCTGTACAAGTCGACGGGTTGCATCTGAACCGGAACGGGACCAACATCCTTGCGGGGTGGTTTGCTAGTGCTGTTGGGGAGGGTTTAAACTAACTTGACAGGGGGATGGAATACGGAGTGGATGCACAGCCAAATATAGAGGAAAAGAACAAGTCAGTTTGGAAGGCAGGGCAAATATGTAACGGCACAAGGGAGTATGGCAAGGCTGGATGGCATTTATTTTAATGCAAGGAGTCTTGCAAGTAAGGCAGATGAATTGAAGGTGTTGATGAACACATGGGAGTATGATATTGTTGTTATCACAGAGACATGGTTGAGGGAGGGGCAGGACTGGCAGCTCAATATTCCAGGGTATAGAATCTTCAGACGAGACAGAGGGGGGTGTAAAAGAGGAGGGGGTGTCGCAATATTAATCGAGGAGTCAATTACTGCAGTGTGTAGGAATGATATCTTAGCAGGTTCCTCTAATGAGGCCATATGTGTAGAACTTAAAAACAAAAATGGGGCAAGCACTTTGCTGGGAGTGTACTATAGGCTCCCAAACAGGCAGGGGGAGACAGAGGAACAGATATGTAAGCAAATCTCAGAGAAGTGTAGAAATAATAGGGTAATAATAGTAGGGGATTTCAACTTCCCCAATATTAACTGGGATAGTCAGAGTGTGAAAGTTGTAAAGGGTGCTGAATTCTTAAAGTGCATCCAGGAGAGCTTTTTGAGCCAGCATGTAGAAAGTCCTACAAGAGAGGGGGCGGTACTGGATCTAATTCTAGGGAATGTGGCCGGGCAAGTGGTAGAAGTGTCAGTGGAGAGCATTTTGGGGACAGTGACCATAATTCGGTGAGATTTAAGGTAGTCATAGAAAAGGACAAAGATGGACCAGAAATAAAGGTTCTAAATTGGGGGAAGGCTGATTTTGCTATGATAAGGCAGGATCTGGCCAAAGTGGACTGGGATCAGCTGTAAGATTCGCAAAATTCAGCAGATCCCCCCCCAAAACCAAGAAGATTACCCTAAAGAAGGGATTTTTGGACTGTTAATAAACCATGTCAGAATGATATAAGAATATTGGGCCTAAGGGAGATTTAAAATCAAAGACCCCAGGATTTTGGTTTTATTTTTAAAAGCATGTTCGAGCCTGTGGAAGGAAAAAGGCTGCAACAAAGGAATTGGGATTGGCCTCTGTAAATGGACAGTTTTGGGTATTGGCATTAACTGAGCTGTCTGGGGAATATCTAGACTGTCTCAATCATTTTACATACTGACAATAGACCAACAGAAAAAGCAGTTCCCGCCAAAATTACAGAACCATCCAAAACCTTGCATAATGCCACCAACCAACAAAAGAACCTTGGCCCCCACAGGAAAAGACAACTTTACTGCAATTAAACAAGAGGTTAACCAATTGATGGGACCATCCCGAAACCACTTCACATATTCTTAAAACAACTTAAGATCGATGGGACCACCCCGAAACCAATTAAACAATTCACACCAATCAAAATTAATGAGCCCGCCAAAACTAACAATAAGCCAGAACTGATTTGGCGCGCAGATTAGCAGGCCTCAATCAGTATAATTGAAGGCCTGTTTCTCACAGAAAGGAGTTCAGCAAGGAAAGAGTTCAAGTTCGAGTAAGAAGATTCGTCGACCCAGAAGAGATCCACCAACATCAGGATCAAGAAGTCCATCTCAAAGCAGTTCTTCCTCTCGAAGAAGTAACACACCATCACGGCAGACCAGGGCCCCACAAAACAAACAACCAAAAATATTACCAGCAACCGGGTAATATTGGGCCACCGCGACCAACAAGAAACCAACTTGGAAGAAACCAAAGATCCGCAAGTTTTTCCACTTTACAAACTGTCCTGACTTACCCCTGGGTAAGATTTTACTGAAAAAGACTCAAAACCCTATATCTAACCAAAGAAAATTGGGTACTCACCTGATAGATCCAATACACACCCTACCGCATCAGTGGACTCGCGAAGACTGACCAGCTATGCAGGTGAAGTCCTCTACCGCGTCTGGGTTATGGCAGGCCCCAACCGACACATCTAGAGAACCCCGAAATCGTGAACCTCCACAACTGTCAAGAAGTCGTTTTGGTGAGCATTATCACTGGTCCTCTGGAGCCCAACTTTAGCTAGTGTCTATTGTTATTTTCCCTCGTATATTCTGAAGTATTCCCCCAATTTTAGAGTGTTAAGATTATTGTGTTGTGTATTTTCTTTCTCAAATAAAGATCAAAATTCTTTCACCAAAATTCAGTTGCTGCAATTTCATTACAGCCCCCAAATAAGTCCAAAGTCTAGAACCAAGGGAGTGGGAGCGATTCGAACCGCTCATAAGTCAGAGGTGAAGCTGACCCAAACACCACCCCCTACACAGCTACTTGCAGGAAAATCCACATCAGAGCAGTGGGAGTCATTCAGAAAGGAAATAGAGAGAGTACAGCGCCAACATGTTCCCGTAAAGGTCAAGTGTGGGACCAACAAGTCCAGGGAACCCTAGATGTCAAGGGATATACAAGAATGGATTAGGAAAAAAAGGGAGGCGTTTGGCAGATACAAAGGACTAAAAGCAGTGGAAGCCCTAGATGGGTATAGAAAGTGCAGGGGATACTTAAAAAAGAAATTAGGAGAGCGAAGAGGGGGCATGAAAAAACACTGGCAGGCAAAATAAAGGAAAATCCCAAGGTGTTTTATAAGTATATTAAGAGCAAGAGGATAACCAGGGAAAGAGTAGGGCCCATTAGGGACCAAAGTGGCAATCTGTGTGTAGAGCCGGACGATGTAGGTGAGGTTTTAAATGAATATTTTGCATCTGTGTCCACTATGGAGAAGGACAATGTAGGCATAGAAATCAGGCAGGGGGATTGTGATATACTTGAACAAATTAGCATTGAGAGGGATGAGGTACTAGTGGTTTTAACGGGCTTAAAAGTGGATAAATCCCCAGGCCCAGATGAGATGTATCCCAGGCTGCTGTGTGAGGCAAGGGAAGAGATTGCAGGGCTCTGACACAAATTTTCAGAACCTCTCTGGCCACAGGGGAGGTGCCAGAGGACTGGAGGACAGCTAACATAGTACCATTATTCAAGAAGGGTAGTAGGGATAAACCAGGGAATTACAGGCCAGTGAACCTAACAACAGTGGTAGGGAAATTATTGGAAAAGATTCTGAGGGACAGAATTAGTCTCCACTTGGAGAGGCAAGGATTAATCAAGGATAGTCAGCATGGCTTTGTCAGGGGGTGATCATGTCTGACCAATTTGATTCAATTTCCCGAGGGGGTGAGTAGGTGTGTAGATGAGGGCAGTGCAGTTGAAGTACTCTACATCAACTTCAGTAAGGCTTTTGACAAAGTCCCACATGGGAGACTGGTCAAGAAGGTAAGAGCCTATGGGATCCAGGGCAATTTGGCATATTGGATCCAAAATTGGCTTAGTGGCAGGAGGCAAAGGGTGATGGTCGAAGGTTGTTTTTGTGACTGGAAGCCTGTGTCCAGTGGTGTACTGCAGGGATCGGTGCTGGGTCCCTTGCTGTTTGTAGTGTACATTAATGATTTAGATATGAATGTAGGAGGTGATATAATAAAACTCACTACGCACTTGGTTTGAGTATAAAGCAAGGCTTTAATCAACTTGTTTCAGAACATGGAGGTCTAGTTGTACTTCACTAGTTCCTGTCTTACAAAATGTCCCTGGCAAGCTGGGCCCACACCCGAGTATTTATACTCCTTGGACAGCACCACCAGCTGGCCGTCCAGTGTTATTTCATGAGTAGTTTCTTTATGATGATGAGATTTATAACAGGAGGTATGATCAGTAAGTTCGCAGATGACATGAAAATTGGTGGAGTGGTAAATAGCGAGGAGGGAAGCCTCAGGCTACAGGATGATATAGATGGGTTTCTCTGATGAGCAGAACAGTGGCAAATGGAATTTAACCCTGAAAAGTGTGAGGTGATGCATTTTGGGAGGACTAACAAGGCAAGGGAATACACAATGAATGGTAAGACCCTAGGAAGGACAGAGGATCAGAGGGACCTTGGTGTGCATGTACATAGATCCCTGAAGGCAGCAGGACAGGTAGATAAGGTGGTTAAAAAGACATATGGGATACTTGCCTTCATTAGCCGAGGCATAGAATATAAGAGCAGGGAGGTTATGATGGAGCTGTACAAAACGCTAGTTAGGCCACAGCTGGAATACTGTGTGCAGTTCTGGTCGCCACACTATAGGAAGGATGTGATTACATTGGAGAGGGTGCAGAGGAGATTCACCAGGATGTTACCTGGGCTGGAGCGCTTCAGTTATGAAGAGAGACTGGACAGGCTGGGGTTGTTTTCCTTAGAGCAGAGAAGGCTGAGGGGGGACCTGATTGAGGTGTACAAAATTATGAGGTGCATAGATAGGGTAGATAGAAAGGAACTTTTCTCCTTAGTAGAGGGATCAATAACCAGGGGGCATAGTTTCAAGGTAAGGGGCAGAAGGTTTAGAGGGGATTTGAGGAAAAACTTTTTCACCCAGAGGGTGGTTGGAATCTGGAACTCATTGCCTGAAAGGGTGGTAGAGGCAGGAACCCTCACAACATTCAAGAAGCATTTAGATGAGCACTTGAAACGTCATAACATACAAGGCTACGGACCAAGTGCTGGAAAATGGGATTAGAATAGACAGGGCTCGATGGCTGGCGTAGACACAATCTTTCTGTGCTGTATAACTCTATGGCTCTATGACTCTATGAGAGGGGCCTGATGAAACCTGATTCCGAAGGCTTTGCTCCATCCCCGCCCGCCCCAGAACGAGACCAGCGAGTTTCGGGAGATGGGGGTGGTGGGGTCGGGGGGGGGGGGTGGCGAGTTCCTGAAGACAATACAGAGAAGTGAATTAATGTATTTAACCTTCCACCAGGTTGATTGAAGGATATGATGTCAACACCAAGGAGCACAGCTGCGTGCTTCGCAGACTTGCAGCTGAACTAATTTTCCTGCAGCAATTTTTAGCGCATGGCCCATTTAGGTCAACAGGCCTGTGTTTGGAATTCCCTTGGCCCAAGCCAATTACCCAGGAGAGGAAAAGCAGGGGCAGCTGCTTCCCCTCGGGTCCGGCACACCTGCGGTGCACTCTCCTTGTCAGGGAGGAAAATCTCCCCCCGTCGTCTCCTCATTTTGTGATTGAAAAATGGTGGATTACATGGAAGGAAAACAACTAAAAACAAGGGGAAATTATTAGCAAATGGAAAATGTATAAAAAGTAATGTTCTTAAAGACTGGTTGATATAAATCCTAAAATTCAAAGAAATTTCCCCTGGAATTTCAATCTGGCCATCTAGGAGGAGCCTAAATTAAGGGGGACGGGAAATTGGCCTCTGTGGTGCCCATTTTTTAGGCACTCTTTCTGACAATACAAAAATAAAAACCACCAGAAAATGTACATTCCAATCCAAATTTATAAAGTCAACCATGACATAATGCACCGTTGTGCATTCCCTTACTGCCTGTCTTCTGTGTGCCTTTGCCTTTCCTCGTGCTCCTACGAGGTGCTTCCCCAGTGCGTGCAGCATGGTTGGTGGAAGGCTGCTGACCTCCAATTGAGGAGACTGCAGGTGAACTTATAGGGCAAACTCGAGCAGCTCTGGGCCAAGAGGACCCAGCTTCAGACTGCACCATTTCGGCCTGGGCTGCAGCAGTCTGGATGACAGACAACAAGAGCACTGGTGGAGTAGCAGGGGTGGGAAAGGAATGCTGTCATCCAGAGAGAGGACAGCAGGTTTATGCTCCATGGAGTCACTGAAACACTCCCAGGGTGGTGCCTCAGCAATCCTACTGATCTGTTGGAGAACAGATTGATAGAAACATAGAAAAATAGGAGCAGGAGTAGGCCATTCAGCCCTTTGAGCCTGCTCCACCATTCAATATGATCATGGCTGATCCTCTATCTCAATACCATATTCCCGCTCTCTCCCCATACCCCTTGATGCCTTTTGCATCTAGAAATCTATCTATCTCCTTCTTAAATATATTCAGTGACTTGGCCTCCACAGCCTTCTGTGGTAGAGAATTCGACAGGTCCACCACCCTCCGAGTGAAGAAATTTCTCCTCATCTCAGTCCTGATGGACTGTTGTGATGCCCTGGAAACCCCTTTGAACACTGGTATCCAGAGCCATGATGGCAGTAGGCTGAGCCTGCAAAGCAGCAGTTTGAGCTTCACCTGCAGCACTCCGACCTTTCATTGAAGCTGTGACATGGGCCATCAGTGCATCATGCTGGGTTCCACATGTGTGCTGATGGAGGTGACCACACGTTCCATGTTGGAAAGGATGGGCTCCATGCTCTGCGCAAAGCCCTGTGTCAAGTAGGTGCTGGACTCCTCCATACTCCTTGACATTGAGCACAGGCTTTCTGGCAGGGTTCCCAGTGCACCAAGTATTTGGGTGTGCACACCCATCATTCTTCTTCTGTAGCCTGGCCCATTGAAGTCTTCATGTGAGTCCTCCACAGCAAAACTAGTGTTACTGTAAGGACCGGGACCGATATCCTAGGGGGAGTGTTTGCTAGTGCTATGGAGGAGGGTTTAAACTAAAATGACAGGGGGTTGGGAACCTGAGCAGGGAGACAGAGGAAAGGGAAACAAGGATAGAAGCAAAAGACAGGAAGGAGAAAAACAAAAGTTGCAGTCAGAGAAATCAAAGGTTTAAATCAAACATGGCCAGAGTAAATAATAATTCTAAAAGGTGTAAGAGTATTAAAAAAACAAGCTTGAAGGCCTTGTGTCTTAATGCGAGGAGCATTTGTAATATGGTGGATGAATTAGCTGCACAAATAGAGGTAAACGGATATGATATGATTGGGATTACGGAAACATGGCTCCAGGGTGACCAAGGCTGGGAACTCAACATCCAGGGTATTCAATATTCAGGAAAGATAGGCAAAAAGGAAAAGGAGGTGGGGTAGCATTGCTGGTTAAAGGGGGGATTAACACAATTGAAAGGAAGGATATTAGCTCTGATGATGTGGAATCTGTATGGGTAGAACTGAGAAATACCAAGGGGCAGAAAAAGTTAGTGGGAGTGGTATACAGACCTCCAAACAGTAATGCGGAGGTTGGGAATGGCATTAAACGGGAAATTAGAGAAGCGTGCAATAAGGGCACAGCAGTTATCATGGGTGACTTTAATCTACATATAGATTGGGCTAACCAAATTAGTAACAATACTGTGGAGGGGGAATTCCTGGAGTGTATATGGGATGGTTTCCTGGACCAGTATGTTGAGGAACCAACTAGAGATCAGGCCAACTTAGACTGGGTATTATGTAATGAGAAAGGATTCATTAGCAATCTTGTTGTGCGAGGCCCCTTGGGTCGGAGCGATCATAATATGATAGAATTCTTCATTAAGATGGAGAGTGAAGTAGTTGACTCAGAGACTAGGGTCCTGAATTTAAATAAAGGAAACTACGATGGTATGAGGTGCAAGTTGGGTAGGATTGATTGGGGAATGTTACTCAAAGGGCTGACAGTGGATAGGCAATGGCAAACAATCAAAGATCACATGGATGAACAACAGAATTTGTTCATCCCTGTTTAACATAAAAATAAAACAAAAAAGGTGACTCAACCGTGGCTAACAAGGGAAATTAGGGATAGCATAAGATCCAAGGAGAGGACATATAAATTGGCCAGAAAAAGCAGTAAACCTGAGGATTGGGAGCAGTTTAGGATTCAGCAAAGGAGGACACAGGGATTAATTAAGAGGGGGAAAATAGAGTATGAGAGTAAGCTTGCAAGGAAAACTGACTGTAAAAGCTGTTATAGATATGTGAAGAGAAAAAGATTGGTGAAGTCAAGCGTAGTTCCCTTGCAGTCAGAATCAGGGGAATTTATAATGGGGAACAAAGAAATGGCTCACCAATTAAATACATACATTGGTTCTGTCTTCACAAAGGAGGACACAAATAACCTTCCAGAGATGTCGGGGAACATAGGGTGTAATGAGAGGGATAAACTGAAAGAAATCAGTAATTGTAGGGAGATGGTGTTAAGGAAATTGACGGGATTGAAGGCCGATAAATCCCCAGGGCCTGATAATCTACATCCTAGGGTACTTAAGGAAGTGGCCCTAGAAATAGTAGATGCATTGCTGGTCATCTTCCAAAATTCGATAGACGCTGGAACAGTTCCCATGGATTGGAGGATAGCGAATGTTACCCCACTATTCAAAAAAGGTGGTAGAGAGAAAACGGGGAATTATAGACCGGTAAGCCTGACATCGGTAGTGGGGAAAATGCTAGAGTCCATTATAAAAGATGTAATAGCAGAGCACTTGGAAAACAGTGACAGGATCGGACAAAGTCAACATGGATATACAAAAGGTAAATCGTGCTTGACTAATCTACTGGAAATTTTTGAGGATGTAACTGGTAAAATAAATAAGGGAGAACCAGTGGATGTGGTGTATTTGGACTTTCAGAAGGCTTTCGAAAAGGCCCCGCATAAGAGATTAGCGTGTAAAGTTAAGGCACATGGGATTGGGGGCAAGGTACTGACTTGGATAAAGAACTGGTTGGCAGACAGGAAGCAAAGAGTTGGAATAAACGTCTCTTTATCCGAGTGGCAGGCAGTGATTAGTGGGGTACCGCAGGGATCGGTCCTAGGACCCCAGCTATTCACAATATATATAAATGATCTAGACGAGGGAACTAGATGTAATATCTCCAAGTTTGCAGACGACACAAAGCTGGGTGGGCGTGTGTGCTGTGAGGAGGATGCCGAGAAACTCCAGTATGATTTGGACAGGCTGGGTGATTGGGCAGAAGCATGGCAGATGCAGTATAATGTGGATAAATGCGAGGTTATCCACTTTGGTGGCAAAAACAGGAAGGCAGATTATTATCTGAACGGCAATAGATTGGGAGAAGGGGAAGTGCAACGAGACCTGGGTGTCCTTGTGCACCAATTGCTGAAGGTAAGCATGCAGGTGCAGCAGGCGGTTAAGAAGGCAAATGGTATGTTGGCCTTCATAGCGAGAAGGTTCGAGTACATGAACAAGGATGTCTTGCTGCAGTTGTACAGGGCCTTGGTGAGACCACACCTGATTCACCAGACTGATACCTGGGATGGCAGGACTGACGTATGAGGAGAGATTGGGTCGATTGGGCTTATACTCGCTGGAGTTTAGAAGAATGAGAGGGGATCTCATTGAAACTTATAAAATTCTAACAGGACTGGACAGACTAAATGCAGGAAGGATGTTCCTGATGACCGGGGGGTCCAGAACCAGTGGTCACAGTCTAAGGATTAAGGGTAAGCCATTTAGGACAGAGATGAGGAGGAATTTCTTCACCCAGAGAGTGGTGAACCTGTGGAATCCTCTACCATAGAAGGCAGTGGAGGCCAATTCATTAAATATATTCAAGAAGGAGTTGGATATATTTCTTAAGGCTAAAGGGATCAAGGGATATGGGGAGAAGGCAGGGACAGGGTAGTGAATTTGGATGATCAGCCATGATCCCATTGAATGGCAGAGCAGGCTCGAGGGTCCGAATGGCCTACTCCTGCTCCTATCTTCTATGTTTCTATGTCTATGTTTCTCAGTGCAAGACGAACAGTGTTCCAAATGATAGCGTTGTATCTCTCAACCTGTCCATTACCGATGGGATGATACGGTGTCATTTTACTTGTGGCGATTCCCCGTTTGGAAAGATAACTTTTGAGTTCACTTGACATGAAGGAGGGACCCCGATCAGAATGGATGAAATTGGCCGTACCGCAAAGGGAAATGACTTGATCGTGGCATTTGATCACTGTGGAAGTAAGCATATTGGGACAGGGGAAAGCAAAGGAAAAGCGTGAATATTCGTCCACCATAGTAAGTAAGTAGGTGTTTCGCGTTGAAGTAGGCAGTGGCCCTTTAAAGTCAATGCTGAGTCGCTGCATAGGCTGCATAGCGTGTATGAGCAAGCCATCCGATGGACGGAAGAATTGCGGTTTTAATCCGCACAAATTCTACAGGAGGAGCATGTTCTTTTCACATCTTCCGTAGAAAATGGGAGATTTTTAGATCGCACAAAGTGCAACATACAGGTAACGCCAGGATGGCATAAGTTAGTGTGAAGATCCACAAGAGTCGAAGTTGACATAGAAGAGCAGAATGCCCGCGTGAGGGTATCCGGGACTACATTCTCTTTGCCGGGTCGATAATGTATGGTGTATCCAAAGGCGGCCAATCCATCCTCCAGACTTGTATTTTGTTATTCTTGATCTTAGTGCATTTCTGGTTATCCAGCATAAAGGCCACGGAGATCGGTTATAAGTGTGAAATGGCGACGAGCGAGAAAATGACTCCATTGACATACAGCTTCGATGATGGATGTAGCCTCCTTCTCAACAGGAGGATAATGGAGCTCGCTACCCTGCAAAGTTCTGGACAGAAATGCAACGGGTCGACCACCTTGATTCAAGGTAGCAGAGATCGGCACCTCCGATGCATCGCACTCGACCACGAAAGGGAGATTTTCATCAATGGAGCGAAGCGTGGCTTTTTCCAGTTGTCGCTTGAGGAGGCTGAAAGCTGAAATAGCCATTGCCTCCAACAGAAATGACTTCACGTGAAGCAGGGGCTGGATCTTGTTGGAGAAGTGGGGTATCCACTTCGCATAGTAGGCGAGCATGCAGAGTGCCCAACGAAGAGAGCCGAGATTCGTAGGGGGAGGGAGCTCCTGAAGCGGACGAAGTCGCTCCAGGTCCAGTTTGATGACACCGTTGCCCACCCAGTAGCCAAGGATGTTGACTGATGGTACTGATTTCACAGATTTGGACTCATTTAAGGTTAAGTTGCAATGACGGAGAACGTCAAAAAATTTCTGGAGGTTGGCATCATGCTCCTTTTGGTCATAACCAGCAATGGTGATATTATCTAGATATGGAAAAGTGTCCGTTAAGTTCTCCTGTTTGACTAGGCTATCCATTGCCCGTTGAAAATGGCCACCCCATTGGTGACCCCAAATGGAAGGCGACAAAACTGTTAAAGCCGACCATTGGCCTCAAAGACCATATACTTTTTGTCAGAGTCCTTCAACGGTACTTGATGGTATGCGCTCTTTAAATCAAAAGTTGAAAATACCTTGTAGTTGGCAAGGTTATTGACCATGTCATCGATGCGTGGTAGTGGGTAGGCATCCAGGTCGGTATACTGGTTAATAGTTTGTGAGTAATCGATTCAGAGACGTTTCTTGCGTTGCTTCAGAGGATTTTTAACAATGACGACTTGAGTCCGCCAGGGAGATGAACATGGCTCAATGATACCGTCAGCTAGAAGGCGAGAGATTTCTGCCTCGATAAAGGATCGATCATAGAAGATAGGAGCAGGAGTAGGCCATTCGGCCCTTCGAGCCTGCTCCGCCATTCAATGAGATCATGGCTGATCATCCAAATTCAGTACCCTGTCCCTGCCTTCTCCCCATATCCCTTGATCCCTTTAGCTTCAAGAAATATATCCAACTCTTTCTTGAATATATTTAATGAACTGGCCTCCACCGCCCTCTGTGGCAGAGAATTCCACAGGTTCACCACTCTCTGGGTGAAGAAATTCCTCCTCATTTCAGTCCTAAATGGCTTACCCCTTATCCTTAGACTATGACCCCTGGTTCTGGACTCCCCGGCCATCAGAAACATCCTTTCTGCATCTAGTCTGTCCAGACCTGACAGAATTTTATAGGTTTCGATGAGATCCCCTCTCAATCTTCTAAACTCCAGTGAGTATAAGCCCAATTGACACAATCGCTCCTCGTACGTCATTCCTGCCATCCCAGGTATCAGCCTGGTGAATCTTCGCTGCACTCCCTCCATGGCAAGAACGTCCTTCCTCAGGTAAGGTGACCAAAACTGCACACAATACTCAAGGAGCACTCTCACCAAGGCCCTGTACAACTGCAGCAAGACATCCTTGATCTTGTTCTCGAACCCTCTTGCTACGAAGGCCAACATACCATTTGTCTTCTTAACCGCCTGCTGCACCTGCATGCTTACCTTCAGCGACTGGTGCACAAGAACACCCAGGTCTCTTTGCACTTCCCCTTCTCCCAATCTATTGCCATTCAAATAATAATCTGCCTTCCTGTTTTTGCCACCAAAGTGGATAACCTCACATTTATCCACATTATAGTGCATTTGCCATGTTTCTGCCCAATCACCCAACCTGTCCAAATCGTACTGGAGTTTCATGACATCCTCCTCACAGCATACCCTCCCACCCAGCTTTGTGTCATCTGCAAATTTGGAGATATTACATCCAATTCCCTCGTCCAGATCATTAATATATATTGTGAACAGCTGGGGTCCTAGGACCGATCCTTGCGGTACCCCACTAGTCACTGCCTGCCACTCGGAAAACGACCCGTTTATTCCAACTCTTTGCTTTCTGTCCGCCAACCAGTTCTCTATCCAAGTCAATACCTTGCCCCCAATCCCATGTGCCTTAATTTTGCACGCTAACCTCTTATGCGGGACCTTATCGAAAGCCTTCTGAAAGTCCAAATACACCACATCCACTGGTTCTCCCTTATCTATTTTACCAGTTACATCCTCAAAAAATTCCAGTAGATTAGTCAAGCATGATTTACCTTTTGTAAATCCATGTTGGCTTTGTCCGATCCTGTCACTGCTTTCCAAGTGCTCTGCTAATACATCTTTTATAATGGACTCTAGCATTTTCCCCACTACCGATGCCAGACTTACCGGTCTATAATTCCCCGCTTTTTCTCTGCCACCTTTTTTGAATAGTGGGGTAACATTAGCTACACTCCAATCCATGGGTACTGTTCCAGAGTCTATCGAGTTCTGGAAGATGACCAGCAATGCATCTACTATCTCTAGGGCCACCTCCTTAACTACCATGAGATGCAGATTATCAGGCCCTGGGGATTTATCAGCCTTCAGTCCCATCAATTTTCCTAACACCATTTCCCTACAAATACTGATTTCTTTCAGTTCCACCCTTTCATCAGACCCTATGTTCCGCAGTATTTCTGGGAGGTTATTTGTGTCCTCCTTTGTGAAGACAGAACCAAAATATGTATTTAGTTGGTCTGCCATTTCTTTGCTCCCCATTATAAATTCCCCCAATTCTGACTGCAAGGGACCTACGCTTGACTTCACCAATCGTTTTCTCTTTACATATCTATAAAAGCTTTTACAGTCAGTTTTTATGTTCCCTGAAAGCTTACTCTCATATTCTATTTTCCCTTTATAATTAATCCCTTTGTCCTCCTTTGTTGAATCCTAAACTGCTTCCAATCCTCAGGATTATTGCTTTTTCTGGCCAATTTGTATGTGCTCTCCTTGGATCTTATGCTATCCCTAATTTCCCTTGTTAGCCACGGTTGAGTCACCTTTTTTGTTTTATTTTTATGCCAAACTGGGATGAACAACTTCTGTAGTTCATCCATTCGGTCTTTGAATGTTTGCCATTGCCTATCCACCGTCAACCCTTTGAGTGCCATTCCCCAATCAATCCTGCCCAACTCGCTCCTCAGACCATCGTAGTTTCCTTTATTTAAATTGAGGACCCTAGTTTCTGAGTCAACTACTTCATTCTCCATCTTAATGAAGAATTCGATCATATTATGATCGCTCCGACCCAAGGGGTCTCGTACAATAAGATTGCTAATTAATCCTTTCTCGTTACATAATACCCAGTCTAAGATGGCCTGATCTCTGGTTGGTTCCTCGACATATTGGTCCAGGAAACCATCCCGTAAACACTCCAGGAATTCCTCCTCCACAGTATTGTTACTAATTTGGTTAGCCCAATCTATATGTAGATTAAAGTCACCCATGATGACTGCTGTGCCCTTATTGCACGCTTCTTTAATTTCCCTTTTAATGCTATCCCCAACCTCCGCCTTACTGTTTGGAGGTCTATATACTACTCCCACTAATGTTTTTTTCCCCTTAGTATTTCTCAATTCTACCCATACAGATTCCACCTCATCAGAGCTAATATCCTTCATTACAATTGTGTTAATCCCTTCTTTAACCAGTAATGCTACCCCTCCTCCATTTCCTTTTTGCCTATCTTTCCTGAATATCGAATACCCCTGGATGTTGAGTTCCCAGTCTTGGCCATCCTTGAGCCACGTTTCCGTAATCCCAACCAAATCATATTCGTTTACCTCTATTTGCGCAGCCAATTCATCCACCTTATTACAAATGCTCCTCGCATTAAGACACAAAGCCTTCAGGCTAATTTTTTTAACGCTCTTAGACCTATTAGAATTATTATTTACTGTGGCCACGTTCGATTTAAACCGTTGATTTCTCTGACTGCCACTTTTGTTTTTCTCCTTCCTATCTTTTGCTTTTATCCTTGTTTCCCTTTCCTCTGTCTCCCTGCTCAGGTTCCCAACCCCCTTCCATTTTAGTTTAAACCCTCCCCCAGAGCACTAGCAAACACTCCCCCTAGGACATCGGTTCCAGCCCTGCCCAGGTGCAGACCGTCCGGTTTGAACTGGTCCCACCTCCCCCAGAACCGGTTCCAATGTCCCAGGAACTTGAATCCCTCCCCCTGGCACCATTCCTCTAGCCACATATTCATCTGAAGTATCCTTCTATTTCTACTCTGACTAGCATGTGGCACTGGTAGCAATCCTGAGATTACTACCTTTGAGGTCCTGTTTTTTAATTTACCTCCTAACTCCCTATATTCCGCTTTTAGGACCTCATCCCGCTTTTTACCTATATTGTTGGTGCCTATATGCACCACGACAACTGGTTGTTCACCCTCCCCTTCCAAGATGTTCTGCAGCCGCTCGGAGACATCCTTGACCCTTGCACCAGGGAGGCAACACACCATCCTGGAGTCTCGTTTGCGGCCGCAGAAACGCCTATCTATTCCCCTTACAATTGAATCCCCTATTACTATAGCTCTACCACTCTTTTTCCTCCCATTCTGTGCAGCAGAGCCACCCCTGGTGCCAGGAAGTTGGCTGCTGCTGCCTTCCTCTGATAAGCCATCCCCCCCAACAGTACTCAAAGTGGTATATCTGTTGGAGAGGGGGATGGCCACAGGGGACCCCTGCACTACCTGCCTGCGCCTAGTACTCTGCCTGTTGGTCACCCGTTCCCTTTCTTCCTGTCCAACCTCTACCTGCGGTGTGTCCAACTCCGTAAACGTGCTATTCACGATGTTCTGAGCATCGTGGCTGAAACGTCATAATTTAGTGACTATGGGCTTACAGCGGGGGGAAAGATTGGCAAACAAGGAGGGCTCATCGAGCGAAGCCGCCGAAAGCGCACAAAACGGTACTTTGGAAATAGTAAGCTCCGGCTTTGGCCCTCCAAACTCGAAAGTGAGTCTTTTGTGTTGTTTCTGGAAATCCTGTCCCAGGAGTACATCACTGCATAGGTTTTTGAGCACCCCGAGCCGGGTGGAGAAATAAGTGCGGCCATTGAGAATAAGGTCGACAAGACAAAAGCCGGAAGAATTGGTGGTCAGTGTCGTCAGAGCCATTGCAATTTCCCTGTCCGAGGGGTAAATACGCAGTTTTAACTTACTGACAGCCTGCTCACTAATGAAGCTGTCAGAGCTGCATGAGTCGATTAGTGTGCTCAGAATGTGTCCATTTACTGAAACCTTCGTGGCTGCATGGGACAGATTTTGGGGAAATACAGCCGTGATGGGAGGAGGGGCAGTTTTACCCTTGACAGCTGTAGCGTTAGTAGTGGTTCTTGGGGGAGGAGCAGTTTCATAGATAGCAGCTATAACCTTAGTAGTGGCCCTTGGGGGAGGAGCAGTTTTATAGATAGTAGCTGCAAAACTAACAGGAGCTCTCGATTGGTATACCTTAGAAAAGGGGCCTTTCTTACTAACAGAGGCTCTTGACTGGCATACCTTAGAAAAGTGACCATTCTTGCTGCAATGATTGCAGGTTGCATTACGAGCAGGACAAAATTTCCTATAATGGAATGCACCTCCACAGAAGAAACACTTCCTTCCAGATTGCCAAGATGCCGCTAGGGCAGGGTCGTCATCAGTGAAGGCTTCTAGGGTAGTGTTGTCATCCACTAGGTTAGAGTCATCATCAGTGAGGGCTTCTACCCGAGACCTATCGAAGGAGTCATTAAAAGTGATAGCAGCAGCCCGTGCACGAGGTAAAAGATAGGTATCTGCATTCCTCTTTGCTAAGTCCAGGCAACACGCCTGGTCATAGGCAGCCTGTAACTCGAGGGTTTTATTTTCCAACAGATGCTGGCATATGAAGGGAGACGTAATTCCATTAATAAAGGAATCGGGAATTAGCTCCTTCTGGTACTGCTCAGCTGTGACAGCTTTAAGGTTACAATCCTTGCTGAGCCTGCGAAGCTTTTGAAGGAATTTGTCAACTGATTCCCCGGGTTGTTGTCGAGTTGTGGCCAATAGATGCCGAGCAAAAATTTCATTTGGGGCCTTAACACATAGTCGCTGTAATATTAGGATAGCAGAGTCATAGTCTACACAGTCTTCGATATAGTCAAACACATGAAGAGATTCATAATTGGCAAATATCTCTAATTTATCAGGAGCATTCTGACCACACACCCTGAGGAAGTTACTGAATGTACGATACCAGTGTTTCCATCCCTTAGCAGTTGTAGATGAATACAGGTCCAGGTCAAGATAGGCGGGTCTGAGTAGTTTGTCCATGATGGATTGATTACTATGCCGGAGTTCCCTTCTGCAGTTGAAGTCGTAGCTGGCTGTTCCTGAAATCACTCAGAGCGTGGAGTCGATATCAAGTTTATTAAATTGACAGGGGACTGAAATTGGATGATCAGCCATGATCGCATTGAATGGCGGAGCAGGCTCGAGGGGCCAAATGGCCTACTCCTGCTCCTATCTTCTATGTTTCTATGTTTCTATAACTATTAAATGTTCCTCCCCCACCTTAAAACTGACGTGTTTTATGATTAGACCTTTTATTACTACAGGTTTGGATTTCACTGACAATATGGTTTTTAGTGTGGAGTGTGACTGCACTATTGTAAAGTGAATTTAATTTAAATTCTGAGCTGTGTAATAAATGGGCTTCATCAGAGGACTAGCCTCATTTTCAAAATAATGGCTTGGTTGTAGATTTTCAATATGGCAGCCATGTCCTCAGGGTGATCATTCAGTTTAGTCTTCAGTGTTTAGCTTCTGCTTCACAACTCATGAAAAAAAAGTGTTTATAAAGTTAAAGATGATCGACTCCAATTCCAAGCCAGTATATAGACTGCCAAGGAAAACAGACATATTCCACCCCTTTGTCTGCACTATATCATTAGAAAATGCAGGCACATCCTAGGTATTAGGCATTAGGTACCATTAGAGGTCAGGCATATACACCTTCCTAGACTAGTCAATCCACTAAGAACCCGCAAGATCACCAGGTAAAACATTCATTGCTGTTATGCCAAGAAAAGGATATCCACGTTAGCGTATCCTTTCTTTAATTTACTGGTTATTCTTGTGGTACTTGCCACAGGCAATTGCTGCCATGGTGATGCAAACTGTAATGAGACATGTATAATGCACCTTGAATCGTTTACCTCCTAGACACCTCTTATCCTGTCCTGACATGTTGTTTCAACCTCCTGGTTAAATCTGATGTTCAAAAGATGAGTGAGAGAGGGACGGGGAGGGAGAGGAGCAATGAACAGAACAGAAAGCCATGAAATATTAAGAGAAACCAGCAACAGCCTATTAAAGAAGATTAGTCAATAAATTCATATAGAGACAAAGAACATATGAAAAAGACTATAAATGAAGAACGTGCAGAGGCAGTGAGAACGAAAACACCAAAAGGATAAATATAAAAGAAAACAAAGGTGACATAAAGTACTTTAAAGACTAAAGCAAGAAGAAAACTCAAAAATAGAAATTACAGCTAAAGAAAGAAATATTAAAGGAAATAAAAAATAAAAACAGGAAAATGGTGATTTTTGAGTGCGCGGTTCTGTACTTGGTCGGTGATCCATTTAGAGGACAAGGGGGAAAAATTCGGTATCGACCATTTTGGGGCGCTAATATCGCCTGGGCGCTAACTTTAGTACCCGGTGGTAATTAACGCTGGCGACCGTGAAATTGAGTTTTAGCACCCCAAGAGGGAAGTGGAGCGCTAACTCAAGCACCTTGGGCCATGCAGCGCTGCCACGTTCAAAGGCTCCTGCCCTCCTTTAAAGGGAAAGGCCATCGCTGCAGGCTCTGCAATAGAAAAATTACCTACCTGGACCACCAAGGCAGCCACGATCCTGCGCGATCAGCCCCGCACTCAAGCAGAGTGCCGGTCTGATGGATCTTGGGCAGGAACCCTTAAAAAAAAAACTAGAACAAGAAAGGTAAGTTTTTTTTTACTTACCTCGGCCACCTCGCCTTTAATCACTGCCCCCGAAGCGGCCAGCCGTACGATGCATGCCTCCTGCAGCTGTCGGTGTTTTCGCCTGGCGCTGCTGCAGGGGGCAGAAGTCAATTTCGGGTCCAGGGCGCTACTGAAGCGATGCGCATGGCAATGACATCACGATCTCCGAGCAAAGGAGATCGGGGCACAACGCCGTAGCGCCGCTGCAAAACTCCCGCCGAATATGCCGCTCACGGGAGGCGCAAAGACACCCAATCTCACCCCAAGTCAATTCATTTCAGAAGCTTTTCAAAGTCTCGTTCACATGGAAATAAGCAATTTTTTGATTCTTTGGGAGGCAGTCAGCTTAGCGGATTTCAAGTGCTAAATGTCAGCTACAAATGAAGGAGCCCTACAGTGTTCACAGCTGCAGCCACAACCTGCAAACAGGAACATCGTTCACAAAACACTCAAAAGTTTCTTATTGCATAAAAGTGTTATACCAGAATCCTCATATTAGAATTGGGGCCTCACACAGGACAAGAGCTAAAAATATTTTCCTTGTTCAGAGAGCAGGCAAGCGAAGCTACTATATGAATCTTAAAAATAACATCACAGGCGTTTTTAGAAAGGTTTGGTTGCTGTAACACAATCTTATTCAGAAAGCAATGTTGGCTACTGCAGTCCCTTGGCTGATTTATAACTAAACTGCCCTACTTAAAAACTTGAGTAAAGCTAGGAAATGAAACAGAAACATTATGGACTGTATATTCCGATGCCTACAGGTGTGTACGAGCTGTGTACACACCCGTAGGAACATCGGAAATGCCAGTTTCAGGCATGCACAGCGCATGCGCTGAAAATCGGCATTTCCGATCTGTCAAGAATGCTCTCTTGACAGGTCGGACGCCTGCCCTAGGCGGTGGGAGAGTTCTGCTTTCTGGAGAACCTCCGCCCGCAGAAAACCCTTAGAATTCTTATGTCTGGTAAAAGCAGGTGTAAGGCCTGCTTTTACCAGCAAAAGAGTTGAAAAAAGTTTTTAAAAAATGTTTTCACTCATTTATCATTTAAAAATACTTTTAAAAAAGGTAAGATAGCAAAATACTGCAGATGCTGGAATTCCGAAATAACAACAGAAAATGCTGGAAAAACTCAGCAGGCCAGGCAACATCCGTGGAGAGAAAATAGAGTCGACGTTTCGGGTCTAATCCTTTTTCAAAACTGGAAAGGAAATGAAATAGATCGAAAGGCAGGGCTGGGAGAGAACAAAAGAAGTGAAGAGACATTAAGAGGTATTCAAAACGAGACGAGATGGTGATAGGACTAGTGGAGACAAAAGACGGCTCTAGATTAGGTGTGAAATGTTCTGGCAGAATGAGAGACAGCTGCCATGTGGGAGAGAGAAAAAAGGGGGGGGGGGGAAGGGCCAAAACAAAGATGTGGATACAATATAAGCAAAAATGTAATGGGGGCCGAGGTTATGATCTGAAATTGTTGAACTCGATCTTGAGTCCGGAAGGCTGTAAAGTGCCTAATCGGAAGATGAGGTGCTGTTCCTCGAGTTTACATTGAGCTTCCGTGGAACAATGCAAGAGCCCGAGTACAGTGAGGTCTGAGTGGGAATGGGGCGGTGAATTAAAGTGACAGGTGACCGGAAGCTCGGGGTCCCCCTTACGGACTGAACGGAGGTGTTCCGCAAAGCGGTCACCCAATCTGCATTTGGTCTCCCCAATGTAGAGGAGACCACATCATGAGCAGCGAATACAGTATACTAGATTGCAAGAAGTACAAGTAAATCGCTGTTTCACCTGGAAGGGGTGTTTGGGGCCCTGGACAGGGGGGAGGTATAAGGGCAGGTGTTGCATCTCCTGCGCTTGCACGGGAAGGTGCCGGGCGAAGGGGAAGGGGTGCTGGGCGTGTTAGAGGAGTGGACTAAGGTGTCTCGGAGGGAGCGGTCCCTACGGAATGCTGAAAGGGGAGGGGAGGGGAAGATGCATTTGGTGGTGGGATCACTTTGGAGGTGGCGGAAATGGCGGAGGATGATCCATTGAATGTGGAGGCTGGTGGGGTGAAAGGTGAGGACAAGGGGAACCCTATTGTGGTTCCGGGAGGGAGGGGCAGGGGTGAGGGCAGAAGTGCGGGAGATAGAACGGACACGGTCGAGGGCTGTGTCAACCACAGTAGAGGGGAATCCTCGGTTGCGGAAAAAGGAAGACATGTCGGAAGCACTGGTGTGGAAGGTGGCATCGTCGGAGCAGATGCGGCAGAGACAGAGAAACTGGGAGAATGGAATAGGGTTCTTACAGGAGGCGGGGTGGGAGGAAGTGTAGTCCAGGTAGCTGTGGGAGTCAGTGGGCTTGTAGTGAATGTTGGTCAATAACCTATCCCCAAAGATGGAGACGGAGAAGTCGAGGAGGGGAAGGGAAGAGTCGGAGATGGACCATGTGAAGGTGAGGGAAGGGTGGAAATTGGAGGCAAAGTGAATGAAATTGTCTCGTTCAGGGCGAGAGTAGGAAACGGCACCGATACAGTCATCAATGTACCGGAAGAAGAGGTGAGGAAGGGGACCCGAGTAGGACTGGAACAAAGAGTGTTCAACATATCCCACAAAAAGGTAGGCATAGCTAGGACCCATGCGGGTACCCATAGCAACACCTTTGATTTGGAGGAAATGAGTGGAGTCAAAGGAGAAGTTGTTCAATGTGAGAACAAGTTCAGCCAGGCGGAGGAGGGTAGTGGTGGATGGGGGCTGGTTTGAAAAGGGTTAGACCCGAAACGTCAACTCTATTTTCTCTCCACAGATGTTGCCTGGCCTGCTGAGTTTTTCCAGCATTTTCTGTTGTTATTTCGGATTTCCAGTATCTGCAGTATTTTGCTATCGTACTAGTGTTTGGTTCACTGCCACACCTCTTCTAGGAATGCCTACCTTGAAGAAGTTCTTGTGGTGTATGTAACCTGTTCCACCTTAAGAGAACTACCTTAAGAGATGTACTACTTTCTCTTGGCTGCTGTATACTGTAATACCGGTGGTGACCACACCGGTATATAAACGTTGTGCAGGGATTTGCTGGGCAGTTCAGCCCTGACCTCCGAATAGTAAAGACCTGTTAAAAGTTATTCTTGTGGTCTGTGTCCAGTGATTTATAATAAGCATAACTGGGACACACAGACTTAACAGTTCTGCTCTTCTCTTCGACGGGATCTCCATTTGGCTCTTCAACCTTGTTCATCTTCATTACTTTCAGTTTCCCTCCTCGTGTTTGATCAGGTATCTGCCAAGACTCGGTTTCACAGCCACATCATTTTCCTCAGCAACTGTCTCCGGTTCCGACTTATTCCACGTGGATTCCAACTAAACTTCCACCCTTAGTGTTTCGGATCCACCCAGGATTACAAATATCTCCAAGATATTCATCGATCCTCGAACTACTGCTCTCGCCGCATCTTGAGATCCACGCTCAACGCCATGCGGCGCCACATGAACACTCTCGACCTCTCTCTTCAGCAGCACCGACGCACTCTATTTCAAAGCTGTCTGGGTCCACAGTTCCATTTCATCCTTCGACACATCCAACGCTTCAACAAAAAACCTTTTTTCTTCCTTTCCGATGTCAAGGATCACAAGCTTCAGCAACTCTTGAACATCAATGCCCCTCCGGAACCTTCTTCTCCTTCACTTTCCTCCGACCCCCCTTCTCCCAATCTCACCCCCTGCCGCATCTTCACTGTCCCCTCTAACCTTCCCCTCTCTGACCCTGAACAATCAGTCCTCAGCAAAGGCCTGAGCTTCATCCCCTTACGCCCCCACCTCAATGAATTTCGAGCTCGGCATGATGTTGAGCTCTTCTTCTGCCACCTTCGTCTCCGTGCCCACTTCTCTGGCCAGGAGTCTTCCCCCCGCACGGCTGACCCTTTCTCCCGCTTTCAGAATCCCCGTTCTACCTGGACCCCTCCCCCTGGCCTCTTACCCTCTCTAGATCTTGTCATTGCTAACTGCCGCCGTGACATCGGCCGGCTCAATTTCTCTGCTCCCCTCACTCACTCCAACCTACCTCCCTCTGAACTTGCAGCACTCTATTCTCTTAGATCCAACCCTGACATTGTCATTAAACCTGCTGACAAGGGTGGTGCTGTTGTTGTTTGGCGCACCGACCACTACCTAGCGGAAGCTGAACGCCAACTCTCCGACACCTCCTCCTACCTCCACCTGGACAATGACCCCACTACCGAACATCAAACCACCGTTTCCAAGACTGTCACTGACCTCATCTCCTCTGGCGATCTTCCCCCCGTGGCCACCAACCTCATAGTTCCCCAACCCCGCACAGCCCGCTTCTACCTCCTTCCCAAGATCCACAAACAGGACTGCCCTGGTAGACCCATCGTTTCAGTCTGTTCTTGCCCCACCGAACTTATCTCTTCCTATCTCAACTCTATCTTTTCTCCCCTTGTCCAGTCTCTTCCCAACTACATCCGCGACTCTTCGGACGCCCTCCGCCACTTTTAACAGTTTCCAGTTTCCTGGCCCCAACCGCCTCCTTTTTACCATGGACATACAGGCCTAGAAATTCATTGACGCCACTTTTGGGGCGCTAAAGTGGGGCGTCCGCTAAAGTTTGCGGCCGCCGCCAAATCGATGCCACTTCTCCGATATTCATTAGCTTCGCCCTAGGAGTTCGGGCGAGCGCTAAAACTGCTGCTGGACGCCTCTCTTTGGGCGCTAAGCTGGAGGTGGTGATCGATAGCGCCGAGGCCGGGCGCAGCGCAGGTGTGGCCATCTCGTGATTGACAGCAGACACCCTGGCGCCGGCCAGCTCTTAAGGGGGAAGGGTCGACTGTGTTTGCTGCCACGCCCTGGATAGTGGAGCCCTCCAGCTAGGCCTGAACACTGCTGCTGGACCCAAATAGCGCCTGAAGGCATGGAGAAGGCCCGTGAACGTGCGCAGCGCTTCTCAGAGCGTGATCTGAGTGTGCTGCTTGCTGCTGTGGAGAAGAGGCGCCGTGTTTTGTACCCGGACAATGGCAAGAAGGCGACGGTCCACGTCTACAGGAGAGCCTGGAGGCATGTCGCCACCAAGCTGTCAGCCAACAGCGACGTCCCCAGGAGCGGTGCCCAATGCCGCAAAAAGTTAAATGACCTCACACGCATTGTCAGGGTGAGTACCCTTTCCAGTGACCTCCTCATCCTTGCATGTGCACCTCACATTATGGGCAAAGGGACCTGAAAGCTCTATTGGCCAGCCTTCATCCAGCAGCTATGGGACAGGCATGAGCATCAATTGCACATTCTGCACTTAACACACTGGCCAAGCTATTCCACCATGGGAGGCATTGCACACCAGATCATGGCGACACACTGGCCAGGCTATTCCACCATGGGAGGCATTGCACACCAGATCATGGCGACACACTGGCCAGGCTATTCCACCATGGGAGGCAGTGCACACCAGATCATGGCGACACACTGGCCAAGCTATTCCACCATGGGAGGCAGTGCACACAAGATCACGGCGACACACTGTACTTAGAGGCCGTCCTTTCTCTTGCAGGCCAAGCTGGTGAATAATCGCAAGAGCCGGACTGCGACCGGGGCAGGCCGACCCCATATCCAGCCACTCACCGACCTGCAACATCGCGTGGAGCGCCTCATGGGTGGCCGGGTGATTGGGCCCGTTGCATGTGGAGATGCCGACCCTGTTCTGGGCAGCAATGGTAAGGACATCACCTTTTGCACCTCTCTCGTCCCACTTGCGCATCGGATCTACATCCTTTGCCACTGTCCGACCAATGCGCTGAATGCCACCACTCATGCATCCCGCACTGACGCCCTCTCCTCACTCTAAAGCTACTCTTGTGCCTTCCTGCTTTCAGATGGTGAAGAGGAGGTCCCTGAACTTGCCAGAGACAGACCCTCCGAAGAGGAGCAGGAGGAGGAGCAAGAGGAAGGCGACCCATCAGGGGAACCCTCAGCCGCGGCCACCCAGGCCAATGTAGGGGACACGTCTTCCCTGGAGGGCAGCGTGGCGGAAGTGTCGAAGGGGAGGGGAGCTCCTGGGACCTGCGGGCTGCAGAAAGGCGGGAGGGGGGTGGAAGCTCGGCGGCCTTCTCCCCAGAGCGGGGAAGCGTCGGAGGGGAGTCCAATTGCTGGGCCCAGCGGCCTCCAGCAACGCAGGAAGGGTCGGCCAGCTCGGTGGCCTTCTCCCCAGAGGGAGAGTCCGGCCTCCAGTCAGGAGATGCTCTTCGCCGAGGAGATGGAACGCCTCGAAGACTTGTCCGCGGACTCGGAGCGCCGGCACACGGAGCTCATGGCGACAGTGGCACGGTTGCCTGAGTCCATCGATTCCCCCTCTCGGAGTGTGGCCGAGTTCGGGCCCTCAGAGGCCACCAGTCGGGCGGAATACCGGGCAGATCAGGCAGCGAGTCGGGCGGAATTCGGGGCAGCTCTGTCAGCGACTGGCCAGGTGATCAGTGGTGCCGTCCAGTCACTGGCTGCTCTGATGCGGTCAGTGAACAGGTCAACACGGGCACTCACTGCTGCCACACTCGCTGTGTCAGCCAGGCATCGCCAGGGCACCCGGCGCGCTGCAGCAGCACAGCGGTCTGTCCCTCGGCAGATTGGTGCGCATGCTGCAGTGCTGGCCCGGGCGAGTGCCAGTGTCTCAGGTGACCAGCGAGCGCCTGCCATCCGCCAGCTTGCCGCCATTCCTCCAGCCGCCACTGCCAGTCCCCCAGTGGAGCTGCCAGGAGCTGCTGCAGCGACTGATGCTGGCCAGCCACAGCTGCAGCAATCAACAGCCGCCCGCTCGACGGCCAGACCTCGACTAGGCCGACCCCCAAGGGCATCTGCCGTCACAACATGTGTCCCTCAGGAGCCTGCCCCCAGCCTTGCAGCAGCCAATGGCCTTACTTTGAGGCAGAGCAGCAGGGCGGGCAGGGGCCACCCAAAGATGGCCAAGGCATCGCCCTAGCGGGCCAAATAGTCGAATGTGTGGCCATTTGTGTTTGTTTCCTGAGGCCGAGAATTGGATGTTTGTTTTTTGAAGGCCGATGATGTGATGTTTGTTTCTGACGAAGGCCGAGAATGACGGCCATTTTAGTTGCCATATTTTGTTAATCCTCTCCAGGTTGTGGGAGCGAGTAATGTGTTTGAGTGTTTTTTGGGGGTTTCGTCTGTTTTTGGTTTTCATGTGGGAAGGGCCCAGAGTTTGTACAATAAACCATTTTATTTATTCACATTGTCCATGTTTGATCTTTGAAGTGTTTGTTGCCTTAACTGGCTGAGGGCTTGCGGAGCGGCTGCAATCATGTTCTATCATTGGCACAAGCCATTCCCTGACAGGGGGCCTAGAAGTGACGTTCAATAAGCCGCCGACGTGCGGCCCTTGGACCTTGTGCCTCCCTCCTGGGCTGGTACTCCTCGTCCTCATCATCCTCATGCTCCTCCTGCTCCTCCTCCTGAGGTGGTGGTCCAACGTGAGGTGGCAGTGCCTGAGTCCTGCGGATAGCCAGGTTGTGCAGCATGCAGCAAACGACGACGAATTAGGAGACTCGATCCTGCGAATACTGGAGGGCTCCCCCGGAGCGATCGAGACAGCGGAACCGTTGCTTGAGCACGCCGATTGTTTGTTCTATGAGGTTCCTCGTCGCTTGATGGCTCTCGTTGTATGCCTCTTCAGCAGGGGTCGTGGGCGCGCGGAGCGGGGTCATGAGCCAGGTACACAAAGGATAGCCTTTGTCCCCGATAAGCCATCCTCTTGGGGGAGGCTGTGCCTGGAACATGTCAGCCACAGTTGTCTGTCGCAGGATAAAGGCATCGTGGCTGCTGCCTGGAAAGCGGGCATTGACAGCTAGGATGCGCTGCCTGTGGTCACACACCAGCTGTACGTTGAGGGAATGGTAGCCCTTCCGGTTGCGGTAATCCTCGGCATGCTCAAGAGGTGCCCGCAAAGCCACATGCGTGCAGTCAATGGCGCCCTGCACCATGGGGAAGCCCGCTATTCTTGCAAACCCCACTGCACGCTGCTGCTGCTTGTCCAGGGTCATGGGAAGGAGATGAATTGATGTCTCCTTCTGAAAAGGGCTTCGGTCACCTGGCAGATGCAGTAATGCACGGCGAACTGGGAGATGTTAGCGATGTCCCCAGTAACGGATTGGAAGGAGCCGGAGGCATAGAAGTTGAGAGCCACCGTCACCTTCACTGCCACCGACAGAGACGTCCTGCGCATCAGCTGTGGCTGCAGATCTCTCTGAAGCAGCCGGCAGATGTCTGCAACCACCTCCCATCAGAATCGCAGCCTCCTAACACACATCGCGGCAGACATGGTCAGATAGGAGGTCTGCTGGCGGTATACCCTGCATGGGTAAGGCCTCAGTTGCCGACGCCTGTTGCCCCCTCTGCGTCTAGCCAGGGCTGCCACTCTCTCACGGCGTCTGTAAGCCCTTCTGGCTTAAGGCTGAAAATCAGCGTTGCCACCCAATGCAGCCCCCATTGTATGCTGGCAAACACTGAGCTCTGAATGAAGGCAAAGATAATTGGTAAGCTCTGGCCTGAGCCAAAAATACCTGTCCAAGTGTTGGTCCAAACCAGTAAACTCTCCTCCTTGGTCTCTGTCCAAAAAACCGTTGCACAAGAGTGAATGCTGCAAAATGGCTGGCCTTTATACTGCTGGGTAAGTGCCCTTTAATTTGCGCTCCCCGCGGCCCGGCTGGGCTGTGTACTGTTCCACTTCACAGTCGCTCGGGCCGCCCGGCGCACAATGGGCCGGCGCGAGTGAAGTTCCGGTTCGGGGCGCACAAAAGGCGTTGCACTAGCAAATGACATCATGATGTGCGCGCGCAGCAGGGCGCGCGCTAAGACTTTGCGCCGGCGCTAAATGTGTACTGAAGTTGGGGCGAGGCGCAGATCGCGCTGCGCCCGGCCGCTAAGCGCCTAGCGCTCGAAATCTACTCCTCCTAAGGCGCTAACGGCTGCCGCGCCCAACTGAATTTCTAGGCCACAATCCCTCTACACCTCCATCCCCCACCAGGATGGCCTGACGGCGCACCGCTTCTTCCTTGAACAGAGGCCCGACCAGTCCCCATCCACCACTACCCTCCTCCGCCTGGCTGAACTTGTTCTCACATTGAACAACTTCTCCTTTGACTCCACTCATTTCCCCCAAATCAAAGGTGTTGCTATGGGTACCCGCATGGGTCCTAGCTATGCCTGCCTTTTTGTGGGATATGTGGAACACACTTTGTTCCAGTCCTACTCGGGTCCCCTCCCTCACCTCTTCTTCCGGTACATTGATGACTGTATCGGTGCCATTTCCTGCTCTCGCCCTGAACTAGACAATTTCATTCACTTTGCCTCCAATTTCCACCCTTCCCTCACCTTCACATGGTCCATTACCGACTCTTCCCTTCCTTTCCTCGACTTCTCCGTCTCCATCTCTGGGGATAGGTTATTGACCAACATTCACTACAAGCCCACTGACTCCCACAGCTACCTGGACTACACTTCCTCCCACCCCGCCTCCTGTAAGGACTCTATTCCATTCTCCCAGTTTCTCTGTCTCCGCCACATCTGCTCCGACGATGCCACCTTCCACACCAGTGCTTCCGACATGTCTTCCTTTTTCCTCAACCGAGGATTCCCCTCTACTGTGGTTGACACAGCCCTCGACCGTGTCCGTTCTATCTCCCGCACTTCTGCCCTCACCCCTGCCCCTCCCTCCCGGAACCACAATAGGGTTCCCCTTGTCCTCACTTTCACCCCACCAGCCTCCACATTCAACGGATCATCCTCCGCCATTTCCGCCACCTCCAAAGTGATCCCACCACCAAACGCATCTTCCCCTCCCCTCCCCTTTCAGCATTCCGTAGGGACTGCTCCCTCTGAGACACCCTAGTCCACTCCTCTATCACGCCCAGCACCCCTTCCCCTTCGCCTGGCACCTTCCCATGCAAGCGCAGGAGATGCAACACCTGCCCTTATAGCTCCCCCCTTCCCACTGTCCAGGGCCCCAAACACCCCTTCCAGGTGAAACAGTGATTTACTTGTACTTCTTGCAATCTAGTATACTGCATTCGCTGCTCACGATGTGGTCTCCTCTACATTGGGGAGACCAAATGCAGATTGGGTGACCGCTTTGCAGAACACCTCCGTTCAGTCCGTAAGGGGGACCCCGAGCTTCCGGTCACCTGTCACTTTAATTCACCGCCCCATTCCCACTCAGACCTCACTGTACTCGGGTTCTTGCATTGTTCCACGGAAGCTCAACGTAAACTCGAGGAACAGCACCTCATCTTCCGATTAGGCACTTTACAGCCTTCCGGACTCAACATCAAGTTCAACAACTTCAGATCATAACCTCGGCCCCCATTACATTTTTGCTTATATTTTATCCACATCCTTGTTTTGGCCCTTTCCCCCACCCCCCGCTTTTTTTTTCTCTCCCACATGGCAGCTGTCTCTCATTCTGCCAGAACATTTCACACCTAATCTAGAGCCGTCTTTTGTCTCCACTAGTCCTATCACCATCTCGTCTCGTTTTGAATACCTCTTAATGTCTCTTCACTTCTTTTGTTCTCTCCCAGCCCTGCCTTTCGATCTATTTCATTTCCTTTCCAGTTTTGAAAAAGGGTTAGACCCGAAACATCGACTCTATTTTCTCTCCACGGATGTTGCCTGGCCTGCTGAGTTTTTCCAGCATTTTCTGTTGTTATTTTTAAAAAAGGTAAGTTTATTTTTAGCCCTGTAAAAAGCTTTAATTATTTTTTTCAAAAAATTAAATTTTTGTTTAAAATATTTAATTTATTGTAATTTGAACTCATTTAAAAAAGTGATTTAAAAAAAATTTTATTTAATGTTTTACAGTGTTTTTGGGGTGATTTCCATTCATATATTTGATAGGTCTATATGTCAAGTGTATGAAGGGAGATTCCCTTCTCCTATTGGCTCCCCATGGCCCACGTGATCCCAGGGACTCTTGCGAACTGCATGCGCCTCTGGGATACGTGGGCCCTGCGCATTTCGAGTTTGGAGAGGCCCAGGAGTGGAAGCATACACACCTTGGGAGTCCTCAGGTAAGTTCGTAGATTTTTCCAGATCGGAGGCCTCCGCACGCAGAAAGCCTCCGATCGAAAAATACAGGCCAGTAAAAGCGGATGAAACAAGAGACCAAAGAAGCAGTAGGAACACACGCCCGTCTCTCCCATGGAGTTACTGCTTTTACAATATTAACACAGCACTCGCTGCCAGGTGTCCTTTTCTTGCTATAAACAAATCTATTTTGTATCTGTCCACATGTGTAAGTATTCCTCTCGCTCAAAGCTTCGCTGGGTAATTACTTTCCGAAATGTTTCATGTGTACAATAACATTCCCCCCAATCTGCAGCAACACCTGATTTGTTCTGTGATAATAAAGACAGCTCTTGTGGTGCTGACAACTGGAAAGAATGTACCAGGGCACGTTCAAGCTTCACGTGGGAATTTTTGAGAAAGGTCAGCACCTTCTCCCGAACTATGCAGACTTCAGACAAAATCATTCTGAAATGTGCAGGGAGCCCTTTGATACATTGCAACTTTCCAACAAAATCCCAAATCAATTTGCCGAAAATAACTAATGAGCTCCGGTAACACGAAAACACATTTTCAGATCAGCCATTGTTTTTACTCAAAAAGTCAATAATACTCTTCAGGTCAGAAGTCTTCCTTAAGCATTTAGGAAAACTGTGGATTTTTGTTGCTCAGAATGATGGGGTTCCCCCGTTGATTAATATGTTGGGGAAAATGTCACTTCATTTTAAATTGCACACTAAGTTATATGAGTCTGAAAATTAATAATTAGGGCTAGGCTTCCCCCTGGACCAATTTTTCCACCAGAGGAGGGTCAGGGTGGAGCTTCCACCTGCCGCCCTGATACCATTGCCACCCCAACCCATTCTCCTGGGTCAGCTCTCATTGAATATGCAGGGCGTGCTCCCAGCAGTACTTGCACTCGATAAGGGAGCCCGTGACTGCCAGTCAGAAAATCCAGCGGATTAAATTTTCTTAACCTACCCACTTTTTGAAACCTTTCTTAACTGCAAGACTTCATAAACTCTGACAAATTCCTAAACCTTCTGCAATTTCCCAAAACCATCCAGATAAAATCTTTTCAAAACCTTCCCCTCTTATTTCCAAATCTTTCTCTGGATTATATCCTTAATAATGGTGTTGTTGACCCTGGGGTTGTTCTCCTTAGAGCAGAGAAGGCTAAGAGGAGATTTGATAGAGGTATTCAAAATCATTAAGGGTTTAGATAGAGTAAATAAAGGGAAACTGTTTCCAGTGGCTGAAGGGTCGATAACGAGAGGGCACAGATTTAAGGTGACTGGCAAAAGAACCAGAGGCGACATGAGGAAAACCTTTTTTTACGCAACAAGTGGTTAGGATTTGGAATGCGCTGCCTGATAGGGTGGTGGATACAGATTCAATAGAAGCCTTCAAAGGGAAATTAGATAAATACTTGAAGGAGAAAAAATTGCAGGGATATGGGGAAAGAGCGGGGGAGTGGGACTAACTGGATCGCTCTTCGAAAGAGCCGGTGCAGATTCGATGGGCTGAATGGCCTCCTTCTCTGCTGTGCTATTCTATGATTCTATAATTACAAAAGGTAAGACCCCTTTACCCATATGTAACCAACCTAGAAGATCCATGTTGTCATAAAGATTCCCTTTATCATTTACAATAAACAGACACATATCAAAGACTAATTTAAAAAAACAGTTTCAGAGAGATGTTCGACTTATTTCTTTCTCTTAGCCTTGTATCACTGTCCAAGACATAGCGCTACATAAAATGGCCTACCTCAGACAACCCCAGATAGTTCTTTTTAGCCAGAAAATGTGACCCATTTATTTAATAGCTATGGCAGACCTGTGCTCTCCTTACTCTAGCCATTAATTAGAAGCAGCTGTCCATTTTAAATGTTTTTTGCTTGTCGTTTGCTCTGAGAGTCTTGTCTGAACATTCCCAGAATTCTAATATTAACCCTTTTGGGTATCCCAGAATTCAGCAGTGTGGTGAGAGGTGCCCACGATGCTACAATATCCAGATGCCTCATGCTACCTATCCCGCCCTTTTCACCTTGCATTTATCACCCTTGTACAGCTAGGAACTACACTGTTGCACCCCTAAATGTAGTGTATTCACTAATATACAAAGCTATGTAATACTTTTGTTACCATCTTTCTTTTTGGTTATGTACACTTTTATGTTCCATTGTCCTCTTTTCTTGAATGATAACAGTCTAAATAATAAACATTAAAAATAAACCTTTCTGGAATGCAAGTAAAGCACAATGAACTTTTTATACAACAACAGAAAATGCTGGAAACACTCAGCAGGTCTTGCAACATCGTGAAGAGAAAAACAGAGTTAACGTTTCAGCTTGATGACCCTTCGTCAGAACTGGAAAAAGTTGGAGAAGTAACAGATTTTTAAGCAAGTGTAGGGGCAGGGAAAGGGGAGAGTGGGGGAAAGAACAAAAGGAAGGTCTGTGATAGGATGGAAGGCAGGAGAGATTAAAAGACAAAAGGGATGATGGTACAAGGCAAAAGGAGATGGTAATGGGACAAGTTAAGAAATAAAAGATGACTCTAGATGAAGTGTAAATGGCAATGGTAGAATTATCAACAGCTGCCACGTGAGAGAAAAAAGAAAACATAGAGGCTGAGGTTATGGTCTGAAATTGTTGAACTCTATGTTGAGTCCAGAAGGCTGTAAAGTGCCTAATCGAAAGATGAGGTGCTGTTCCTCGAGCTTACGTTGAGCTTCATTGGAACAGTACAAGAGGCCGAGGACGGAGAGATCAGAGTGGGAGTGGAGGGGAGAATGAAAGTGACAGGCGACCGGAAGCTCAGGGTCACCCTTACGGACTGAACGGAGGTGTTCCGCATGGCGGTCACCCAATCTGCATTTGGTCTCCCCAATTTACAGAAGACCGTATCATGAGCAGCGAATACAGTATACTAAATTGCAAGAAGTGCAAATAAATCGCTGTTTCACCTGGAAGGAGTGTTTGGGGCCCTGGACAGTGGGAAGGGGGGGAGGTAAAAGGGCAGGTGTTGCATCTCCTGGGTTTACATGGGAAGGTGCCGTGGGAAGGGGAAGGGGTGTTGTGGGTGATAGAGGAGTGGAACAGGGTGTCGCGGAGGGAATGGTCCCTTCAGAATGCTGAAAGGGGGGGAGGGGATGATGTGTTTGGTGGTGGGATCACACTGGAGGTGGCAGAAATGGCAGAGGATGATCCGTTGAATGTAAAGGCTGGTGGGGTGAAAGGTGAGGACAAGGGGAACCCTATCGTGGTTCTGGGAGGGAGAGGAAGGGGTGAGAGCAGAAGTGTGGGAAATGGAACGGACACGGTCGAGGGCCATGTCAATCACAGTAGAGCGGAATCCTCGGTTGAGGAAAAAGGAAGACGTATGGAAGGTGGCATCGTCAGAACTGATGCAGTGGAGACGGAGAAACTGGGAAAATGGAATAGAGTCCTTACAGGAAGCGGGGTGGGAGGAAGTGTGGGTAACTGTGGGAGTCAGTGGGCTTATAGTGGATGTTTGTTGATAGCCGATCCCCAGACATGGAGACAGAGAAGTCGAGAAAGGGAAGGGAAGAGTCCGAGATTGTCCATGTGAAGGTGAGGTAAGGGTGGAAATTGGAAGCAAAGTGAATGAAATTTTCTAGTTCAGGGCGAGAGCAGGAAACGGCATCGATACAGTCATCAATGTACCAGAAAAAGAGGTGAGGGAGGGGACCTGAGTAGGACTGGAACAAAGAATGTTCCACATACCCCACAAAAAGGCAGGGCCCATAGCTAAGGCCCATGCAGGTTCCCACAGCAACACCTTTAATTCGGAGGAAGTGAGTGGAGTGTTCAATGTGAGAACAAGTTCAGCCAGGCGGAGGAGGGTGGTGGTGGATGGGCACTGGTTGGGCCTCTGTTCAAGGAAGAAGCGGAGCGCCCTCAGGCCGTCCTGGTGGGGGATGGAGGTGTAGAGGGATTGGATCTCCATAGTGAGAAGGAGACGGTTGACCAGGAAACTGGAAACTGTTAAAGTGGTGGAAGGTGTTGGAAGAATCGCGAATGTAGGTGGGAAGAGAATGGACAAGGGGAGAAAAAATAGAGTCGAGATAGGAAGAAAACAATTCTGTGGGGCACGAACAGGCTGAAACAATGGGTCTACCAGGGCAGCCCTGTTTGTGGGTCTTGGGCCTTGGGAAGGAGGTAGAAGCGGGCTGTGTGGGGTTACTGGACTATGAGGTTGACAGCCATGGAGGGAAGATCTCCAGAGGAGATGAGGTCAGTGGCAGTCTTGGAAACAATGACTTGATGTTTGGTAGTGGGGTCATGGTCCAGGGGGAGGTAGGAGGAGGTGTCAGGAGGTGTTCAGCCTCCGCACGGTAGAGGTCAGTTCGCCAAACAACAACAGCACCACCCTTGTCAGCAGGTTTAATGACAATGTTAGGGTTGGATCAGAGAGAACGGATTGCTGCAAGTTCAGAGGGAAGTAGGTTGGAGTGAGTAAGGGGAGCAGAGAAATTGAGACGGCCAATGTCACACCGGCATTTAGCAATGAAAAGACCTAGAGAGGATAAAAGGCCAGAGGGAGGAGTCCAGGTAGAACGAGAATTCTGAAAGCGGGAGAAAGCTGTGTGGAGGGAAGATTCCTGGCTATGAACATTTTATACTTTGCCATGTGCAGTGCTTTTGGCATCTATAACATGTTAGTACAAATTACTTGTCTGTAATATTTTAAACAGTTAATGAAATAATATTATCAAATGGAGTCCCTGAATATAAGGACTAATTATCTGAGCAGGCCCAGTGAGGAGCATCACTTGCAGTGCATGCTGGTCAGGAAATCGAGGGCCGGAGTTCCAGGATTTTCTCTTCATTCATTTAAGTGGACAGAAAATCAAGGTCAGGGCCCTGCGATTTCCCAGCCAGCGCAGTCTGAGAGCGCAGTTCCTCATCGGAAGCACCCAAATGGGGAATCAGTTACAATGGGGAACAAGGTTAAAAGGTGAGCCCAAACGCTATTCTGCAAAAACAAAATTAAAATTGGCACACCCATGCCTTTCTGTTCAGCCACTTACTATGAGTCACCTCTATCGCTTCTGCTGCCAGATGGACGGAATTCTTGGCTCCCTGAATGAAACATTTTTTTTAGAATTTCAGCTAATGTTTTGTGGGGCTGCAAGAAATGCTAACATTATAGTAATCACATTCCTCAAGAGTACCTTTACTGCTTTAACGTTAATCTTACCCTTCTAAAATAAGCAGTTAAAAACAATTTTAAATAGAAATAAAACGTTTCAAACACTTTACTTCTGTTCTAGCTGCCTGCTCCTTTTCCCTTATCTTCAAGGCCGCTGGAATTGGAAAACCAGTCGAAGTTGCAGAATTTCAATTTGCTGCTGGCGGATCACAGAAAGGTTTAAGGCGCCAGCTGCAGGAATGCATGAACTTGTTCAAAATAAAAAGACACCGATTGTACTCCCGGCAGGCTTTCAAGAAAGAAATGGGTTTAAAAGTGACACATCCTAGGCTGCTCCTACTATGTGGCTTTAGTTTCCTCTTATGTTTGTCTCATCAGGTGATGTAAGACTTAATGCAATTTTTTATAAATCAATGCCAGCTCTAAATCTATAATGTATATTGACTTGCTTTTGTAAAATCAAGCCTGCTTAAGGCAGGAGAGGACAGTTCTTCCCGGGGACTACTTTTATGTTTTACATATTCTTCTTGCCAAAAATAATCAATCTAAATACAGGGTATCTACATTTTGTAGCTCTACCCAGGAGCCATGGCCCTTGTAGTGTTTGATTTGCACTCTTTTAGAGGTGTTATAATACCAAAAATAAAAACCTGCAATTAATATGGTGAACCTCCAATAAAGATCCCAGAATCTTGTGTATTAAAATACGCTTTGATGTATTAAGTCATACTCAGTCATTGTAACCCTGTTTGTTGTCTCTTTACCATTCTCCTATTTTTTAAATTATAACTTTATTTCAATTTATTTCTCAATAATATACTCTGTTGTAACTTTTCTATAATATTTTTGGGGTAATTTTGATATTTAAATGTTATCTGTGTTTCCTCTGCCTCCTGAATCTCACTGTCCATTCAAGAGGTGGGACCACACTACAACAATAACGTGCATTTAGATAGTACCTTTTAATGTAGTAAAACATCCCAAGGCATTTCACAGGAGTGCAATCAGACAAAAAAAACTGACACCAAGCCAATGGAAACATTAGGTCAGGTGACCAAAAGCTTGGTCAAAGTGGTAGGTTTTAAGGAACGTCTTAAAGGAGGAGTGAGAGGTGGGGCGGTGGAGAGGTTTAGGGAGGGAATTTCAGGGCTTAGGGCCTAAACAGATGAAGGCACAGCCCTCAATGGTGGGGCGAAGGAAGTCGGGGATGCACAAGAGGCCAGTATTGCAGGAATGCAGAGTTCTCAGAGGGTTGTAGGACTGGAGGAGGTTAAGGAGCATCTGACTGAGTATGATCAAGCTCCAAAATACTTTTTCGAGGGGCCAAATTAAGCTCATGATACTAATTGTTAACCGACCTGTAGCAACGAAGCAACCAGGTCAATATTTTCACATCTTTTTTGACGTTGGGTGCTTCAATCACTTGACATAACTCAATGGCAGCCTAAAGAAACAGATGCCACCAAAACAAGACATGTCATTGTTTCATCAGTAATGTTAGAGTATTTATTATAATACTACAGTCAGACAATATTAAAGACACATTGATAAAACAGCCCTGAAAATCCGTAAGCGGGCACATTCCGCGAAATGCTGAAATGCAGCCGCATGGGACCTCCAGTAATGACCCAACCAAACTTCACAGAGTCAGGGGGATGTCCCTTCATTTGCCTACCATTGGTGGGCAGCCACAATGCTGCGGGCACATCCGGGGTGCAGGGCACTGGAGCAAGGCCATAACATCCAGCGGAGGTGGCCTGGCAGGAAGTGGGGGGGGGGGGTTTGGCCCCCCCCAGAAAGAACAATGTAGCTGTCCCCACAGTACAAATGTATTTCGCTTAGTTTCTTGGGTGGTTCCAGGCCTCAATCCCAGTATGGACAGGTGGGCTCCACAACCAACGGTGGTGGGGGAGGTACTTCTGGTTTGACCGGGCATACATTCTCCGACTATACACCGGCTTCCTGGGAAAGGAGCTTATTGCCCCTAACCCCACCCCCTTATGATGATGGCCTTGATTAGGTAGGCAAAAGCTCCGTTCCTACAAGGCCATAAAGGTATTTGCCACAAAGTGGGACCAGGCATGTTGGCCAGCCATTCCTGCGGCCTCCTACCAATGTTACACAGTTTACCAGAACTGCCTCAAATTCTCTGGGGCAATACTTTTAATAATATAGATATACATAGCAAAATAAACCTAATACAATGTTAATCATCTATGGAATTAAAGTCAGGCATTGGAAGAATTTATTTACACTACAATAGCGTTATAACCATCAACGGTCTATTTTATCATAAATTTATATTCTTCCACTTGTAACAATTTATAGAGGTATACAGGTGTCATGAATTTAATATAGACCAAAACAAGACTCACCCCAGCTACAGAACACAGACTGTCAATGATTCAAGTTAATTTATATTCATAAAATAGAAAAACAAATTAGCTTATATAGTCTAAACATTTGTTACAGAGTTTTTCGAAGGCCATGGAATTCTTTGTGGGGGTTTTTTTTCCCCAGATAGTCTTCTGCTGACGAGTGCAGAGATAAGAATTCCTCTGGTTGTTATTAGAACATGTTTATGAGATAGAGTACAAAAAAATAAAATTCAAGATTTGTCCATGTGCTTCCATAGCTTCATGAGGGCCTCCTGAGATACTAGGTTGAAAGCCTTATTAAAATTGCTGAATGGAATGTTTTAAGCCTTAAGACACACTGAGATCGCAAATAAGACCACAACTGTTCGAACACATTGCTCACAAGAGCAATATCCAGCCTATTCCTTTCTGATTACTCCACGGGACTCCAAAGCGTCTAATATAAAAGAAAGAACTTGCAATAATATAGTGCCTTTCACGACCTCAGGGCGTTTCAAACCACTTTGCCAGTTTCCCACCCCTTTACAATCTATGTCCAGTATATGTCTTTTATTTCTTGGATTGCTCTCATTATGCCTCCCTCCTATTTGTTCATGCTACTATCACTTCAGCCATGTCCCGTTTTTCACTTAAGCACTTTTCAGGTCATTCTATTTCTTTCCCTGTATGTGTTTGCATTTTTTCGCTTCCCTTTCTCCTTGTTCTGTAACTTTATAAATGCTGTTCATCTGTAATATATTCCAGTTCTGATGAAGGGTCCACATCTGAAACAGTAACTTGTCCGTTCTCTCCACAGATGTTGCCTGGCTTTCTGAGTGCATTCAGCACTTTCTGTTTTTGTTTCAGATTTACAGCGTCTGCAGTATTTTGCTATTTGTTCAAGACCAAAGAATCACACTTGGAATAGGATTACATAAAAGAGGAAAATAAAATGAATGGGCCTCAATTTTTTTCAACTCTTTTACAAAGATACAAAATTATTGCTTTTAAAAATTATTTTGAAATTGATTATCCTGACATTACAAAATTTGGCGCAAATTTTACTTGCTTCAGTCTATCAGTGTATGATTGAACTCTTTAAAGATGGGAGGGTTTAAACTAATTTGGCAGGAGGATGGGCGCCAAGATGAAAGATTAGAGAGGAGAAACAAGGTGCACAGAGGACTGGGAGAGACAAATAGCACTAGAGTAAAGAAAAATTCAGAAATAGGAGGGATCAGACAGGTGGGAAATGCACGGCAGCCTAAGGTGAATTTGGAGCGCATGTGCGTAAATGCACGTAGCATGGTAAATAAGGTTGGTGAGCTGCTGGGACAAATTGCTACATGGGACTATGATATAGTGGCAATAACAGCGACCTGGCTCAAAGAAGGGGAGGATTGGGAACTTAATATTCCTGGCTACAAGGTATTCAGGAAAGATAGGGAAGGGAAGAAAGAAGGGGGTGGCAGTATTGACCAAAGAAACAATTATAGCACTGGAAAGGGATGATGTACTCGAGGGGTCAAAGACAGAGGGCCGATTTTCGTCAAATACTTTCGCCGCTAAAGCGGTACAGAGGTGGCCAAGATGGGGATTTAAGCTGAAATGCCAGTTTAGCCCGTGTTTAGCGCAAGACGCCATCTTGGTAATGCAGTTAAAGCCAATGCTATGAACGGCCGCCTGGAGGCTAGTTAAATAGCTGATCGCCACTTAAAATACTTGTTGCACTCATTAAAGAGGCTGCACGACATTTTGGTGGCGAGCGCAGCTCAACTAACGCTCGCTCCTAACAGCAACCAGCTGTTTGGGAGTAAACATGGCGTTGATGTTGATTTCAAGGAATACTTAAAGGGATACTCACCACTTAAAGGGATACTCACCACTTAAAGGGATACTCACCAATTAAAGAGATACTCACAATTTCATGCTCATTGCTGCTGGAGCTGTGCAGAGGACATCTGAAACACATCGGGAGACTTTCTGGAACACTTTGTCAAGACTTCACCAACACTCGAGCAACATTTATTCCAGAAATTCCCTGAGGACTTCACCTAAAAAGAGTAAGTGCTGTGTTATTCCCCCTTATAGGAGTCACCAGGAGAAAGGGAGTGCTTGGTTATCAGTATCTTACTGGGGGTCCCCCTTGGTAATAATCTCTGGATTACTACCTGAGCCACGTGCAAATTTGGCTAGGGTAAATAAAATTAGAGAGTTAAATACGTGGCTCAAAGCCTGGTGTGGGAGAAATGGGTTTTGCTTCCTGGGACACTGGCATCAGTACTGGGACAGGAGAGAGCTGTTCTGTTGGGACAGACTTCACTTGGCCAGTGCTGGGACTAGAGTCCTGGCGAATCGAATAACTAGGGCTGTAGAGAGGGCTTTAAACTAATTAGTGGGGGGGAGGTTTTAAGAGACCGAAAAATAAAAATGATAGCGGAGAAGGCAATAGAGCAAGGTAGCAGTGGGGGAATTAAAAACCAGAGTGTGTCAGGAAGGGACAGAATGTATAATGATAAAGGTAAAGTAGTAAAAGGGGTAAAAGCAGGAATAAATTGTCAGAAGACATATTTGAAAGTTCTTTATCTGAATGCACGCAGCATTCGTAACAAATTGACGAGTTGACGGTACAAATAACTACACATGGGTATGATCTGGTGGCCATTACGGAAACATGGCTGCAAGATAATCATGACTGGGAACTAAACATACAAGGGTATTTGACAATTAGGAAGGACAGACAGGAAGGAAAGGGAGGTGGGGTTGCTATGTTAATCAAGGATGGAATCACTGCAATAGTCAGAAATGATATTGGGTCAAAGGATCAGGATAGTGAAATAGTTTGGGTGGAGATAAGGAATAAGAAGGGGGAAAAGTCACTAGTGGGTGTAGTCTATAGGCCTCCTAACAGTGGCAACTCTGTTGGTCGGAGTATAAATTAGGAAATAGTTGGGGCTTGTAATAAGGGAACAGCTATAATCATGGGGGATTTTAACTTTCATATTGACTGGACTAATCAAATTGGGCATGGCAGCCTTGAGGAAGAGTTCATAGAGTGTATTAGGGATGGGTTCCTTGAGCAATATGTAACTGAACCAACCAGGGGGCAGGCAATCTTAGATCTGGTCCTGTGTAATGAAACAGGATTAATAAAAAATGTCCTAGTAAAGGATCCCCTTGGAATGAGCGACCATAATATGGTTGAATTCCAAATTCAGTTTGAGGGTGAGAGAGTTGGATCTCAAACCAGCATACTGAGCTTAAATAAAGGAGACTATGAAGGTATGAGAGTAGAATTGACTAAAGTGGACTGGGAAAACAAATTAAAGTGTAAGACGGTACAAGAGCAGTGGTCTACATTCAAGGAGATATTTCACATCTTTCAAGATAAATATATTCCACTGAGGAAAAAGGGGAGTAAAAGAAAAGACAGCCATCCGTGGCTTAGTAAAGTAATAAAGGATAGTATCCGACTGAAAACAAGGGCATATAAAGTAGCCAAATCTAGTGGGAGGATAGAAGATTGGGAAGCATTTAAAAGCCAGCAAACAAAAACTAAAAGATTAATTAAGAAAGGGAAGATAGATTATGAAAGTAAACTAGCAAAAAATATAAAAACAGATAGCAAGAGTTTCTACAGCTATATAAAAAGAAAAAGAGTGGCTAAAGTGAACGTTGGTCCCTTAGAGGATGGGACCGGGAAACTAGTGAAAAAGAAAAAGAGTGGCTAAAGTGAACGTTGGTCCCTTAGAGGGTGGGACCGGGAAACTAGTGATGGGGAACATGGAGATGGCAAAGACACTGAACAAATATTTGGTATCAGTCTTTACAGTAGAGGACACTAAAAATATCCCAACACTGGACAAACAGGGGGCAATGGGGGGGGGGAGGAGCTAAAGACGATTAAAATCACTAAGGAGATGGTACTCAGTAAAATAATGGGACTTAAGGCGGATAAATCCCCCGGACCTGATGGCCTACATCCTAGGGTCTTGAGAGAAGTGACGGTAGGGATTGTGGATGCATTGGTGATTATTTTCCAGAACTCCCTGGACTCAGGAAAGGTCCTGGCAGATTGGAAAACTGCTAATGTAACACCCTTATTTAAGAAGGGAAGTAGACAAAAAGCTGGAAACTATAGACCAGTTAGCCTAACATCTGTGGTTGGCAAAATGTTGGAGTCCATTATTAAGGAAACAGTAACAGAGCATTTGGATAAACATAATTCAATAGGACAGAATCAGCATGGTTTTATGAAGGGGAAGTCATGTTTGACAAATTTGCTCGAATTCTTTGAGGATGTAACATACAGGGTGGATAAAGGGGAACCAGTGGATGTAGTGTATTTGGACTTCCAAATGGCATTTGACACGGTTCCACACAAAAGATTACTGATCAAGATAAGAAATCATGGGATTGGGGGTAATATACTGGCATGGGTGGAAGATTGGCTATCTAACAGAAAACAAAGAGTTGGGATAAATGGTTCATTCTCGGGCTGGCAATCAGTAACTAGTGGTGTTCCACAGGTGTCAGTGCTGGGACCCCAACTCTTTACAATCTATATTAACGATTTGGAGGAAGGGGCCGAGTGCAACATATCCAAGTTTGCCGATGATACAAAGATGGGAGGGAAAGCAATGAGTGAGGAGGACATAAAAAACCTGCAAAAGGACATAGACAGGCTAAGTGAGTGGGCAGAGATTTGGCAGATGCAATATAATGTTGGAAAGTGTGAGGTTATGCACTTTGGCAGAAAAAATCAAAGAGCAAGTTATGACCTAAATGGAGAGAAACTGCAAAGTGCTGCAGTACAAAGGGATCTGGGGGCCCTGGTGCATGAAACACAAAAAGTTAGTATGCAGGTGCAGCAGGTGATCAGGAAGGCCAATGGAATCTTGGCTTTTATTGCAAGGGGGATGGAGTATAAAAACAGGGAAGTCTTGCTGCAGTTATACAGGGTATTGGTGAGGCCACACCTGGAATACTGCGTGCAGTTTTGGTTTCCATATTTAAGAAAAGATATACTTGCTCTCGAGGCGGTTCAGAGAAGGTTCACTCGGTTGATTCCGGAGATGAGGGGGTTGACGTATGAGGAAAGGTTGAGTAGGTTGGGACTCTACTCATTGGAGTTCAGAAGAATGAGAGGCGATCTTATCGAAACATATAAGATTGTGAGGGGGCTTGATCGGGTGGATGCGGGGAGGATGTTTCCACTGATGGGTGAGACTAGAACTAGGGGGCATAATCTAAGAATAAGGGGCTGCCCTTTCAAAACTGAGATGAGGAGAAACTTCTTCACTCAGAGGGTAGTAAATCTATGGAATTTGCTACCCCAGAGAGCTGTGGAAGCTGCAACATTAAATAAATTTAAAATGGAGATAGACAGTTTCCTAGCAGATAAGGGAATTAGGGGTTACGGGGAGAGGGCAGGGAAGTGGACGTGAGTCTAGATTCGGATCAGCCATGATCCTATTGAATGGCGGAGCAGGCCCGAGGGGCCATATGGCCTATTCCTGCTCCTACTTCTTATGTTCTTATGTTACTGGGGGTCCCCCTTGGTCTGGACAAGGAATGGGAGGAGGACATGAGGCCAGGCAGAGCAGGAGGGCAAGGAGGGGGAGGTAGCGTCCTTCCCCCACTGCGGGTACAGGACATCCCTCCTCCTCTGGCCCTCCTCCATTAGAACCTCCAGTGCCGCACCCAAGAACCTGTGCGCCCTCTCCCGCAGTCCCTGAGCCATCCTGCAACGTGCCATGGTGTGCCAGCCAGAGCACTGCACACCTTCAGCGGAAGTGGGTGCGAGGAGCCCACATATACCGCTCCACGATGTAAAGTATGCGCATATACTTGATACAAAAAGGAAGAGACAGCTTGGAAGGGTTTAACTTAGGTCTTTACTTCATACCCACAGGCGGGAACTGAGGGGAGATCAGTACCCGCAGTACTATTTATACCCCTATGGCCAGGAGTGGTACTACGGTATCACTACGCCCTACAAAGTAGTGCTGCCCTGGCCATAGGGTTAAAGTAGCATACATATTACATACACAACATTCCTCCCCTTTTAATTAAAACGTACCCGTGCAATTAAGTCAACAGATGCACCATAACTAGGGCTAATAACATTTGGTAACACAACATACATAACATATTTACATCAGAGTTGTCTACCTATATATATATAAAAAGAAACATGTTATAGATTCAGTCTCTGAGGAGGCCTCCTGTCTCGACTAGGGTAACGTCTTTCTCTAGTCGGTCTCGGTGTAGGCGGCGGTACTTCCGTCACCACTTCATCGCTGGAGTCGTCGGTGTCTGATGGCACATCCTGTGCCGTGGAGCTCACTGGAGTGCTGAACTCCTCGCCATCCTGAGACTTCTGTAGCGACGAGCTGGGCCGTGATTCCGCTGGAACAATGTGCTGAGACGTTTGAGGTAGTGAATCAGTTGGGTTTCTGGACTCCACAAGTTGATCAGCATGTCGTCTGATTATGCCGTCCCCAGTATCCACTGTGTACATCAAAGGTCCCTGGCGGGCCTTTATCGTACCAGACCGCCACTTTTCATTTCTATAATCACGGGCCAACACTTGCTGCCCCACCTCGAAGCTCCGTGTCTGTCTGTCAGGAGCCCTACGAAATACTCGGTTTTCCACATCTCTCCGGATGTTTGGTCTGAGCAATTCGAGGCGAGACCTTAACCTTCTATTAAAGAACATGACAGCGGGGGCCTGGTTGGTCACCGTATGTGCAGCATTACGGTACGCGAATAGGAAATTGTCCACCTTGTGTTGTAGTGGCAACCTTTCCTCCCCCATCGCCTTGATGGCCTTTTTAAAAGTCTGTACAAATCGCTCTGCCAGCCCATTTGTAGCCGGATGATATGGTGCGGACGTATAATGTCGCACTCCATTCCTTTTTAGGAATGCTTGAAATTCTTCTGCCACAAATTGTGGCCCATTGTCCGAACAGACTTGCTCGGGCACCCCGTTTCGGGCAAAAATGGTCCTTAAGGCTGCGACCGTCTTTTCGGCTGTCGTTGATGACATCTTTATGACCTCCGGCCATTTTGAGTGGGCGTCCACTACAATAAGGAACATCGCATCCATGAAGGGCCCAGCAAAGTCCACGTGGATCCTTTGCCACGGCGTTGAGGGCCACTCCCACGGATGTAGTGGGGCTTGGGGTGGTACGTTCTGTACCATCTGGCACCCTTGGCATGCTTTTGCTACTTCCTCGATGTCCCTGTCAATGCCGGGCCACCAGACGTAGGCTCTGGCGAGGCTTTTCATTTTGACACCCCCCAGATGACCTTCGTGTAAGTCCCGCAACACTTTATGTTGTAATTTTTGAGGGACCACCACCCTGGCTCCGCACATCAATGTGCCCCGGCATACGGACAACTGGTCCTTCCTTGCCGAAAACGCCGGCAATGATGCGTCACCCTGCGCCGGCCAGCCTTTCACGGTCAATTCGTAAACCCTTGCCAGTGTCGGGTCATTCTGTGTTTCCCGCTCGATACATTGGCTGGTGATGGGCAAGTGTTCCATAACCGCCGTATGATATATTTCCACGGGGTCCTGTACTATCTCTTCGATCTCTGCAGGCAATGGTAGCCGCGACAGGCCATCCGCATTGCCATGCTGTTTGGTACCCTTATATTCGATAAGGTACTGGTGTGCTCCTAAGAACAGTGACCATCTCTGTAGCCTTTGGGCCGTCATCAGGGGCACCCCTTTTGTTGGATTAAATATCGACACCAACGGTTGATGATCCGTCAGTAGTGTGAAACGTTGTCCATGTAGATAGTGGTGGAATTTTTTTACACCCCACACCAGACTGAGGGCCTCCCTGTCGATTTGCGCATAGTTTCTTTCGGCTGTAGTTAACGACCTTGAGGCAAATGCTATTGGCCTCTCCGTCCCATTGGGAAATTTGTGTGACAACACTGCCCCTATACCGTACGGGGAGGCGTCACATGCCAACCTCATTGGCATTTTTGGGTCAAAGTGTGCGAGCACTTCCTTTGATGTAATGAGTTGTTTACCCTTTTTAAAAGCAGCCTCACATGCTTCGTCCCAATTCCAGGAGACTCCCTTTTGCAGCAATGAATTTAGTGGATGTAAAATGGACGATAAGTTCGGGAGGAACTTATGGTAATAGTTTATAAGGCCTAAGAATGATCGTAACTGAGATACATTCTCAGGGGGCGGGGCCTTCATTACTGCCTCGATCTTTTCTGGGGACTTATGCAGGCCTTCCTTATCTATAATGTGACCACAGTATGAGATACGTTCCTGGAAAAACTCACATTTCTGCTTGTTCGCCCTGAGTCCGTATTGTTGCAACCGCAGAAGTACTCGCTCCAGGTTAGCGAGGTGGTCGTTATCCGTTTGTCTTGTCACCAGGATGTCATCCAGGTAGCACTGCGTTCCTGGAATGCCCTGTAGGACCTGTTCCATGGTCCTCTGCCATATGGCTGGGGCGGACGCCACACCAAATACCAGGCGATTGTACTGGTACAATCCCTTGTGGGTGTTAATCGTTAGGAGCTTTTTCGAGTCCTGCTCCACCTCCATCTGTAAATAAGCTTGACAAAGGTCAATCTTCGTAAAGTGTCTACCCCCAGCTAACGATGCGAATATGTCCTCTATCCGTGGCAGCGGATACTGTACCGTGTGCAGGACTGGGTTAATAGTTATTTTAAAATCCCCGCAAATGCGAACCTTCTTTGGTTCCCCCGGCGTGTTATTTGCAGATTTCTTTATAACTGGGACGATGGGCGTGGCCCACTCGCTCCACTCAATCTTTGTAAGGACACCTGCACTCTCTAAGGCATCCAGTTCTGCTTCCACAGCTGGCCGGATGGCGTAAGGCACCGGTCTGGCCTTACAAAACTTGGGGTTTGCGTCTTGAGCAATAGTTATTTTTGCTCTAATGTCCTTTAAGGTCCCCAGCCCTTGTTGGAACACCTCTGGTGTTTTTGCCAATAGTTTCGACAGCCTGCTTGTAATGGTTGTATCATCCTTGGTGGTCTCTACTTTTATCTCGTGTATCGACTTCCAGTCGAAATGGATTTTTCTTATCCATTCCCTACCCAAAAGTGGTGGTCCGCCGTTTGGTAGGACGTATAAATAAAGTCCTGGCACTTTTCTGCCATTGTATTTAACTGTTACTTGCATTTTTCCCTTCGGGTAAACTTTTTGTCCCGTATATGTTTTTAATTTGATTTCGGTATCCTTTAAGGGAATGCGTTTGAACAGCCTGTTATAATCTTGTTCATTAATTACTGATAGGGCTGAACCCGTGTCCAGCTCCATATTAACTTCGACGCCTGCTACCTTCATTTTAACCCACATTGTGCTGTGGTCCTCCGTTTTGTCTACACCATATAACTTGAGACATCCCAGACCTTTAGGCTCTGCTTTTGTGCCTTCCTGTGACTCGTCTGAGCTACTGTCAGATATCTTATGTATTTTTGTCCTTGCCTTGGTACTGCTCGGACTGCCCCCACTATTGGGTTTCGTACCCGACCGACAAACTTTCGCTATATGCCCCTTTTTCCCACACTGCCGGCATATTTTATCACGAAACCAACAATTACTTTGGTCGTGGGTGGTTTTGCCACAACGGTAGCATTTACCTTTGTGAAATGTCACCTCATGGGTGTCATAGCCGGTTGTATTTTGTCGTATTTGGGCAGCACCCTGTGCTGCTGCTTCATGTGCCAATGCTATTTCTATCGCCTGATCTAGGCTGAGCTGTTTCTTGGCCAGCAACCGTTTTCGTGTACTCTCATTTAACATGCCACAGACAAATCTGTCTCTGATCGCTTCCGCCAAAAAGGCTCCAAACTGGCAATGTTTGGACAACCGTCTGAGCTCAGCCAAATAGGCTGCCTGCGACTCATCATTCCTTTGGTCGCGTCTGTAAAAGCGGTACCTTTCCGCTATAAATGGTGGCTTAGGGTTTAAATGTTCCTTTAACGTATCAACAATTTGAGCATACGTTTTGTCTGCTGGCTTTTCTGGAGTAAGAAGATTCCTCAGCAGACCGTATGTTTTTGCCCCCATAGAATTTAATAAGGTTGCTGCCTTTTCGTCATCTTTCACCTTGTTTACTATGCAATAAAGTTCATGCCTTTCTACATATGCGTCCCAATCTTCTATGTCGGCAACAAATTCTGACAACCGAGCTTCTTTAGCCATTTTTAAAACTACTGAAGAGGTTTTCCCGCCTTTTTCCACTAGAAGGCGCTGTTATTTTTTTTTCTAAGAGAAAAACTTTTCCCCTTTGTCCACTAGATGGCGCTGTTCATTTTAAACTGCTGAAGAGAAAAACTTTTCCCCTTTGTCCACTAGATGGCGCTTTTCCCGCCTTTTCTCCCTCTGCTGTCAACGACGTCTCTCCAGGTTCGTTATTTTTTTTTCTTGCAGCTCCCGTTATTGCCACCGCCGCTATTACAACGACCTTCCCCTCTCGTGGCCCACTAGTCCTCGTGGCTCCGTTTGTTCCCCAGATCGCCTGCCCGTTCTGGCCCTTGCAGCTCACGTTCCCCGGGAAGGATTGCAGTTTACCTGACCCTGGGTGGACTTTTGCCCCGTGGCTGGAACGCCGGTTCAGCCTCTTCTCTCAGCTGCCGCAGCCTTCGCTGGAACCTCTCTCTCTCGCTCCGTTGCTGCCGCTCCTCCTGAACTGGGTGGCCTCCTTCGGTCGACGCTGGACTCTGCAGGCTGGTGAGAAGCTTCTCTCCCCGTACTGCTACCGATCCTTTGTTGCACCTTGTACTGGTGAGTTCGAACGTTCCTAGTCGCCAGTGTAAAGTATGCGCATATACTTGATACAAAAAGGAAGAGACAGCTTGGAAGGGTTTAACTTAGGTCTTTACTTCATACCCACAGGCGGGAACTGAGGGGAGATCAGTACCCGCAGTACTATTTATACCCCTATGGCCAGGAGTGGTACTACGGTATCACTACGCCCTACAAAGTAGTGCTGCCCTGGCCATAGGGTTAAAGTAGCATACATATTACATACACAACACACGAAAATTGCGTCTAATCAGCACTTGAGTGCTAAACCTGCAGGTTTCTGGTTAGCACCTACAGGCACGGTCAAATCATGATAACCATCAACTAGCCCGCAAATTGCATGCGAAATCCAGACTTTCAAACAGGCGTTTCTTATTAGCACAGCACTCATTTAGCACCTGGTTTCACCCTTTGGCCAAAATAACCCCCAGAATCTATTTGGTTAGTATTAAGGAACAATAGAGGGGCTATTATGTTATTGCATGTACACTATAGGTCACCAAATTGTGGGAAGGAGATAGAGTAGCAAATTTCCCAGCAAATTACAGAAAGATGCAAGAACTACAGAGTAGTGATAATGGGGGGGGGGGCTTCAATTGTCCCAATATAAGCTGCGATAGTAACAGTGCAAAGAGCAAGAGGAGGAGGAATTCCTGAAATGTGTACAAGAGAACTTTCTTGATCAGTGTGTTTCCAGCCCAACAAGGAAGGAAGCAGTGCTGGATCTAGTTCTGGAGAATGGAGTGGGGCAAGTGGAGCATGTTTCAGTGGGGGAGCATGTGGGGATGAGTAGTCATAATATCATTAGGTTTAGAATAGTTATGGGAAAGGACAAGGAACAATACTTAACTGGAGGAGGGCTAATTTCAGTGAGTTTAAAAGGGATCTTGCCCAGGTGGACTGGAATCAATAATTGATAGGCAAAACAGTAATTGAACAATGGGAGGCTTTCAAGGAGGAGATGGTTCGGGTACAGAATGGACACATCCCCACGCGGTGGAAAGGAAGCGTATCCAGATCTAGAACTCCCTGGATGACTAAAGATATAGGGCCTGAATTTGCGGCCGGTGGCGAAACAGTACCCATGGATTGGCGGGTAGCTAATGTTACCCCACTATTCAAAAAAGATGGTAGAGAAAAAATGGGGAATTACAGACACCGGTAGTGGGGAAAATGCTAGAGTCCATTATAAAAGATGTAATAGCAGAGCACTTGGAAAACAGTGACCGGATCGGACAAAGTCTACATGGATTTACAAAAGGTAAATCGTGCTTGACTAATCTACTGGAATTTTTTGAGGATGTAACTGGTAAAATAGATAAGGGAGAACCAGTGGATGTAGTGTATTTGGACTTTCAAAAGGCTTTCGATAAGGTCCCGCATAAGAGATTAGCGTGTAAAGTTAAGGCACATGGGATTGGGGGCAAGGTATTGACTTGGATAGAGAACTGGTTGGCAGACAGAAAGCAAAGAGTTGGAATAAATGGGTCTTTTTCTGAGTGGCAGGCAGTGACTAGTGGGGTATCGTAGAGATCCGTCCTTGGACCCCAGCTATTCACAATATATATAAATGATCTAGACGAGGGAACTAGATGTAATATCTCCAAGTTTGCAGACGACACAAAGCTGGGTGGGCATGTGTGCTGTAAGGAGGATGCCGAGAAACGTCAGTATGATTTGGACAGGTTGGGTGATTGGGCAGAAGCATGGCAGATGCAATATAACGTGGATAAATGCAAGGTGTCAAAAACAGGAAGGCAGATTATTATCTGAATGGCAATAGATTGGGAGAAGGGGAAGCGCAACGAGACTGGCCATCGCTGAAGGTAAGCATGCAGGTGCAGCAGGCAGTTAAGAAGGCACATGGTATGTTGGTCTTCGTAGCGAGAGGGTTTGAGTACAGGAACAAGGATGTCTTGCTGCAGTTGTACAGGGCCTTGGTGAGACCACATCTTGAGTATTGTGTGCAGTTTTGGTCGCCTTATCTGAGGAAGGATGTTCTTGCCATGGAAGGAGTGCAGCGAAGATTCACCAGGCTGATACCTGGGATGGCAGGAATGAAGTATGAGGAGAGATTGGGTCGATTGGGCTTGTACTCGCTGGAGTTTAGAAGAATGAGAGGGGATCTCATTGAAACTTATAAAATTCTGACAGGACTAGACAGACTAGATGCAGGAAGGATGTTCCTGATGGTCGGGGAGTCCAGAACCAGGGGTCACAGTCTAAGGATAAGGGGTAAGCCATTTAGGACAGAGATGAGGAGGAATTTCTTCACCCAGAGAGTGGTGAACCTGTGGAATTCTCTACCAAAGAAGGCAGTAGAGGCCAATTCATTAAATATATTCAAGAAGGAGTTAGATATATTTCTTAAGGCTAAAGGGATCAAAGGATATGGAGAGAAGGCAGGAACAGGGTACTGAATTTGGATGGTCAGCCATGATCTCATTGAATGGTGGAGCAGGCTCGAGGGGCCGAATGGCCTACTCCTGCTCCTATCTTCTATGTTTCTATGTAAATATTACGCCACGGACATCGCAAGTAAATCCGCACCTACCTCGTGCAATCCTCCCAGAGAGAGCTTCCTTTAAAACGCTGCAGAGTTCTGCGCAACGTTCTCCCCCAAGGAGTCCAGGAGCACACCATTGTGCGTATGCGAACCTGGGATCTCATGGGGCACTGGTTCTTTTACTTCCTGATTCTTAGCCTATAAGCTACAGCTGAGCCCTTAAGTGCGAAGTGACAAGAGGAGGGATTCACTCATTTAGGATAAGAATGGAAATGAAACCTTCACAAATACATTTATGACAGTAGAACAGGGTCAACAATATGAAGCAAATATCAACAAAGTTGTCGATCTAGTGAAAAAATGGAACGTTAGGGTAAATGAAAATAATTGGGGAGAAGAAAAATGTATAGTCACTTCAGGGTGCAATTGCTGTAAGAGAAGCATAGCCAACCTCAAGAATTAAATATCGGCTTATGACATGTTTCCACGTCTTTCCACGTTTAACTCTTTTAACAACTGGAATTCGGCTGTAATTTTACAATTACCACTTCCAGATGGGCTCGATTATTGTTTGGTCTCCACTAAGGATCAATGAAACTGAGACAATGCATTGGAAAGACATTATAACAATTGTATTCCACATTTAAATAAGTTCTGCGTGTCTTTTTAATCGATGTCTATTACTGACAAAAAAGTGAAAACATAGGTGAGCCAATATGTGATACCGTTGCCATTTTTGGCATTTTACAAATTAAAATTAAATAGAACATATTCAGCAGAAAAACTGAAGACATAACTCTGTTACTAAAAGCTAAAACTGTTAACTAATTTTGTGGGAAGATTTGTTCTGTTCATTACATGTTGCAAAATCATAAATGTACTTATAAATGCATTTATGATTTTGCTGTATAGGACAAATCTTCCCCTTTGTTATCACAAGCCTCAGCACTATGTACTCTGCTGTTAAAAAATCATTGACAAGAACTTTTGTTATTACAATTTTGAATTCCGTTCCCCTTACGCTGTGCAACAGGCTTCCCGCACCTGTTTGTACAAGACTTAAAAGTTGAAAGCGTAATTACTTTGGAGTAGCTGGACTATTAGCCCAACTTTTCACCAGCACGTTGGTTCCTATCAAGAGGTGAAAGATGCAGCGAAGCCTCTGTGTAGTCGTAACTTGACAAATCACAAGTTCGGGATTTAGCGCATGTGCAAGCGCATGCGGAAATCCCAAACTTGTGGTCAGTTTCAAAGGCGGTATGATGGTGTACTCTGACACTTTGCTGTCATACCAACCGCAAATTCAGGGCCTTAGATTAAAATGAAGCAGAAAAAGGAGGTTTATGACAAATGTAAGGTTCATAATACAGTAGAGAACCAAGCTGAATAAAGAAAGTATAGAGGAGATCTAAAAAACAGGGGCAAAAAGAGAGTATGAGAATAGATTAGCAGCTAACATAAAAGGGAACTCAAAAGTCTTTTATAAACATAAAAATAGTAAAAGGGTAGTCAAAGGCAGGGTGAGGCTGATTAGGGACAAAAAAGGAGATCTTCTTGTGGAGGCAGAGGGTATGGCCGTGATATTAAATGAATACTTCACTAGAGAAGAGAATGCTGCCAATGTAGCCGTAAAGGAGGAGGTAGTAGCGATATTGGATAGGATAAAAATAAAGAGGAGGTACATAAAAGATTGGCAGTATTCAAAGTAGAAAAGTCACCCAGTCCGGATGGGATGCATCCTAGGTTACTGAGGGAAGTAAGAGTGGAAATTGCAGACACTCTAGCCATAATCTTCCAAAGCTCCTTAGTTATGGGGGTGATGCCTGAGGACTGGAGGATTACAAATGTTACATCCCTGTTCAAAAAAGGGGAGAGAGATAAACCCAGCAATTACAGGCCAATCAGCCTAACCTCGGTGGTAGGGAAACTTATAGAGACAATAATCCAGGACAAAATTAATTGGCACATGGAAAAGTATGGGCTATTAAATGAAACTCAACTCGGATATGTTAAAGGAAAATTGTGTTTAACTAACTTGATTGAGTTCTTTGGTGAAGTAACAGAAAGGGTTGATCAGGGTATGGTGGTTGATGTTGTGTATATGAACTTTCAAAAGGCGTTTGATAAAGTACCACAAAATAGACTTGTTAAAGCCCATGGGATTAAAGGGACACTGGCAGCATGGATACAAAATTGGCTAAGGGACAGAAAACATAGAGTAGTGGTGAACGGTTATTTTTCAGACTGGAGGGAAGTATACAGTGGTGTTTCCCAGGGGTTGGTATTAGGACCACTGCTCTGTTTGATATATATTAATGACCTGTGTAGGATTCTCAAAATTCCCACATCTCCCAAATTATTAATAAGGGACCCTGAAGGACAAGTTATTAACAAGGGTACCCTAAAGGGAATGGCTTTTGGACTTCATGGGAAAACCTGCAAGGTTAAAGCAGGACCCTGCAAACAGCATGTCAAGTTCAAAACTCAAAACTTGACATGCCCGAGCCTGTGGGAGACAGCTTTGATTTGTGATTTCAAACCAGACAGCTAAAGGAGACAGAACACGCATTCTTCCCTTTAAAAACCAATCAACTCAGGAAACGACTTAATCTTGCACAAACTTAAAGCCATCAAGACTATGCATATATAATCGCTTACAGTTCGAGCTGGCTACCAAGCCAGGAAGATACCGATTTACGTTATGCATAACAAACACCGAGACATTAAAAACCATTTAGCAAAGAGACAACTGCCCAAAAACCAGTTAAGGTGAACGACTATAATCACCTTAATGAGCCCGCCAAAAATTAGACAAAGAAATAACCCTGATTTGGCGCGCATATAACAAACTCAGAAAGAGTATAATTGTAGGCCCACTGGTAACCAAGGACACATCACACAGAGGCAGAAGCTTGCAGGACACAGGGGCATTCAACCAGAAGGCTCACGGAACATCACGGCGAGGGGACACGGTGGGGCAGGCTCGACCGAAGACGGCTAGGCCGCAACCGCAGCCTTACTGACCACGAGCCCCGCAGTAACAAAGGGCCGGGTAAACCATACCTTCAGATCATTACCACTACACTGAAGACCACCAACCGAACCCCAGCCACAAAAAAAGTAAACGACCAGACCACCACCAGAAGAACAAAACCCGAAGTTTTCCACTCTACAAGCTAAAGTACCCAACAAAGACTTTATTTCCTATTTCTAACCAAAGAAAGAGGGTACTCACCAGATAAATCCACAACCGCGCCCTTACTGCATCAGTGGACTCCACCCAACTGAAGAACCTTTGCAGATTCTAAGACTGGGACCACGTGGCAACGGCAGGCCCCAAAGGACACAAAGAGCGAACCCCAAAAACGCAACCGGCTTAACTGACAGGATTCGAACTGTCAAGAAACCCCTATTGGTGAGCATAATCCCTGGCCCCTTCGAGCACAATTTAGTTAGATATTGGGGGTGGGACAAGGGTAGGGGGATTGTTAATGTGATTTTCCCTCGTTGTGCCGTGTGTTCCCCATTCTTAACTAAGTGTACTTTTGAATGTCTGTAACTACTCCAGTAATCTAAGTGTGTAATTTTATTGTGACTCTAATAAACACAGTTTTCTTGTACCAAACCAGTTGTCTACTCCAATTTTGTATCGCAACCTCTACCTAAGTCCGGAGTCTAGAACCACAGGGGTGTGGGAGTGATTCGAACCGCTCAAAAACAGTCAGGGGCAAAGCTGACTCCACACACCACCCCCTACACCTGGACTTGGGTATACAGGGTATAATTTCAAAGTTTGAAGGTGACACGAAACTTGAAAATGTATTAAACTATGGGCCGGATTTTCCGATTGGAGGCTTCCTACGGGTGGATGCCTCCGATCAGAAAAAATCTACGCACTTACCTGCTGGCTCCGTAGGTCTCGAGACTTGCGATCCTGGGCCTCTGCTCTACGGAATGCGCAGAGGCCCGGGTATCCCAGGGCGCAGGCGGTTCGCATGCGTCCCTGGGATCACCTGGGCCATGGGGAACCAATCAAAGAAGGGAATTCCTCCTGCACACTTTTGACAGGTCCGTATGGACAGATCTGTCAAAGTATGAATGGCGATCACTTAAAAAACAGTTAAACATTAAATAATTTTTTTTAAAACATCACGTATTTAAATTTAGTTAAAATTACATTAAATTTAATATTTTAAACAAAAGTTTAATTTTTTGAAAAAATATTAGTTTTTTACGGGGCTAAAAATAAACTTACCTTTTTAAAAAGTATTTTAAAATTATAAATGAGTGAAAAAAAAATATTTTTTTATTTTTTTTAAACTCTTATGCTGGTAATAGCAGGCCTTACGCCTGCTTTTACCAGGCGTAAGATTTTTGAAGGTTTTCAGCGGGCAGAGGTTGTGCAGAAAGTGGAACTCTCTGCCCGCGGAGGCCCTTTCCCCGGGCAGGCGGATGATCTGTCAAGAGGATCTTGACAGATCGGAAGTGCCGGTTTTCAGCACATGCACTTCACATGCCTGAAACCAGCACTTGCGAGGCCCCTACGGGTGCGTACACACCTCGTACGCACCAGTGGGAGTCAGAATATCCGGCCAATAGAGTAGGATAGTAACAGACTTCGGGAGGACATAGTGAAATGGGCAGACACATGGCAGATGATATTTACCGCACAGGAGTGTGAAGTGATACATTTTGGTAGAAAGAATGAGGAGAGGCAATATAAATTAAATGAAACAATTTTAAAGTGGGTGCAGGAACAGAGAGACCTGGGGGTGTATGTACACAAATCTATGAAGGTGGCAGGACAAGTTGAGAAGGCTGTTTAAAAAAAGCATTTATGAATGGAGGCATAAGGCTGGATTTTCCCGGTGGAGGCGGGTTTGCAACGGGAGAGATAGTTGGCGGGTTCCAGTCCCGCTCCCAGCTCCAGCTGCTCTGCCCAAACAATTTTCCATTGATTGGGCTTGTTAAGCCCGCCGTGCGTGTTACCCGGTCTAATCACTAGGTGTGGGTCTGCTGAGCTCCACTGATGATGCGTTTGCAGCCAGTGTCTTTAAGGGGGCCATGTCCCCATTAGCTCGCACTTCTTTTTTGATGCTCCTGAGTGCTGATGCTTTGAATGATGACTGCAGAGAGACCAAAGGCTGCTCCCCACTTCAACGATGACTCCCTCCGTGTTCTTGGAGGACGTCGGGAGGTTCTATTCCCTGGGGATGGAAGGAGGAAACCTCCTCAGCAGACAAAGGCAGACTAGCTGCAAATAGCTGAGGAGGTAAATGCAAGGTCTGTTGTTGCTCGTACCTGGGTGCAATGCAGGAAGAGGTTCAATGATCTCCTGCGGTCAGGAAAAGTGAGTATAAAAGCACACTTATCTTAATTCTGCTGTGCCTGTCATCACATCCCCATCACTCTGCATTGCCAACCCTACTCCTGCACATCCTAACTCACCCCAACATCCCTTACACCATCACCCATCCCTCTCTCCCTATGTAGAGAATGTCATCCCCATCTTACACTCACACTCAATGTTATGCAATGACAACAACTAACAACTGAAAAGGAGGCAACTTGGTATTGGCACCCCACTCCATCATAGTCTCCCTCTAAACATCTATCCTATCCATTCTTTACACTCATTCCATCGCTGTCACTAAAACTGCACTGTAAAGAGAGCCCACAATAAGAGGGAGAGGGAGAGAACAGGAGGAGGACTGGCATCGTTGGCTCAGCTCACCCACGCTGAGGAGGCAGCTCTGGACATTGCAGGAGCAGTTGACCAGCTTGAAGTGGGGGACGGAGAGAGAGGCTCAGTAGAACAACCTAGTGGCAGAATAATTTTCCATCCATCTTATTTGGCATTAATGAGTGGCTCATATGGGATCTGATGTCAATCCAAATTGAATGCTCATCGTGAGCACAATGGGATGTGTCTGCAATCTACATATCACACATGTAACTCATGTCTTTACTCTCCTACAGGACCATCAAGAGCCCCTGCCCCTACTGTCCGGGAGGAAGAGCAAGAGGACTCCTCAGAGGATGCTCCAGCCTCTGAGGGAGCAGTTTCAGCAGAAATGAGTGCACCCAGCACCAGCACAGAGGCGCACACCTCGGTGGGTTGTTTGCGAGATAGAGTATTGTTGTCACCTGGTGTATCACAAGTCACAAGTGAGCAGGAGCAGATGGTGGAGACAGGGACAGCAGTGGAGAGTCCGCATCGGAGGCCACAGGACACTCCTAGCTCTGAGCAGCTGCATGTAGACACTGAGCCTTGGGGGCCATCCAGAAAGAGAGCGGCCCTGGAGCTTCAGGAACAAGTGCAGGAGGCTCTGACTGGGTTTAAGAACATAGGAACATAAGAAATAGGAGCAGGAGTAGGCCAATCGGCCCCTCGAGCCTGCTCCACCATTCAATAAGATCATGGCTGATCTGATCCTAACCTCAAATCTTCTATCACTCTCCATCCACCCGAACCCATGTGATCTCCCGGGAGAGGCGAAAAACCAGATAAAAGACCCAATGGCCAATTTGGGAGAACAAAATCTGGGAAATTCCTCTCCGACCCATCTAGGCGATCGAAATTCTTCCAGAAGATCACTCTGTCCCTATATTTTCTACAGTACTTACCTTCTGTAAAGGCGATCTCCACCCCAGCCAGGAACAGGAATAAAACCATCTCCTGAAATCTAACACAGAATTAAAACAAAGTAGGAGCAGAACCAGGCTACACGGCCCCTGGGCCCACTCCACTACCCACAGGGCCATGACCATTCCGAACCTAGACTCATGTCCAATTTCCTGCCCGCTCCCCGTAACCCTTAATTCCCTTTACTTCTAGGAAACTATCCATTTCTGTTTTAAATTTATTTAATGATGTAGCTTCCACAGCTTTCTGGGGCAGCAAATTCCACAAACCTACCACCCTCTGAGTGAAGAAGTTTCTCCTCATCTCAGTTTTGAAAGAGCAGCCCCTTATTCTAAGATTATGCCCCCTAGTTCTAGTTTCACCCATCATTTGGAACATCCTCACCGCATCCACCCGATCAAGCCCCTTCACAATCTTATATGTTTCAATAAGATCGCCTCTCATTCTTCTGAACTCCAATGAGTAGAGTCCCAATCTACTCAACCTCTCCTCAAATGACCACCCCCTCATCCCCGGGATTAACCGAGTGAACCTTCTTTGTACTGACTCGAGAGCAAGTATGTCTTTTCTTAAGTATGGACACCAAAACTGTATGCAGTATTCCAGGTGCGGTCTTACCAATACCTTGTACAACTGCAGCAATACCTCCCTGTTTTTATATTCCATCCCCCTAGCAATAAAAGCCAACAATCCATTGGCCCTCTTGATCACTTGCTGCACCTGCATACTAACTTTTTGAGTTTCGTGCACCAGGACCCCCAGATCCCTTTGTACTACAGTACTTTCCAGTTTCTTGCCATTAAGATAATAACTTGCTCTATGATTTTTCCTGCCAAAGTGCACAACCTCACACTTTCCAGTATTGTATTCCATCTGCCAAATCTCTGCCCACTTACTTAGCCTGTCTATGTCCATTTGCAGGTTTTTTATGTCCTCCTCACTCACTACTTTCCGTCCCATCTTTGTATCATCTGCAAACTTTGATATGTTACACTCAGTCCCCTCCTCCAAATCGTTAATATAGATTGTAAAGAGTTGGGGACCCAGCACTGACCCCTGCGGAACACCACTAGTTACTGGTTGCCAATCTGAGAACGAACCATTTATCCCAACTCTCTGCTTTCTGTTAGAGAGCCAATCCTCCACCCACGCCAGTATATTACCCCCAATCCCGTGATTTTTTATCTTGAGCAATAATCTTTTGTGTGGCACCTTGTCAAATGCCTTTTGGAAGTCTAAATACACTACGTCCACTGGTTCCCCTTTATCCACCCTGTATGTTACGTCCTCAAAAAACTCAAGCAAATTTGTCAAACATGACTTCCCCTTCATGAAACCATGCTGAGTTTGTCCTATTAAATTATGTTTATCCAAATGTCCCGTTACTGTCTCCTTAATAATGGACTCTAACATTTTACCAACCACAGATGTTAGGCTAACAGGTCTATAGTTTCCAGCCTTCTGCCTACTACCCTTTTTAAATAAGGGTGTTACATTAGCAGTTTTCCAATCTGCCGGGACCTTTGCTGAGTCCAGGGAGTTTTGGAAAATTATTACCAATGCATCCACAATCCCTACCGTCACTTCCCTCAAGACCCTAGGATGCAAGCCATCAGGTCCAGGGGATTTATCCGCCTTGAGTCCCATTATTTTACCAAGTACCACTTCCTTAGCGATTTTAATCGTATTTAGTTCCTCCCCCCCTAGAGACCCCTGTTTGTCCAGTGTTGGGATATTCTTAGTGTCCTCTACCGTAAAGACTGATACAAAATAATTGTTCAACGTTTTTGCCATCTCCATGTTTCCCACCATTAATTTCCCGGTCTCATCCTCTAAGGGACCAACATTTACTTTAGCCACCCTTTTTCTTTTTATATAACTATAGAAACTTTTGCTGTCTGTTTTTATATTTTTTGCTAATTTACTTTCATAATCTATCTTCCCTTTCTTAATCAATCTTTTAGTTATTTTTTGCTGTCTTTTAAAGACTTCCCAATCTTCCATCCTCCCGCTAGCTTTGGCTACCTTATATGCCCTTGTTTTTAGTCGGATACTATCCTTAATTACTTTACTTAGCCACGGATGGCTATCTTTTCTTTTACACCCTTTTTTCCTCAGTGGAATATATATTTTTTGGAAGTTGTAAAATAACTCCTTAAATGTACACCACTGATCATGTACCGTCTTACCCTTTTATCTATTTTCCCAGTCCACTCTAATCAATTCCACTCTCATACCTTCATAGTCTCCTTTATTCAAGCTCAGCACGCTTGTTTGAGATCCAACCTTCTCACCCTCTAATTGAATATGGAATTCAACCATGTTATGCTCACTCATTCCAAGGGGATCCTTTACTAGGACATTTTTAATTAATCTTGTCTCATTACACAGGACCAAATCTAAGGTTGCTTGCCCCCTGGTCGGTTCAGTTACATACTGCTCAAGAAACCCATCCCTAATACACTCAATGAACTCATCCTTGTAGTGTATGTAACCGTTCCACCTTTAAGAGAACTATTTTAGTAACCGTTCCACCTTTAAGAGAACTATTTTAAGAGTTGCACTACTTTATCTTGGCTGCTGTATACTGTAATACCAGTGGTGACCACACCGGTATATAAATGCTGTGTAATGATTTATTGGGCAGTTCCGCCCTGACCTTCGACCAGTAAAGACCTGTTAAAGTTTACTCTTGTGGTCTGTGTAGTAATTCACAATATAACACACAGACTTAACAGTGGCGATGAGTACGATCTTACCCTGCGGCAGAGATACATCCAAGGCAGTTTAACGGGCGTCGAGAAGAGGCATCCGCCCTCATCATTCTGCTGAGAGAAGACTCGGGTCTGCAGAGCAAAGGAAGAATTCTGACACGAAGCCTTCCATCAGCAACAGGCAGTGATCATCCCTTCTATCACGGTGGTGGGTAAGCCGATCAGCGACGAGCAGCAAGTCGGCCACGTTGGCTGTGAAATAGGGGAGGGAAGAACGGAGGATATAAGGGCGGAGAACTCGACCACGGCCGGGGAAAAGAGCCGGACAGAAGTCGGGGCCAGAGGCGCTGAGACTGGGGCAGCGTAGGGCACGGAAGCCACGGTGAATGCAAACGCAGCCGGTGTGAGAGACCGGGCTACAAGCGGGCTGGGAGACGCAACAGCGTCGAGAGAGAGCTCGACCGCGACCGGTGAAAAAGGCCGGGCAGCTACCGAGGCCGCGAGGCGCAGCGACCGGGACGATCGTAAGGCGCGGGAGAAGAAAAAAAAAAAAAAAAAAACGCGGAGAGCTCAGCCGCAGCTGGGGGGGGAAGGACCGGACTGCAAGAGGGGCTGGGAGGCACGATTTGAAAACCGCTGGGGAGGGCGAACGCAGCAATTCGGCAATCGCCATTACAGCCAGCGGGGGAGTAAGGCAAAACGCGGGAATCCGCCATTTTCGTAGGCGGGGGAAGAAGACAAGCGCGGGAAACCGCCATTTTGAAAATAAATAAATAAATAAATAAAAGAAAAAATTTCTTTGTGTTTCTCAAGAAGGTTGCGAAGATGCCGAAGCGTGGTAACATCAACGATTTCGATCCCGATGTTGAAGATTGGGCCACGTATGTAGAATGCATAGAGATATATTGTAAGGCAAATAAAATATCAAATGAAGATAAAGCACTAACCTTACTAAACTCAATGGGTGCGAAGACATACGGGCTATTGAAGCATCTTCTATCACCAGCTAAACCGGCGGATCAGACTTTCGCTAATATTGTTGCTGTCCTGAAGAATCATTTGAACCCCACACCGCTGATGTTAGCGGAACGATTTAAATTTTATGCGAGAACGCAACTGAAAGAGGAAAGCAACGCGGAGTATTTAATTGAACTGCGTAAGCTAGCGAAATACTGCCAGTTTGGGGAAAGCCTGACAGAGGCACTGAGAGACAAATTCGTGTGTGGATTGTCGAAAGAAGGAACACAAAAGCGGCTGCTTGAAGAGAATGATCTTACACTTGATAAGGCTGTCTCTATTGCAGCATCGCACAAAGCCGCAGCGAGAGGCACTGCGGAAATGCAGCTGAAGGCAGCGGTACTCAGCGTAGATCAAATGGCTTTGGGTACAACGAAATGTTATCGTTGTGGACAGACAACACACGATCAGAACCAATGCTGGTTTAAAAACCAGGAATGTAGAAAATGTGGCAAGCTTGGTCACATAGCTAAAGTATGCCGGTCAGGAAAGAAGACCAGCAACAAAAAATCACCGCAGGAAAAGTGCAGAAAGGTACATAAGGTGGCTGAGAAGAGTTCGGATGAACAGAATTCGGATTCAGACTCCAACAGCAAGGAACTGGGTAGTCTGAGAATTCACAATGTGAGTAAGGAAGCTGACCGCCAAACTATCTGGGTCACACTGCAGATAGCAGAAGTCCAAATGAAGATGGAATTGGACACCGGATCGGCGTTGACGGTCATGAATAAGCAAGATTACAAAAGGTTATTCAAACATATTCCCCTACGGGATACGAAGATAGTATTGCAGACATACACGGGGCAAAAAGTATACCCATCGGAAAGATAAAAGTCAAGGTGATGCACAAGGGCAAAGAGCACCAAGGAATGGACTTATATGTACTACCTGAGGGAGGTCCACCACTTCTGGGACGGGAGTGGATCAGGAAAATAAATATGGACTGGCACTCCCTAAAAGCAATAACGGTAGATTCCGGAATAAAAGATGTCAAACCTGAACGATTGTCCAGAATATTGGATGAGGGCATATGCAGCAGTGACAGTGACAAAGAAGAGAGTGAGAACTCGGTGAAGACAATCAGCTCAGACTCTGGTACTGATGATGGTAATACCAGCCCATGTGCAAAAGACAAGTCTAAAATGGACTTGCAGATTAATGATGGAAAAACGAAGGAGAGCATAAATGCTTCAGGAGAGAACCAAGTATCAGAACAGAATTCCACTGAACAACATCAACATAGTTTGACAGAGAATTCTGCGTCTGTCCAGTCCACAGACATGCACATTTCTGAGGAACACCGGGCTCGAACTCAACTCAATCTCAAACTACAACAGCAATTAGAACAAATCATTCGCTGTTTTGAGCAAGAGATGAATGCAAAGAAAAAGTTCTTTGACGCAGAGTTGGAGAATCTGGGAAGACAGCAGAAGCAGCTGATTGAGAAAATGGAGCAGGAACACACAAACCGTCTGCGCGATGAGGCCAAACGAATCAAAGCTGAGCAAGAAAGGGAATATGTCAAATTCATCGATCAGTTGAAAGCTAAGAAGAAAGAGCACCCTTTTGTGAGCAGTGTCAGCAGTAATAAGCCACTCAGGGAATTGGTGGCAGAGGAAAAAACTGAAGATGCTGCAGAGATCAAATTTGTTGCTGAAAGCGCTACTTCCAGAGCTTTGCTTCGAATTAAAGAATTGCCAGTTAAAATTGTGAAACCCTTAAGAGAGAAGATTGGCATGGAGAAACATCGTGTCATTTTTGAATGCAAGGTTTCCAGGCCAAATGCTGCTGTCAAGTGGTATTACAAAGACAAAGAGATTCATCCCAGTAATAAATATGAGATTGTGAGTGAAGATGTGTACAGGAAGCTCGTTATTAATAATGTCGCTTTTGAAGATGAAGGCAACTACATGTGCGATGCCATAGATGACCAAAGCCCAGCAAAGTTATATGTAGAAGAGCAATCAATTGCCATCATTAAACCCATATGTGATGTGGAAGTGACAGAGCCAAGTGACGCCATTCTTGAGTGTGAGCTTTCAGTTGCTGACGTGAAGCCTCCAAAATGGATACTAAATGGTGAAATTCTTCATGCTTCTGACGATGTGGACATTGAGCATCGTGGCACTATTCATCGTCTCACTCTGAAAAAAAACAACTTGTAAGATGACCGGCTTGCTGCAGTTTATTGCAGGGAAATCAAAATCTGAGGCGAGGCTGACTATTAAAGAGCCTCCGTCAAAGGTAGTCAAAGAACTACAGAACATTACAGTGGAAGAGAAGCATTCTGCTACTTTGAGCTGTGAGTTTACACCTACTCCCAAGATGGTCAGATGGTACAAAGACCAGAGCTTAATAGAATCTTCTGACCGATACAAATTTAAACAAAATAAGAATGTGATAGAACTTACCATTACAAACCTCACACCCAAAGACTCTGGTGAATATAGCTGCAAATCAAGTAATGTACAGACCACAGCCACACTCACAGTTGAAGCTCCAAAAATAGAAATAATAAAACATTTGGAGGACGTAGATACTGAGGAGGACAGCAATCTAGTATATTCATGTGAGTTGTCCCGTGATGATGAAGATGATGACTCATCAGAACCATTATCACCCCTACCAGGTCACGCACATGGTCCCTCCGAACTGAGCCAAATCAGTCTGGAAGCAGAAAAACTTCCCAAGGTACTCGAGCCTTTAGAAGTCAACAATGCTGGTTCTGAAGTTACGAAAATTCAAGCTGTTAAGTCCAGTGAAGGACTATTACATGAGTCACCCCAGCAACGAGAACCTACTACACCACCGAGAACTACTACACCACCGAGGAGTTATCCGGACCGAGTCAGGAAGCGCAGGAGGCGCCTCCGCAGAGACTGAATCTGTGAACTGTTTTTACATGAAGTTGTGTATATATGTTATGATGTTATGTTTAATGGGGAATATATACACTGTTAAGCTAAAAAGGGAGGATTGTAGTGTATGTAACCGTTCCACCTTTAAGAGAACTATTTTAGTAACCGTTCCACCTTTAAGAGAACTATTTTAAGAGTTGCACTACTTTATCTTGGCTGCTGTATACTGTAATACCGGCGGTGACCACACCGGTATATAAGTGCTGTGTAATGATTTATTGGGCAGTTCCGCCCTGACCTTCGACCAGTAAAGACCTGTTAAAGTTTACTCTTGTGGTCTGTGTAGTAATTCGCAATATAACACACAGACTTAACAATCCTCAAGGCTGCTCTGCCCAATTTGATTTGTCCAGTTAATATGATAATTAAAATCCCCCATAATTATAGCTGTTCCCTTATTACAAGCCTCAACTATTTCCTGATTAATACTCCGTCCAACAGAGTTGCAACTGTTCGGAGGCCTATAGACTACACCCACTAGTGTTTTTTTCCCCTTATTATTCCTTATCTCCACCCAAACTGTTTCACTATCCTGCTCCTTTGACCCAATATCATTTCTCTGTATTATAGTGATTCCTTCCTTTATTAACATAGCCACCCCACCTCCTCTCCCTTCCTGCCTGTCCTTCCTGATTGTTAAATAACCTGGTATGTTTAATTCCCAGTCATGGTCACCCTGCAGCCATGTTTCTGTAATGGCCACAAGATCATACCCATATGTCGTTATTTGTGCCGTTAACTCATTCATTTTGTTACGAATGCTACGTGCATTCAGATAAAGAACTTTCAAATATGTTTTGTAACACTTAGTTCCTGTTTTTTCCCTTTTTAGTACTTTACTTTTTACTCCATACCTTCTGTCCCTTCCTGACACGTTCTGTTTTTTTATTCCCCCACTGCTACCTAAGTCTATGACCTTCTCTGTTGTCATTTCTATTATTTGCTCTATAGAAACCTCCCCCCCACTAATTAGTTTAAAGCCCTCTCTACAGCCCTAGTTATATGATTCGCAACCACAGTGACTGCGAGTGTGCAGAGAATGGAGGAGTCCATCTCAAATATGAGCAACGCCATGGCGCACGCAATGGCAAATGTAGGTACCACCATGGAAAGGATGGCAACCTCCATGGAGGACATAAATCGCCAAACTCAGGAGAACCTGGTAACACTTCTAAATAGATGGTCAACTATGGAGGATAGATGGGCATCTATTGAGGAGAGAAACCAGAGGTTCATGGCCGTCCTTGTTATGAGGAATGTCATTACAGACACAGGTTCTCATGGCCCCACTAATGTGCAGCATGATGCTCTCCAGCTACTTGTGAGCAGAGAAGTGTGGGTGGCCCATGAGAGGGATGACGGTGGGAGGGGGCATGGAAGTGGGGGCTCCTCTCCAAGCACACCTTGCCAACCCCTCGGTCAGAGCCCCAGATGCCTCCCCGAACAGTGATGGCCGAGTCTGCCCCTGTGCAGCCGCGGGAGGAGCAGACTTTGGCAGGGCCCTCACCGGCTCCAAAACCCAGAGGACGACTGCCAAAGGCATCTAAGCAGGCGCAGCAGGGAAGTGAGCAGGCTGTCTCTACATCTGTTGAAGCCACAGGGGCAGCACCACATAGAAGCACGCGCAAAAGAAAGCTGCCACTTAAATAGTCACAAGGGTAGTCACTTGGATGTTTTGCTATAAGTCAATGTTAAGTTTCTGTTCTTTTATTTTGTTTTATAAAGTAATGTGTAAATGTTTGAATTCGTTGCCATATGTGTGTTCACAATTTGAAATGGGACAGTGAAGGGTGAGGGTGCCTTTTATGTCCACCAATGGTGGTGACAGTGTAAGGAATGCACAGATCATTGTAGAGATGCTCTATGGTGTTGAAGTGTGGTCATGGCAACCTTCATGTGGATGTGGCAGCCACATGTCTGTGCTGCATAAAGCTAGGCGAATCAGGCATTAATTAGGCCATCCCTGGCATCACGGGCAGCAATGCGCTTGCGTGCTGGTCGCAATGGGTCAGCTGCCTCCTCCACCAGGTCTTCCTCATCTGGAACCTCATTCTGCTCGTCTTCCTCCTCCTCCTCTGAAGAGGCTGTGCGATCTGCGACTTATTCCTCATCCAGCGCTAATCCTCGCTGCAGTGCGATGTTGTGTAGGGCACAGCAGACAACGATGATTCTCAAGACCCTGGCTGGTGCCTACTGAAGGGCTCCACCAGATCTGTCCAGGCATCTGAAGCACTTTTTGAGCAACCCTATTGTTTGCTCTATGACACTTTTAGTAGAAATGTGGCTTTGATTGTAATGTTCCTCAGACTCATTTGGTGGCCTCCTCAACGGTGTCATTAGCCACGTTTTCAGGGGATGGCCCTTGTCTCCAAGGAGCCAGACAGAAAGTTCATTTGGCAGAACGAAAAGCTGAGGGACAGTGGACTGGCGCAGGATGTAAGAGTCATGGCAGCTGCCAAGGAACTTGGTGCACACATGCATGATGCTCTTCCTATGGTTGCAGACCAGTTGCACGTTAAGGGAGTGGAAGCCCTTGCGGTTGACAAATACTGCTGGGTTCTGATGGGGTGTCCCGATGGCCACATGTGTGCAGTCGATGGCGCCCTGCACCCGTGGGAAGCCAGCCAGATTGACAAAGCCTAGCACCCGCTCGTAACTCTTGCCTCATCAGTGGAGAAGTGAATGTAATTGGCAGACTTGTCAAAGAGGGCATCGGTGACCCGCGTGATGCATCTGTGAGTGGCCGACTGGGTGATGCTACTAATGTCTGCTGCTGATCCCTGGAAGGACCCTGATGCAAAGAAGTTGAGGGCGGTGGTGACTTTGACAGCCACTGGTAAGGTGTGTCCACCCGTTCCTATGAGCTGCAGGTCTTGATCGAGCATTGCGCAAATGTCTGCAACTACCTCTCGCAAAAGTCTCAGCCTCCTTTGGCACTGCTGCTCAGTCATGTTGAGGAAGCTCATCCTCTGCCTGTAAACCCTGTGTTGGGGGTATCACCTGTGGCGTGGTGCAGCCCTGCGCTGATGGCCTCTGCCCTGCACAGCATCAGGTGGTTGAGGAGAAGGTTGCCGCTCTTGTTGATGGTGCTGCTGGTGTTCCTGGTTCTGCTGCTGGTTCTGCTGCTGCTGCGGCTATTCCAAGGCGGTGACAGTGCATATAGAGTTTACAACACACACTTACAGCCTCAATACAGATCAAATGTGTCTTCCAAATCCTGAAATCAGCAACCTCTGACATTTGAAAGTGAACAGATGTGAGAGTTCAGCTTTTATACTGCAGTTGCAGCTGTGAACTATTCAGCTCATTGGAACTCCCGACATACTTACCTGACGTGATCTGCGAACGACGTGAAACCTGTTGAAAGTGTGGCAAAGTAGAAAAAGGCTGGCAAAATAGCAGGTAACAAGCACTTAACAAGCAGTTAAGTATCTTAAATGCCTCCCCCGCCGCTTGGTGTCGGATCTGTTCTGAAATCGCAGACCCGACACTTTGGAAACTCACATGGAGGCGGTTTCGCGGCGGGTTCGCAATCCACCATCAATCATTTCGAATTTAGCAGCTGACCTGCCTCCAAACCCACCCTCTGAGCACCGGCAAAATCGTGGCCATAGAGTACAAAAGCAAGGAAGTTATGCTAAACCTTTACAAAACACTGGTTAGTCCTCAGCTGTAGTATTGTATTCAATTCTGGGCACCACACTTTAGGAAGGATGTCAAGGCCTTAGAGAGGGTGCAGAAGAGATTTACTAGAATAGTACCAGGGATGAGGGACTTCAGTTATATGGAGAGACTGGAGAAGCTGGGGTTGTTCTCCTTGGGGTAGAGAAAGTTAAGAGATTTGATAGAGGTGTTCAAAATCATGAACAGTTTTGATAGAGTCAATAAAGAGAAACTCAGTGGCCCAGAAATTCGGGTCTCCACGGGTGAGTACGCACGGGGTACTCACCCGTAGGCCCAATGGAAGTGCCGGTTTCCTGCATGCACTGCACATGCGCGGGAAACCAGCACTTCCGTTCCCCTGAAAGCAGGGGTTCAGAGGTCGAATGCGTGCATGGGGGAGGCTGCTCGTGCGCATCGAACTTCGTTTTTTTTTACAGGTTTTCCCGGCAAGGTAAGCCTGCAGAATTTAGAAATGTAAAAAGCAGGCGTAAGGCCTGCTTTTTACAAGGTAAGTGGTGAATTAATTAAAATTAAAACATTTTTTCCACAGGTTTATTATTTTTAAATACTTTAAAGCAAGGTAAGTTTATTTTTAGCCCCGTTAGAAAATAAAATTATTTTTTTCAAAAATTTAAATTATTGTTTAAAGTAGTTATTTCATTTAATTTATAGTTTATTTTAAAAATGTGATTTTTTTAAAATTTATTTAAAGATTTAGTGATGTTTTGTAAGAAGAAAGGGCCTGTAGTATTTCTAAGTTTGACAACACTTCCTGTCAGACTTATGAATGGAGCATTCCCTGCTCCGATTGGCTCCCCATGGCCCACGTGATCCCAGGGGACGCTTCGAACTAACTGCACTCCTGGGATACGCAAGCACTGCGCGCCGGCAGCTGGACCAGGCCCCGGATCGGAATCCCACACGGGCCCACAGCTCAACGGCCGGCGCGCTAGGTACGTGCAGATCAGGGGCTTGCAACCGCGGGAAGCGCCCGACCCGAATTTCTGGGCCAAACTGTTTCCAGTGGCAGAAGGGTCAGTAACCAGAGGACACAGATTTAAGGTAATTTACAAAAGATCCAGAGGCGACATGAGGAAACTATTTTTACGCAGCTATTTGTTGTGATCTGGAATGCACTGCCTGATAGAGTGGTGGAAGCAGATTCAATAGTAACTTTCAAAATGGAATTGGATCAATACTTGAATGGAAAAACTTTACAGGGCTATGGGGAAAGAGTGGGACTAATTGGATAGCTCTACCAAAGCACCAGCACAGGCACGATGGGCCGAATGGCCTCCTTCTGTGCTGTATCATACTATACTATGATACATAGTCCAAAAATGACTATTGCCAATATTAGTGGATGAATTTTAAAGCATTTATCTGACATTTCTCTGTTGCTATTTTAACAGAGGAGTTAAGCCAAGTAAATTAAACAGTTTTACACTTCCATTAAAATAGCAGACAGAGAACTGTCATATGGAAATGTTAAGTATTCTTCCACAAATATTGAAAATAATTTCTAATCACACAGATGAATTCTGCTAAAAAAAATCCATATGCCATTAAATATGGGTAAATCTTCATAATAACGTTTTGTGAATGCAGCTCAAAACTTTTTTGGCTCTTGTTCACTTATTTTAAACAAATCAAACTAAAAATATATTGTTTGAACTAATAAAACCCTTGTTTCTAAACTGTCCTAACTGAGATCAGCATAGGCCAAGGATCACAACAACAACAACTTGTATTTATGTAGCACCTTTAAATGTAAAAATGTCCAAAGGTGCTTCACAGGAGCATTATCAGACAAAATTTGACACCAAGCCACATAATGAGATATTTGGACAGGTGATCAAAAGCTTGGTCAAAGGGGTAGGTTTTAAGGAGCAGCTTAAAGGAGGAGAGAGAGGTAGAGAGGCGGAGAGATTTCGGGAGGGAGTTCCAGAGTTATGGCCTAGGCAGCTGAAGGCACGGCCGTCAATGGTGGAGCGATGAAAATCGTTTGATGCACAAGAGGCCAGAATTGGAGGAGCGCCGATATCTCGGGGGGTTGTGGGGTTGGGGGAGATTACAGAGATAGGGAGGGGCGAGGCCATGGAGGGATTTGAAAACAAGGATGAGTATTTTAAAATTGAGGCATTACTGGACTAGGAGCCATTGTAGGTCAGCGAGCACAGGGGTGATGGGTGAACAGGACTTGCTACTAACCTTGTCATTCACTCCCAACCCTCAATATTTGTATGTATTTTATGTATTTGTTCAAATATAAATTTTCTTTAGCAACATGGACTTTTGTCAGAAATGAAATGCTGATGGCATAGTTAGTAATCCAGGGACTCAGTTATATTTTTATATTTCTTCATAATGTCCAGAAGAGGGCGTTCTTGTAACTTACAATAGATGCAAAAGACAAACTTCAATTTAGGTCTTCAGAGTGTAAGTTAAAAGGAGAAATGGTCAGTGATATTCTAATTACATTTCAAATGACAGGAGGGTTTTATTCTTTTAACAATGACAATTGTTTCCCTGTTGGTTAGAAGGATGTTTCATAAGTAGAAACACAGCAAAGAAAATAAGGGAACAGTAATGAGCAAGCTATCTTCATATATAACGCAGATGTATCAAGCACTACTGAGAAAATGAAACAGCTTCTTCAAACCATATTTCTTCTGTATGAAAATATACTTATTGTAACAAGATAATACGTCTACCCTGCTCAGTTCAATTTCATTTGAATTCACTCAATGTGAGCTGTGTTAATACAAAATATTAACACTTAAACAGCCACAAACATGTCAACCAGAAATTGTAATTTACTTTGCTATGTAATCATATTTTTTATGGATAATGGCAGGCAGTGAACTGAGAGGTGCTGAAATTGAATGATATCACTGACGCCACAATAGCAATGCTGTGACTGGTTATCAGTGTTGGAAAGCCCCAGTTCTTTCACTCGCATTGTTCATCTTGAATTTCAACTGCTTTCTCTGTGCACCTTTTTTCATCTTTAATTTGAAATATGGTTTGCTTATTTATTTTCTTTTTTAACAAAACAGTACATTTTGAAGAACACCACTGATATATTAGCAATAATAACCTGCAAGGCCTGGCTATATTGAGACTTTTACTAGTACATCAGCAATCATTGCCGTACTCTGCCTTTTGTGCCAAATTAATCACTGTCATGGTAAAACACACGCATTTATGCACACACAAATATATATATAATATAATACACATACATAGATATTTTGTTATTCACAATTGATTAATTCTACTTCAACAACAAGCATTGGTTTATTCAGAGTACATTGAGTAACATAACCTGACGGAAGAAAACTTGGCGAATTGGAAATCAAATGTTATTACACACATAACACACACTCAAACACAGTCACATAATACATGGCATTACACATACACAAAACACACACAATTATATACCATGCAATCCAGACACACAACACTGCATACCAGGTCACCAACACATACAAACAGAACCTAGATGATTATACTTTCAAGCTGTCATTGTGGTTAGGATGGAGCATAAAGTATTACCATTTGGCACTGGGTTCAAACGACCCAAAGTAACAACTGTTCTTTTTTACATTGTCTTGCTTTCAAGGACATTGGCCTGTATTTTTCGATGCCTGCGGGTGTGTACGGGCTGTGTACGTACCCATAGGGACATCGGAAATGCCAGTTTCAGGCATGCGAAGCGGGCGCCTGCCCTGGAGAAGGACCTCTGCAGGGGGAGAGTTCCACTTTCTGCAGAACCTCCGCCCGCTGAAAACCCTTAGAAATCTTACGCCTGGTAAAAGCAGGCGTAAGGACTACTTTAACCAGCATAAGAGTTGAACAAAAGTTTTTTTTTAAGTTTCACTCATTTATACTTTTAAAATACTTTTAAAAAAGCTAAGTTTATTTTGAGCCTCATTAAAAACTTTAATTATTTTTTCTAAAAAATTTAATTTTTGTTTAAGATATTCAATTTAATGTCATTTTAACTCATTTTTAAAACATGATGGTTTTTTAAAATTTATTTAATGTTTTAGTGTCTTTTTGGGGTGATCTTCATTCATATATTTGACAGGACTATCTGTCAAAAGTATGAAGGGAGATTCCCTTCTCCTATTGGCTGGCCTGGCCCATGTGATCCCAGGGACGCTTGCGAACTGCATGCGCCCCTGGGATACGTGGGCCCTGCGCATTTCGACTGTGGAGAGGCCCAGGAGCGGAAGTGTCCAGACCTCGGGAGCCCTCAGGAAGTTCGTAGATTTTTTCCCGCATGCAGGAAGCCTCCCATCGGAAATTACGGGCCAATATTTCCAAATACTCTTTTCATAGGGACTGGGTAACACAGCAGTGTATATAATACAGATTGCAGCACCTAAATCCTATCACACTCTGGGCGCTGGTGCCTAATATCTGGCATCAAGCCCTACTCCATGCCTGGTGCACTGAGCACCATGCAGTGTGGTGGGTAGCAACCAGGGTGCAAGTAACCTGCAAGGCTCCGAATCAAATGCAGATTAGCGCTCCAGTCGCTCAGCATCCATTTGTAATGGGAGGCTTCATAGAAAAATGTTAATTTTCCGTTCTCTATTAGGATCAACCTTAGCTCATGGCCACCACTTTTTTGATCTCTAAAGGCCAATGCATCGTGCCTCACAGCATTCAAAAAAACATGGTGGCACTATATAGGTAGCAATCAACCCTTCCATTGCTCCTGATACTTAACATTCAAACCTCCCACCCCCGTGGCTTTTTCAGCGCAAAATGTACTCAATGCCTAAAGCATCGCCACAATGTTATCATGTGAGGTCAGGTCATTCTGACATAGGCACATCCTGCACTTGATTCACAATAGTCTCAGGTCTGGTGTACCAGAACTAAATTATCAGCCCTAATGTATGATTCTTCACCTTGAGGACCTAGGATCCAATCCAGCCCAGAATGATGGGATGGAAATTTCCTGTTTCATCTGGCTTTGAGCATCCAATCTGAAATGAGTTTGGGCAGTCTCAACCAAATCCTCAGTGGGTAGAGGCTACCAAAGAAAATTTTCTACAATTTTGTACAATCTCACTCAGAGAGGCAATAAGGATATAATAGCAAAATACTGCAGATGCTGGAAATCTGAAATAACAACAGAAAATGCTGGAAATACTCAGCAGGCCAGGCAGCATCCGTGGAGCGAGAAACACAGTTATTGTTTCAGGTCTGGGACCCTTCATCAGAACTGGAAAAAGCTGGAGATGTAACAGATATTAAGCAGGTGCAGAGACAGCGGGGGGGGGGGGGTTAGGAGGGGAGGAAGGAATTGAAAGAACATCCTGTACTTTTGTAAGAGGCAGGAAAGATAAAATGTTGCAAATGGGAATGGCAAAAATCATACTGCATGAAAAAGGAGGCAGGGATAATTATCTGAAATTGTTGAACTCGATGTTGAGTCCGGCAGTCTGTAAAGTGCCTAATCAAAAGATGAGGGGTACACAGAGGCAATAAGGATGTCTGGGGTGGAAAATTGAAACATCAGTGCAATAGGCTGGGCTTTCTAGAGTTAGCCACGTTGTTGAGGGAGAGTAGTGAAAGCTTTACTCTGTGTCTGGCTTAGATACACCTTAGCTGACAGTGCTGCTTGATATTGAATTTGGTGCAAAGTAGAAAAATGTTTCCTTCCCCAGTATTAACATCCTTTACTTTGATGAGCACAAAAAGGGAAGGATGCTTCAGACCAGTGTGGATACTTACAATACACGCTATATATACTGCAATTAACCACTATTTCTTTCAGAGTAGGGTTGTGCAGTTGTCTCATAGAGAGTGATATTCACTATGAAGCACTTTTTTTGGTGTGTACACTGCAGGTATCAATTTGGGAAAGTTTCTGCTGACAGCAATCCAGAGGTGGCTCTGCACTGTCCTGGTCAAGCAAGTGGAGTTCCATTCATGTATATTTGCACACGTGTATATTTGCACTTATGTATCTTTCCACACATGTATGTTTGCACATATGTATCTTTGTACATATTTTTTACCCAGCGAGTGGTTAGGATCTGGAATTCACTGCCTGAAAGGGTGATGGAGGCAGACTCAATCGTGGCTTTCAAAGGGGAATTGGATAAGTATTGTAAGGGGTTTTCGATCGACGAGGTCTCTCTCTCTCTTGCTCTAGAGGCCTCTCTCTTTTGCACAGTAATTTACCAAGTGGTTCGACCCACTCACCCCTTAGGTTCTATACACTGGACTTTGAGGCAGGAACTACAATGCAGAGAATACTCTATAGACCAAGTTTAATGAAACGAAATGAAATTTTATTGCATAGAGGAAAAATTGAATGTAAGCCAATAAGGTACATGGGAGGGAAAAACAAATCATAATACAGTACTAACCAACATATCTACAGGCATATTACGCTTTACAAGGTTCATCATGAAATAGGGAAGCACACGGAACATCGAGGGACAACAACTCATTGTTAATTATCCCCTAAATGCCCACCCCCTAAACCTAGCTAGATTAGATTATGAGGGGCCAGAAACATGCTCACCAATCCCAGTAAGAAACATAGAGGTTTTGAAGTCTGCGTTTTGGTCCTCTCAGGCGTCCTGTCTCCACATGGTCGTTGGGCTGTAGGCACAGCAGGCTGCCCAGGCTAATGGCGTCTCGGCCACCTTAATACAGCAGGACTCGCAGTCCATCGTTTCACCCACCGGCTGTCTTCTCGGTGCTCCTGCATACAATGATGGTGGTCACAGTCTCGATTTTTCCGTGCTCCTGCGCACGACGCTGGTGGCTACCCGTTCGGTAGGGCGTTTCGCCTCCTCTTCTTCTCGTCTCGTCAACGGCCCGGGGATTTTGGCGATGATCTCCCGATAACTACCCCGGGTCGCGTCTTCTTCTTCTGAGTCCGAAAAGGCCTTCATCGGACCCCCGAGCAATCTCTCGAAACGACTGGCTCTTCAAAAACTACCAAGCTAAAAGCTGTAAAAAGCTCCAAAAGCTCCCGATGGCTACCCCGGGACTCCAGTTATACTTTTCCATGGAGGCCCTTACCTCCCGCCAAATCAAGGTTAGTCTTTGTTTAACTTTTGGCGGGCTTGTAGCACAGCAGGGTAGTCTTTGTTTTTAAAGTATCTTCGGAATGGCCGGTAACTGCCATCTCTGGTCTGGAATGACCTTGTATTGTCTTTAATGTCCCTTTTCGAACTTGAATCTGTTCCCCTTTGTCTGGGTAAACATTTAGATGGCCTTTATCTACAGGCCGATCTGATTGGATCTGCATCCAATCTATATGTATGGGGCTCTGTCTGGTTTCGTTTTCTCTGAAACTGCCTTCCAGAACCTACTGTGGGCTGAATCCACAAAAGCTGTCTGGGGACTGCAGGAACCATTTTAAAGTGTCCCAAAAGCTGGTCACGGTGTCTGGTGGCCATTTTGTGTGCCCCTTTTTCTGGGCTTCTTTTAAAACAGTCTTTAAAAATTAAGGCCTTTTCTGCCAATAGACCCTTATAGGACAATGTTCAATTTTGCGAATTCTACAGTCCTCCCTGATGATACTATAACTTGCTTGAAGTATCATAATTCTGGGTGAGCAAAATTTTCTGACTCTCCATAATCAAACCATCCCCTGTATTTACCTAACTATGACCCCACGACACATGCATTTCCCATTTCAGAAAAACCCACAGTGTACATAAAGCATCTATAGATGGCAATACATTGGAATTAAAATCTGATACACACATTTCCAGGTGTGGAGGGGGCCTAATACCCCTACACCACCTGGTTCATACATATTATTTTTATTAACAACACACATAATAAATTTCAATAAAAATAATAAAGAAAAATACACACAAAATCACACCTGAATACTATCAAAAATAGAGGAGGGAGGGAAACTTTAACTCTATACATAGCAGCAGATATTCCAATGGTGTCTCCTCGTCTACCCGCACATAATGCTTCCTCCATTCTCCTCTGTTCTCATACTTCTGGAAGCGTTTGTCCCTCTTACAATGTACAAACAGTAAATAAAACACAATAAAAATCTGACATACCACAAGGATGTGGCAGGCTATCCTAATCCAAGAAGGGACTTCTATATTAGTGAACAGGTCCCACCACTGTGGGGTCACTATATCCAATATGTCTGCCCCTATATCTAATGTCTTCTGCTCCAGCGTGTAAAAATGTTTCTGTGAAACGGCAACGGCTTTTAGTATCTTGGTGAGGTGTTCAGGGAGAGGGGGAATGATAGAGCCAAAATGTGCAACGAATCGTTGCAGATCGGTGAAATTTTCCTTGACAGTGAGGTGAACAGTGAAAGGTTCAGGAATAGGGGCAATTCGCTCTTGGGCCACTTGAACTTCTGCCTTGGGTTTGAAGCAGAAACTGCTGTCACTGACCGGACACCAGCCGTGCTGTCCGTGTTGGTAGTGGGGCGCTGCAGTGATGACACAGTATGTCCCACCTCTTATATATGCCACCTGCGAGGGCACATGGCCTTGTGCCATTGCCTCCATGGTGCAATTTATAGGCTTCGCGCCAGCAGTTCTGAACCCGCGCGGTAGTTTCGAATAGGCATTCAAGTGCTGGGGACACAGGATGATGTGTGCTCCATGGCTCCGGCACCCCGAGAGGTCGGTACCTGTCATTGCATGCTCCCATCAAATGACGTACGGTGGGACCACTGTATAGCGAATGTGTGCACCCCCTTGAATGATTCCAATGTTCTCCACCCTGTATACCGGGGCGGGTTTAGCTGTCTTTCCCATAACCGGCATTCTTACCACTATACCCATAATGGTGTGATTAGACCGCCCACAGTCCACTGGGACTGGGTAGGCCTCTGAAGCTAGTCTGAGCTGGCATGGACTTAGAAACATAGAAACATAGAAGATAGGCGCAGGAGTAGGCCCTTCGGCCCTTCGAGCCTGCTCCGCCATTCAATGAGATCATGGCTGATCATCCAAATTCAGTACCCTGTCCCTGCCTTCTCCCCATATCCCTTGATCCCTTTAGCCTTAAGAAATATATCCAACTCTTTCTTGAATATATTTAATGAACTGGCCTCCACTGCCCTCTGTGGCAGAGAATTCCACAGGTTCACCACTCTCTGGGTGAAGAAATTCCTCCTCATTTCAGTCCTAAATAGCTTACCCCTTATCCTTAGACTATGACCCCTGGTTCTGGACTCCCCGGCCATCAGAAACATCCTTCCTGCATCTAGTCTGTCCAGGCCTGACAGAATTTTATAGGTTTCGATGAGATCCCTGTAACGTCCGTGTGTAATTGAGACACGGACTGCAGAAGTTGGTTATAACAGGTGTTTACTGAATGGAGACAAAACTGGAACTACTATACAAAGTTACTACACAGGCTTATATACAGGGGTGGTCACTACTGGTACTGCAGTATACAGTGGCTGCAGAATATAGTTCCTTCTTCAAGGTACATACACTACAATCCCCTCTCAATCTTCTAAACTCCAGTGAGTATAAGCCCAATCGACACAATCTCTCCTCATACGTCATTCCTGCCACCCCAGGTATCAGCCTGGTGAATCTTCGCTGCACTCCTTCCATGGCAAGAACGTCCTTCCTCAGGTAAGGCGACCAAAACTGCACACAATACTCAAGGTGCAGTCTCACCAAGGCACTGTACAACTGTAGCAAGACATCCTTGTTCCTATACTCAAACCCTCTTGCTACGAAGGCCAACATACCATTTGCCTTCTTAACCGCCTGCTGCACCTGCATGCTTACCTTCAGCGACTGGTGCACAAGAACACCCAGGTCTCTTTGCACTTCCCCTTCTCCCAATCTATTGCCATTCAAATAATAATCTGCCTTCCTGTTTTTGCCACCAAAGTGGATAACCTCACATTTATCCACATTATAGTGCATTTACCATGTTTCTGCCCAATCACCCAACCTGTCCAAATCGTACTTAATGCATTCTCAAAAGGGTGGAGGGCTGCGAGGTGCTTATTGCTGATCCAGGAGGGGACCAAACCTTGTTTTAAATCCTCCAGATTACTGCGGCCCTCGCCCAGTGACCACGCCCCATACAGCATGCACGCTTCGTTCTGCGCAGCCTGATCTGACACATTCCGATCCTCTCTGATGAGAGCATTTACCGTTTTAGCGTGTTTCTCCAGCTCAGCTATGATTTCTTTTAAGTGTAATGTCATGGCCTGGTCCTCATGTAACTCAGAACCCACTACCTTATTCTCGTCTGTCAGTATCTTTCTTAACCGCGCTTTTAAACCATTGATCTGGGTCTGCAGCTCCACGTCATCCAGAGTGTTGATGACGGAAGTCCCTGTGTTAAAGGCGGTAAAAATATCATTGACTGTACCCCTTCTTTGTCTCCCTACCCTGTCCAAGACCTCATGTGGTGTGGTGTATAATTCGGCTCTGTCGACATCGGCAAAGTCGAACTCATAAAATTGTCTGAACATAGTTGTTAACAGGACCTGGTACAATTGCTCCGTTTCCTTAGGGCACCACTCTGGCGATCGCACCTCAGTGAGGTTTAAAATCACCGAGGCCACCGCATAGTGCACCCCTTGGTACAGCACCTGACCTGTGGGTACCAATACCAGTCCGTTCCCGGGTCCCTTGGTAGTGGTGGGGCACCCTTCCTTGCGGGCTTTGGCTACCGGAATCGTGGGCAGGGGCTTGCGGGGGTGGGTGATGAGCTCAGTGGCATTCACCGGGATCTAAGAGTATGGGACTCCGCACGCCCGTGTGCTGACATCCCACCTCATCCCTTTCCCAGCATCCTGCCACTGTCTTTGGAAAAAGATGGAGACGCCTGTGGGGCAGACACGTTCTGAACCTCACATACAGATGTAAATTCCCTCATCTGGTTCCCACCATTTGTCCCAACAGACACTCAATCTCCCATGAGTCCCCGTAATAGTCCGATGGGTATTGTTACCCAGTCGCTCACACTCGACCGTGGAGTTCTTCATGGTCTTACTCAGCTTCCGAAGCCACCACCATCTGTCCAAAGGAACATGTCCATTACATAGCAAACAAATCTTCCTTCCGACGGTGACGCTGACTCTGGGCGCGATGATCCTCACCCTGGGACACATTAGAGAAGTCTCTCTGTATGCAAACCCGGACTGGCTGGAGTATTCCGTAGAGTTCGATCCCAGCCATCCTGGCCACCTCCCTTCGTGGAAGTAGGTAGCTGTTTCCTCAACGTCCCATTCTCCTGTCCCATCAGTCGTGATGGGGGCTGTGTCCCCGGAGCATCCATATACGATGGAGTCCTTGGTGTAGCCCCGATAGGCCAAGCTACACCCGATCACCGCGAACACGATGAGAATCCTTTCCATAGTACCTTTGGTTCCTGCAACAGATTAAACGATACAGCCAGGCTCCCGAGAGATTCTGGCCTAGGTGAAGGCATGATCGGGTCTTTCGACCTCGATCCAAAACAAACACACATGCTGGGCAGATTCTAAAACTATTCCTTAGAACACCCATCATCTTAAAAATATTACACAACTTATACTGAATCAAACTTAAACTTAACTAAACTTATGTACAGCGCCGCCCGTCCCCGGGCTGCCTACCTAATCCCTGTTCGGACTGCAGCTCACCACTCCCTGTGGCGGGGCCGCACTGACCTGTAGCTTGAGTCCCCCGCAGCCTTTTGCTGCCAATTGGGGACTGCGTCTTTCTAGGGATTTCCCAAGTCGGTGTCTGCTGAAGTAGGGGGAATCGGGCCAGGGCTTTACTGGCTGAGGCGTTCGAGACGACCTGCGAGGGGGTGCCTTGGGCGAGGCTCCCTTAGCGCATGGACCTTTGGTTGGGACTTTAGCCCTCACAGCCCGTGGCTCCACCACGACTGCCGGCTTCGGCTCCCTTCCCTCAGGCTCTGCCCCTTCGGGATTTGGGTCTGTGGCAGACGACTCCTCCCTACCTGTCCCTACAGGTGGAGAATCTCCGCCCCCAAGTTCTACCTCCCCTAAGCTTGAGTCGAGGGCGGGACCTCCGTCCTCCGACTCCACCTCCTCCAGAATCGTGTCATGGGCAGGGCCTAGCTGTTCGGGCTCTTCCCCGTCCGAGTCCCAGTCCAATGGGGAGACCTCCCAGGTGGGCGGGATAGCTCCTCCCCTCACGCAGGCTGCGGTTCCAGCCTGTGTGGTCTGTGACTCTTTGCACGCCTCAGGCTGAGGATTTTTACCCTCAGACCTGGCTTCAGTTGTTGTCTCTTTTGCACCCGGGTTAAATAGTTTACACTGATTTACGTGAAACCATTTAGTGCGCCGGGGCAACTTCACTGCGTAAACCATGGGGCTGGCTTTGTCTACAATACTGTAGGGCCCCATGTACAGTGGTTCTAAACTCCCCACTCGGGCATCATTTCTCACCATGACCTGATCTCCAATTCCCCACTCCTGTGTCTTACGGGGTTCGAGCAGCAGTCGGTTGCCCTGATGCTGCTTTCCCATGTTCCCAGCCGCTTGCCCATAAACCTGTTTCAGGCGCTCAAAAAGGGTTCGGGCAAACTTGTCCCGATTTACCTCTCGGAGCTGACCCTCAGTGAGCACCGGGGCTAGTACATGGGTGGGGGTCCGCATGACTCTCCCAGTCATTAATTCGTGCGGGGAGTACCCCGTACTTTTAGACTGGCTAGCCCGGATCCCCATGAGGACTAGAGGCAGGACCTTCGCCCACTTCTGGGGCGAGTCCATCGTCTCTTTCCTCAGTTTTTCTTTGAGGGTGTGGTTCATGCGTTCCACAATCCCGGATGACTGAGGATTGTGGGCCACGTGCCACTTCCCTTCGATGCCTAAGAGCATGAGGGTGTTCTGCATCACTTGGCCGGTGAAATGACTCCCTTGGTCAGACTCCACAAATCGTGGTAGTCCCCACCGTGAGAACACTTCCCGGACCAAGATCCTGGCAGTACTAAGTGCCGTGGCTGTTTTGCATGGGAGGCTTCTACCCATTTGGTGAACACATCCACCAGGACAAGGCAATACTTATAGCCTCCTAGGGCAGTGGGCAGGGGCCCGATGTAGTCGACCTGTATCGACTGCCATGGTCCCTCTACTCTCCTGATGTGTCCCATGGGCACCTTCCTTTTCTGGGGGTCTGGGTTGTTTGCAGCGCATACAAGACAATTAGCACAGAATTCGCGGACATCGTCCCGAAGTCCCGGCCACCATCCCGCCTGTTCTACCCGTTGCCAGGTGACCTCAGGCCCGGGGTGTCCCGCTCCTGGACCCTCATGGGCCAATTGAAGGAATTCCCTCCGGTGCTGCTGCGGCACAATCCACTGTTCCTCTCGGAACAGCATGCCTTCCTTGATGGAAAGGGCTGCTGTACCGTACGGACCTTCTACTTCCTTGCCCTCAGTGATGGCATTGAGGACTGTTTTTAGGGCGGGATCTAGGGTTTGGACGGTCTTGAGGTCTGGGGGCAGTGTTACCCCTGTGGTCCCCTGATTCCCATCCCTGCCTCGGATTACTGCCATGGGTTTGGACCCATAGGGATCCCAGAAAGTGCCGGTGCGGGCACCTTCCCTGGCTAGCGTATCCGCTTGCTGGTTGCCCTGGTTGCGGGGTTCCGTGGAGGGATGGGCCTTCACCTTGTGGATAAAGACATCCCCTTCCTCCCCCACTGCAGCCAGGATCTTTTCTAGTAGCGGCTTCATGGTCAAGGGTCGCCCGTCCGCAGAGGTATATCCGCGGCGAGACCAGATGGCCAGGTATTCCGTACACGAGTTGCATGTGAACATGCTGTCCGAGCAAATTGTGTATGGGGTGGGGAAGATTTCGGGGTGTGTAACAACGTACACTACCATGGACAGTTCAGCCTGCTGGGCGCTCATAGTGCTGGGGAGCTTAATCGCCAGGGCAATGTCTGCCGCGGGGTCATAAACTCCACACCCTGTGAGTCGTTCGCCAGCGGATACCGTGCTGGAGCCGTCGATGTAGATCTCGCGGCCCGTGGGATGTATCCCGGCCCGTAAACCTACGTTCACTTCCCATACCCCTTCTACGGAACACCGATGGGCTGTTCCGGGATATACCATGTTGGCCGCAAGCTTGGGCTCGCAGAGACCCTTCACCTTCAGATCCATCTGGGAAAGGAGGAGGGTCCAGCGCGCAATGCGGGCACTGCTTACTGTCCCATTCTTGATCCTTCCATCCAGAAGCATCCGAGTGGGTGTGTGATGGGTGAGGAGAATGATGGGAGAGGTGCCTGTGAAGATCAAAGACCTTTTCACAGCCCAATGCGTGGCCAAAAGATGCCGCTCGCAATTGGAAAAACTCCTTTCTACATCTGTGAGCACCCTGGAGGAGTAAACCACCGGCCTTAGCCTGCCGTGTCGCTCTTGGAGCAGTACAGCGCTCAGGCTATCCCTGCTAGCCGCTACCTCCAGGAAAAACTCCTCTCCCCCATATATGGCCCCCAGGGCTGGCGCGGTCTGCAAGTCCCCCTTGAGTTTTTCAAATGCTGCCTGGCAACCCTCATCCCAGGACCATTCCACTCCCTTGTGTAGGAGTCGGAGCAGTGGGGCTGCTGTGGCTGCATAATCCTCAATGAAGTCTCTGCAGTACCCGGTCAGTCCCAGAAAGGACCTCACACCCGTTACGGTGGTGGGGACCGGTGGGTCTTGCACCGATTCCCGCCTTGCCTTGTCTATGGCTCTCTCTCCAGCGCGGATGGTCAGGCCCAGGAATTTTACTTCCTGCTGGCCGATCCGTGCCTTCTTTGGGTTCACCTTGAAACCCTTTCTGCCTAACAGCTCCAATAGCTCGGCCAATAGAGGACCATGCTCCTCTCTGGAATCTGTGAACAGGAGCAGGTCGTCCACATACTGCACTAGCTGATTGGGCTGGCTGAACTCTTTTAAGCTCCCTGCCATACATTGATGGAAAATGCTGGGGCTGTTATGGAAACCCTGTGGCAAGCAGTTCCAGGTGTACTGTTGCCCTTTAAAGGTAAAGGCAAACTTGTACTGATCCTCCCTCCTTAAAGGGATGGACCAAAACCCGTTGGAAATATCCAGCACCGTGAACGTGGTCGCGGATGCTGGAATACTCCCTATCAGGTCAGCAACTGCTGCTACCGTCGGCGCGCAGGCTGGGATGTTACTATTGAGGACTCTGTAGTCCACCATGGCTCTCCAGGAATTGTCCGGCTTCTTCACCGGCCACAAAGGAGAGTTCACGTGGGTGGCTATCGGCCTCAACACGCCCTGCTGCACCAGTGAAGACATTGCTGTCTCCATGTCAGGCTCCGCTTCCCTGGGGAAGTTGTACTGTTTTTGGGGTCGGGCCATGAGGTCCCCGTCTACTCTGACCTCAAACCCGGTGACCCTCCCGCAATCGTGTTTGTGAGTGGCAAACGTAGTCAGGTGGTCTGACACGAATGCCTGCAGATCTTGTGGGACACTTGCAACCATGAGCTCGAGGTCGTAGCCCTTTTTTGGCTTCACGATACATAGGGTCCCTCTCCCTTCCTTACCTGGAATGATGACTACCTCGCCTCTCTTACCCGTACTCGCTCCTCAGAGACAGTGATTTCTCAGATCCACGAGAATCCCGTGTTCCACTAAGAGATCAGACCCAAGGATTCCTTTTCCACCCTCCACCTCCCACTTCATCAGTATACACTTCCACGTGGTGCGGAGTGGTCCTAAATGAATGGAGAGAGGGATGGAGAATGCGCCAGCCTGTTCTTTGCCTGTGAAGCCTGACAGACTATATGGAACCCCGGTGGACAGAGGTGAGGTGGTAGGGTTAGCTGTGTGGATCACGGTGCACGATGCCCCCGTATCCAACAGATAGGTCCCCCTTTCCTGCTCTACTTCCATCTCCACGAGGAGTCGTCTCCATAAATCATATCGCAGCGAACACAGGTAAATGGGCTCTAGTCATTGGGGTGAAACGGTTGGGGTTGCGAGAACGACAGGACCGGTGGTGGCTGCTACCCTCCCCTGCGAAATCATAAGAGACCGCATTGTCTCTAAAATTGACTCTATCGCAGCGGGATCCATAGCTGCACCGGTTCCCTTTTCTGGGACGGGGCTGCGGCTTGGACCTGGACTCATGCTGGGGTGGCGGTCTGGGCTTGGGCTTGGGCTGCGGGAGATCTTCCCTTATTATCCTTCCACGAATTTTTACAGTCCCTGCGCCAATGTCCATCCTTCCCACACCCGTAGCAATTGAGCTTGGCTTGGGGAGGGCGATTCCCCTCCTGATGCCATTCCTTTTTACTTGGGGCTGCGGGTTTTGCCTCATGCACTTTTCCCTTAGAGGTGGGTGTCTCCTGACTCCTGCAATTCTTATATGCAATGGTGAGCTGTCGGAGCACTGTCTCCTCTGTGATCCCGGGACCTTGGGGGTCAAACCAAGATTTTGCTTGGGCCCGTATCTGCGGTGAGCTGTTGGCAACCAGGCAGTGGAGCCAATGAACCCACTGGACATTGTTCATTGCGGCCTGTTCAAGCATGCCCGGACAGCTGCGCCGATACACTGGCCACAGCCTTTCTGCGAAAACCCATGGGGGTTCTCCAGTTAGCTGCGTAGTCCCTTCCACACGGAGGAACGGGTTGCCGTCGTCCACTCCCATAACCTCCAGGACCTCGTCCCGGAGTTCCTCATACCCTCTCTGCCCCCTCTTACTCCCGTCTGAGAGGCACTGAAGGATTGTACTATCCAGGGAGAATAGCAACATCTTAGCCTGTTCCGGACCGTCACAGTCATTGACGGCGGCTGTCTGCTCTATCTCCCTGAAATGGACCAAGGGATCTCCCTTTTCGGACAGTTTTGGAAGGTGGCTCACCATCGCTCTAAGTTGTTGGGCACCGTGGGGCAACACGATCTGATTCAGGAGGGGTCCATCAACGCCATTTGCGTCAACGGGACCGTACTTCTGGTGCCGAGTAGGACACATTGGTGCCGCTCCGGCTTCACTACCGGGGGTTGTTCTTCCTCCGGTTCTACCTCAGCTTCCTCCCCTTCTACCACCCCCCCTTTGGGCCAAACCTCACTATAGCTCGGCGGTGCTGAGGATTCAGTGGCTGGTGCCATAACTACTTCGTGTGGAATCGGTCTTTTGGATTCCTTCAGGAAGTCTATTTGACTCGCTTTTGGGCTTACGAGGCACACCATGCCTTTTGCCTTCGCCAGGGCCGTTCTTAGGTCTTCTAATGCCTTCTGGCAGGGGCCGTGGTCTGCGCTCTCAAACCCGTTCTCAATGGCCAGCTTGTAAGCTGCCTTAACCTCTACTACTTTCTCCTCCTGCGCTCTTAGCTGTTGTGCGAGGCGAGCGTTTTTCTCCCGTATTCTCGCTTCATGAAGCTTTGCCTCAGTGACCTGACATTCCAGGTACTCTACTTTAGCCTGATGTTGGCTGGCTATAGTTTGGCGTTTCTGATTCAGCGCGTGAAGCGCTGCGATCAGCTTTCCCCCACCCATGGCCTTTTCCTCTATTTCTGAAGCCTGGTTTTGATCTTGGCTGCCTGCGCTGCAACGACTCTGTCCAAAATATGGACTTGTCTTTTGTAGCACATCAGCCACACTGCCTTCTCAACTGACTTTTTATGTTCTTTACTCTCTGTCCACCTGACGGTTGCGTCTACCGGACGCCCATCCAGTAAGAGATCGGAAATCCACTGCTTAGTGAGATTTACCTTACCAAAAACATGATCCGCTATCCTCTCATCCATAACATTTCGTCCATTTAAACCTGGGTCTAATACATTGCAATCCTGCTGCCAGTGTCCTGCCGCGGTCGCCATTTTCTGTAAGGGGTTTTCGATCGACGAGGTCTCTCTCGCTCTAGAGGCCTCTCTCTTTTGCACAGTAATTCACCGAGTGGTTCGACTCACTCACCCCTTAGGTTCTATACACTGGACTTTGAGGCAGGAACTACAATGCAGAGAATACTCTATAGACCAGGTTTAATGAAACGAAATGAAATTTTATTGCATAGAGGAAAAATTGAATGTAAGCCAATAAGGTACATGGGAGGGAAAAACAAATCATAATACAATACTAACCAACATATCTACAGGCATATTACGCTTTACAAGGTTCATCATGAAATAGGGAAGCACACGGAACATCGAGGGACAACAACTCATTGTTAATTATCCCCTAAATGCCCACCCCCTAAACCTAGCTAGATTAGATTATGAGGGGCCAGAAACATGCTCACCAATCCCAGTTAGAAACATAGATGTTTTGAAGTCTGCATTTTGGTCCTCTCAGGCATCCTGTCTCCACGTGGTCGTTGGGCTGTAGGCGCAGCGGGCTGCCCAGGCTAATGGCGTCTCGGCCACCTTAATTCAGCAGGACTCGCAGTCCATTGTTTCACCCACCGGCTGTCTTCTCGGTGCTCCTGCATACAATGATGGTGGTCACAGTCTCGATTTTTCCGTGCTCCTGCGCACGACGCAGGTGGCTACCCGTTCAGTAGGGCGTTTCGTCTCCTCTTCTTCTCGTCTCGTCAACGGCCCGGGGTTTTTGTTGATTATCTCCCGATAACTACCCCGGGTCTCGTCTTCTTCTTCTGAGTTCGAAAAGGCCTTCTTCGGACCCCCGAGCAATCTCTCGAAACGACTGGCTCTTCAAAAACTACCAAGCTAAAAGCTGCAAAAAGCTCCAAAAGCTCCAAAAGCTCCCGATGGCTACCCCGGGACTCCAGTTATACTTTTCCATGGTGGCCCTTATCTCCCACCAAATCAAGGTTAGTCTTTGTTTAACTTTTGGCGGGCTTGTAGCACAGCGGGGTAGTCTTTGTTTTTAAAGTATCTTCAGGATGGCCGGTAACTGCCATCTCTGGTCTGGAATGACCTTGTATTGTCTTTAATGTCCCTTTTCGAACTTGAATCTGTTCCCCTTTGTCTGGGTAAACATTTAGATGGCCTTTATCTACAGGCCGATCTGATCGGATCTGCATCCAATCTATATGTATGGGGCTCTGTCTGGTTTTGTTTTCCCTGAAACTGCCTTCCAGAACCTACTGTGGGCTGAATCCACAAAAGCTGTCTGGGGACTGCAGGAACCATTTTAAAGTGTCCCAAAAGCTGGTCACGGGGTCTGGCGGCCATTTTGTGTGCCTCTTTTTCTGGGCTTCTTTTAAAACAGTCTTTAAAAATTAAGGCCTTTTCTGCCAATAGGCCCTTATAGGACAATGTTCAATTTTGCGAATTCTACAGTATCTGAAGGAAAAAAATTTGCAGGGCTACGAGGAAAGGACGGGGGAGTGGGACTACCTGAAGTGCACTTTCAGAGAGCTGGCACAGGCGCAACAGACCGAATGACCTCCTTCTATGCTGTAACCATTCTATGACTCTATGTATGTTTGCACATATGTATCATCATTGCACATATGTATCTTTGCACACATGCACTGCCTTCTATTGTTTTAACATATGTCCTGGTGACTCTTTGTTAAAAATTAAGTTTAAAAAGTTCCCAGGTGGCCCAACATACTGTTTGAGCATTTAGTAATGTCTCTAATAGAACAGGTTTTGATTGGCATTGTTCTTTCTAAGAACTTAAGGCATAATTTAGTGGATAATTTACAGCAGACTTTTATTTTAGATGTTAAGATAACCCCCGGCTTCTCTTCTCCACTACAAATTGTCTTAAACCCCTCTTCCCTGCCCCCCTCCACCCTCACCTCCAACAACAAGTGCGAGGAGCTCATGTAGCTCTTTGTCTCTAAGATTGAGACCATCCATTCAGCTGCCTCTGCCGCTTCCCTCCCCTCCTCTAGCCCACCAAGCCATACTTCCTCTAAGGTTCCCCTGCTCTAACCCAGAACTCGCATCTTTCTCAAGTTTCCCTCCTATCTCCCCTCATGCCCTCTCCGAGCTCATCTTGTCCGTAAAACCCACCTCATGCTCCCTCGAACCCATTCCCACCAAACTGCTGACCACCCAACATCCCTTCCTGGCCCCATGTTAGCTGATATTATTAACAGTTCTCTCTCCCCCTCCCCTTCAAGTCTGCCATCATCACCCCTCTCCTCAAAAAACACACCCTTGACTCCTCTATCCTTGCAAACTACTGCCCTATCTCCAAACTCCCTTTCCTCTACAAAGTCCTTGAATGTGTTGTCACCTCCCAAATCCATGCCCATCTTTCCCGCAATTCCATGTCTGATTCCCTCCAATCAAGTCTCTGCCCCTGCCACAGCACTGAAATGGCTCTTAATAAAGTCACAAATGACATCCTATGTGACTGTGATCAAGGTAAACTAGCCCTCCTCAGCCTTCTCAACCTGTCTGCAGCTTTTGACATGATTGACCACACCATCCTCCTCCAACACCTCTCCTCCATCGTCCAGCTGGGTGGGACTGCCCTCACCTGGTTCCATTCTTATCTGTCCAGTCGTTGCCAGAGAATCTCCTGCAATGGCTTCTCTTCCCACTCCTGCACTTTTACCTCTGGAGTTCCCCAAGGATCTATCCTAGGCCCCCTCTTATTTCTCATCTACATGGTGCCCGTTGGCGACATCGTCCGAAAACACGTCAAGTTCCACATGTGCACTGACGATATCCAGCTCTACCTCACCACCACCTCTCTCGGCCCCTCCACTGCCTCTGTTTTGTCATGCTGCTTGTCCCACATCCAGCATTGAATAAGCAGAAATTTCCTCCAACTAAATATTAGGAAGACTGAAACCATTGTCTTTGGTCCCCACCACAAATGTAATTCCCTAAACCTCTCCAACTCTCTACCTCTCTCCTCCTTTAAGTTGCTCCTTAAAACTTAACTCTCCTGTCCTAATATCTCCTTATGTGACTCGGTGTCAAATTGTGTTTGATTACACTCCTGCGAAGCACCTTGGGATGTGTTATGAACCTGGTGCTATATAAATGCAAGTTGTTGTTCTTGTTAAAACTTAATCAGCAAAAATTTTATAAATTATGTGATGTAATTAGAAATCCCTATCTGAATCATGTCTATTTAGAAGTAAGCGTACCCAATATTGCTCGGATCATATAGATGTAATAGTGACCAACAATTGTGGCTCCAGTTTCATTCTTGCTGCGGTTTCATCTATTAATTAAATAAAAACAAAAAATGTTGCAAATACACGGTGAGTCAGTCAGCATAAAGAGCAGCAGACACACACAAAACTTCATGGCTTGACTTTTATCCTTACAGATCTGGCTGAGCTGCTGCGCATTGCCAGCATTTTCCGTTTTTATTTTATATGTCCAACATTTGCAGTATTTCCTTTTTAATTCGGCCATTAATGTTTCGGCCACCAGATGGAGCCATCCCATTGAAAAACGTAGGATTCCGGGTATCCTGAACGGCTTGTTTCCCCATCACTTTATTTTTCATGTTGCATCTTCGCAAGAGAAAAAAAAAGTTCCTTTTCCAGAACCGCATTCAGACCATGTCGCATCGTAAATAAATTGAAACCGTACTTCATAACTGACGACAAAATGCTTAATGTATTTTTTCATTTGATAAGAAAATAAATGTGTACTTCTCTATTACATATAGAATATATATACAGCAACACGACATACATGCCTAGGAAAAGAGAACTGGCTGTTGGTATAGATGATTCTCCTTTCGCATTTTCCGCTTTCAGTTTTAAATAGGTTAATTTATTATGTTAATTAAATGTGATTAGCAAGTTTTGTTATTTTAACTTTTTTTATCAGAGATTGCCCAACGCTTATGTGAGTATAATTCTGTGACTCTTCGTTATTTCACCACTCCAAGCAATCTGTTCGATGTTTAACGGTAGTTTGAGTTTAACAATAAGCTGAGTATCTGCACCCATCACTGGACCGGCATCGGAAACAATCTGGGGTGAGGTGCAGTGTTTCGGTTTTCTACAAGGCTATTATCTTGAGTTTAAATAATCGTTATGAATATATATATATATATATTAATTGGAAAATAATTTGTTGTATTTTACTGGTTTTAAGAGTTTGCTTGTCGCGCGTGGGATGATCAGTGGGATGATATTCCCATTCCCGGTGTATTTTATGTCGCTGTGTTAAGTGATGCTTGAATTTCAGCACAGACTTTCCTGACTTGGAAGTTGAGTAGCCGCCGTCAACCTGTGTACCTGAGCACAGACACACCAGTTCAAACTCCAGCTGATCGTCCGTAAACCGTGCTATTGAGCTGTGAGCTCTCGTACATATATTTTAATGGGGTTGGCTGGAGTTAGGTTTTAAACAGTCCGTACGAAATTCATACTTTTTAACGGGTGAAGCGGAATCATCCATGAAAACAATTGTTAACTATGACAATATCAAAAGGCCCAGACAGGGAATGAACAAAATGTAAACATCATTTAATTTACAGCGATCAAAGCACTAACACTGGAGTTTTAAAACGCTCTATATAAACTCCTCTGTTCAATGGCAAAGGACAGTAAGTAAATACTGTACTTTTCGCTCTTGCCGCATTAATGTCCCTGAGCTTTCGTGCTATGTTATAGTAGAATGTGATAAATGGGTCCGGGTACATGTTTTAGAGAGGTTCACCTGGGGGGGGGGGGGGGGGCTGGGTGAAAATATTTCAAATTGGAGGCATTGATGACAAATAGGTATTCGCTGAGGGCAGATGAGAATTCAATTGTTCCCCTCTCACTGCCCCTGAACAGAGGGCATTCCGAAATAGCAGGTAAAAGATCCCGTGTACCTGTATTAATCCAAATGTTATATAGTTTGTTTATACAAACAGTTCCTCATATAAATAGATATATATATTATAAATGCATTTATATAGGAAACTATATATATGGCGTTTGAAAAACAGGCCGCAAACAGCCAGTCCATGTAGAATGAACTCTCAGGTTCATAGAGTTATTCCGCTGCTTTGTGAAACATATTTTAGTTCAGGATTAATTAGGAAACACAAGTGGCGCAAAAGTGAAACGAGATTAGTGGAGTTGTGTGAATTTTTCGTGCAATTTATAATGATGCCATCGGTACATAAAATAAACCCCCAACCTGGTTGGGAAACCCACCCGCCCGCGTGTTACTAATAATTATTTCAGTGTCCGTGCGAGAGAACTCACCGGCCTTGCCACATCTCAGCTTTCCAAATGCATTCCTCGTCCTTCACACACTCTATTTTATTACTTAACTCCTGACAATTTCGATCGATATTAATCGCTACCAGTTTCATTATTAAAACAAATTAATTCTCCCCCTTTTTTACCAGTTGCTTCGTAATGATAAACTGCACCCCGTCCATTTGTTCGCAATGATAGTTATGTGGTTCCATTCCGCTGTTCTTCCGTCTGCTCGTTTCAGTTTATACAGCAGTCAAGAAAGTGTATTTGGAATCGTACTTAAGAGTTGTACTGAAATGGAGTGAATTTATTGGGACAGAGGCGATTGGCGATTGAGACAATCTGATCAGAGTGGTTAAGGAGCTTGTCCGTTACTTCATAGTGCAGCTTTAAGCCGGCTATGTTTGAGATATAACTGTCTATAAACACGCGGAGATGCACACACGCTGCTGAAGATGGTGCTGAGTAGAGGTGGCAAAGAACTGTTGACTAAATATTCCAACAGCAATGGTTATCAGCCACAACATATGTTCCTGGCACTTATCCTCGAAGGAATTTAGCTCTTTAAAAAAAAGATTTTCAAGATGGCATAATAATCAAACAATCAGCACCCATTGGTTCCAGCGTCATTAGCTTGTATCTGCCTTTACTTGTGTTGTGTAAGACTGACACATTCGATTACAAGCGAGGAGTTAATTATGAGTGTTAATAACGCACTTTGCATTAACATATCTGGCACTTTTAATCGCCGAGACGGTACATTTACGTCAATTTTATTCGTTTACAAAAAGGAGCAATCACAGCTCACCGAGTGGCACAAACCCACCATCGTGTTCCCACTTCTTTCTCAGGCAAATACGCACGCATGTTCAAACCGCTTGGTCCCTGTAAATAATCGAATATTAAGCCTTTTAATTGTGTTTTACTAATTGGAAGGCGAGACGTTCCCGAGCTCCCGGGACGGTGCGCTGGGAGGACACCCGGCCGGTTAACATACGTTCTCCTCAGGTCCTAATCCAGCTCCTGCCTGACTTTCATCTTCAGTCATCCTCCCACAACAAACAAGAATGAGCAATCTGTGTCTACACTAAAGCCTTGTTACGTTTATTTCAGGCAGTGCGAGATGTTCGTGCTTAGTTCATGACAGTAATCCATATTTGCAGCTGCACAAACGTCCTGAATATGATTTGTTTTTAATAAATCGCATCTTGCTGAAATAAAGCAGTTCCGCCTGCCTTTCGTCAAAAGCAGTTTATTTCGCATCTTGAAGCGCTAGACGATGAAACAGGTCAAATATTTATATGGTTTTTATTTTAATGTTTGTTAAAATACATGAATAAAGTATGAATCTACGTGTCTCGTCTTTTTAAAAAAAAATTAACGTTATGCTGATAATTACATTTACCTTTATAATACCATTTTCCTTTTTTTCTTTTCGAGATTTAGTTGATACAGCGTTGCGAATTTGTATATGCTCAAGCGAATATATTCTGCAAGAGCGTTAAGTATTTACTAGATTTAACAGCCTGTCTTCCCCCCGCCGCTGTGGCTTTGCAGGTCTGTTTGATGTGTGCGGGAGACAGGGAGAGAGACAGATACATGTTCACGGTCGAGCTTCCCTCTCTGGCTGATTAGTGTGTCATTTCCGAACTCTAACTCTCTCTCTCTCTCTCTCTCGGTTATGATGTGCTTTCCTCTAACCCCAACTGCCCGAAATCTGGACAGAAATTCTAGTTCAGGATTATTTATCTGCAGGTGTACTAGTTCCCAAAAGTTACATATTTTTTGAAAACTGACGGTATTTAATGACACGAAACCCGAATGAAAACGGAGTCGAAAGCGCATTCTGTTTCGGACTAGAATGCTGATATAAGGATGAGCTGTGTAATTAAATTTAGATCTGCGCTGGAAAAACAAAACGTTTCAGGCTCTCCACCCCCCAGGAAGTCACGCAATGCGCCTTTTTAGTCGTGGAGTGCTATTATAGATATAGCATTAAGTTCTCCGCTGCGAAATACCGGTAATACGCCATTTACACGGGATTTTGTGAGAATAAACGCAGTTTATAATCAAGTTAATTTTCACACCGAATCGAGTTTCTGTTTTTGGGCAATTTGGCCGGTCCACGTTACTTATTATGTCCCATAAAAGGGCTTTACAAGATCAGTTTATGAAATGATTATTCATCTCAACAGTGATCAACTATTCAGTCCAAATCACATTCCTGTCAGTATATATCATGTTCATTGACGAGATCCATATCTAAAAAAAATCACCACAATCGGTATTATTGTAAAACACATTTAGCCACGAATACGAACGTTTAATATATCACATTACAAGTTAATCTATCCCTTAATTTGATGGATGAAGAGGGGGTAGTTACGAAGTCCTGTTGCGGACTCTTTGGCGTGCCGGGTTTCCAGACGTTTGCGGGATTACAGGCTGAAATTCTTCAAATTGTTTTTAAAAAACTAAGTCAGCTGAGCGTTCCATTTAATTCACCTTCCGACAACAGAGGGGGAAATATCGCTTCATACCAACTGGCTATAATGTTTAAGCAGACAGTAAATAATAGTGACCCAATTATAGTTCATTCATTCGCAATATTTAACTGATGGAGCAGGGTTGGTGTTTGAGTTATAATTCGATAGTTAAAGATTAGATCCTGAAATATATTACTTTCCAAATTGAATATATCATATTGATGCAAACACTTTGGTGTGAACGATATAAAGTCAGCACTTTCGTTTATGTTGTAACTCACAAATGTTAGATACAGAAAGCTTAACGAGTTATTACAATATATATGGAACCTACACGATCGGTATATCTTACTTTATTTTTTCCAGAGTGTGAGTCAGAATGCCAGAACTTTTTCAAAACTTAAGCATTGAAAAGTCTGTTAACGTGTTCACAGGTCAGCTCGAAGTTGCCAGGTGAAATCTGCGTCTTACTGTACTTATCTGCTCGGGAAAGTGGTCTGTTCAGCTTCACCGCCTGCTCTGCTAGCTCGAACAGCCGCTCTGTGCAACTCAACCAAGAGGAACCGGTCTCTTCACCGAGGTTCATTCCTTCAAGCTCCAGATCGTGTTTTCCTCTTCGCCCAAACTTCGTGTTGGAGGAAAGTAAAAAAAAGCGGCTCCGCAGACCTCCCTGAGCCAATCACAGGGTCTTCAGCACGTGCATTGGAGAATCGGGAGGAAAGCAATTACAGCCCAATACAAATGTCATTAGTGCCTGGATCAGAGCAAGAGCGATCGCTGTACAAGTGGGGCAGTCGCAGCCTCCGGCACCCAGAACCCAGGCTCGAACCATGACAACTCAATACAAGGAGGAGATCTGCGAGAGATCCGAGTGCAAAAGTAAATCCCCAACTTTGCTCTCCTCTTACTGCATCGACAGTATTCTGGGCAGGAGGAGCCCCTGTAAGATTAGGTGTATTGGCGCCCAAGCGTTGCCGCTTCTCGCAGCCAGGAATGACCCGGACACAGCTAGTGAAGGTAAGGAGTTTTTTTTTTACAGGGGGAGGGGTGGAAAACTTCAATCGATCCTAGCACCGAAGATCCAGCCTGCACTTTTAAGCAAAAAAATAACTTCGCGTTTCTCTACAAAGGGTTGGAAGTGTTGACACTAGAACTCCAGTGTGCATAGCATCGGTGCCTTGTTTGCAAATCTGCATAGTATTGTTTGAGGGACGTGTACTGTGTAAAATGTGTCTTAAAACACTTGGTCATTTTGCAGTAGTCCAAGTACTTTCTAGTTCAGGCTAGGGATACCTGACTAGTGCAGAAAATGTTGAAGATTATATTACCGATTCGTGTACCACAACAGTTTTTTTTAATTTTGTATTTATATAAAACCTTGGACTTTTGTTTACAATTATTAATGTGCCTTGATAGAGATGGCGTATATGCCATTGGTTACTTTCCAAATATGCTGTCGAAAAACACACCTATATCAAATTGCGCCTTTCCCGTTAAATAAGCTTCGAAAAAAGGACCCCCTGTTCTAACTTTCACCCCTTCTCTCCTTATCTCTATCGTCATCTTAGTTGATACAACTTTTAAATATCAATGGATGGAGACTTGCATGAAACATTTAGGAATGATTCGGGATTTTAAAAAGACATTTAATTTTAAATACAAAGAATGATTCAGTGAAATCAAGTTTTTCAGTAAGATTTCGAGAAGGAAAGTAGATTAAAATAGATTAAAGTCGATAAAGGTTCCCGATAGAATAGCAATGGGGGGAGGGCGGCGAATTTTCAATCCCCATTCTATATCTACAGTAAAATCAAAGAATGTAAAAATAACTTCATGTGTGTCATATTAGCTGCAAATGGGAATAAATGGTTTAAAATCTCCAGACATTAGTGGCATTGGCAGCGCGCTGTTTAAGTTGTAATATTCCGATATAAGCGAGCTTTTCTAACAATAAAGTGGGAGGAGGTGGCGCGGCTCTGCGGAGTTTGCAGCAGTTGCTCCACTTTACAAGGCACGCTCCTGAAACAAACTGACCAGTTCTTTAAAGGTGATTCTTTGATTCTTTCAGGAGTGTTACTCTTCTCTGGGAAGGCGGGAGGGGGGGGCGGAATAAAAACGTATACTGTTGTCGCCCGCTACACTGACCCCCCGATTCCCGCGGCCTGGTCTGGTGATCTCCTCCCTTATTAATTAGAAGACACTGTTGGGGGGAGGGCAGTTTGCATTCATTTTACACGTAAAGTAGTTACACTCTCCAGATTCTCAAGCTTCAGTAAATGGAGCACTTGCCAAACATTGGCCAAAGTCTCTGCCAACATTTCGCTCTTATTTATGACTTTGCCTGGCAGATAAATCGGTCGGTGTCAGTGTGTCCCAGCACAATGTGTCCGGTTTAGACCCGCGGCCAGTTGGCATCTGTTAAAATATAGGATTTCATGAAACGGTGTAAAATGTGGCTAATTAGTAAATAGTCTTGGTGAGAGGAGCAGACTGTGATTTTTACACCCCTTCTAAATGACTGATTTACGGATGCCTGTCTTTTTATATATAGGATCACCCAAGGAAAACATGTCGTTTGACTCTGAGCTCCATCTCCCCCCGAAATTCCGAAGGCTGTACAGCCAGGGAGGGAAAATCTTAGACGCCCGGGGATTTAACGAGATTGGTAACGAGAAATTGGAAAGAGACAGGCCCTCCGAACCGTTCCGAAACGCCGATCTGAAAATCAGCCAGGCTCCTCAAGTCAGCATCAGCCGCAGCAAATCGTACAAAGAAAACTTCAGCTTAGGCAAAACGCAAGGAGACAGCGCGCCCAACTTGTCCGAGTCTCCAGGTTTAGTTTCGGTGGAGCCGATCGACAAGTCATTCGAGGGAGACACGAAAGAAGACGCGGCTGAAGATGACTTGTCCCCTAAACTGGTGGAGGAGGCTCAGACGGACGTGGATGTGAAGGATGGGGAGGACAGTCTGTGTTTATCAGCCGGCAGTGACTCTGAAGAAGGCATGTTAAAAAGAAAACAGCGGCGGTATAGGACTACATTCACCAGCTACCAGCTAGAAGAACTCGAGAGAGCTTTTCAGAAAACACACTACCCAGATGTCTTCACCAGGTATCTGTATACATGAAATAACTCCGATAAAACTCATAAAAACAAGAATCCAGACTGTAACGGTAATTGATACACTATCCAGGCTGGAATTGTTTCTGACTCGCTGGTTTGTATTTTCATGGGCTAAACTAATACATCCACAACCACATCAAATGGACAAATGATAGGGACACCATCTATCGGAGGGTGATCACTTTTCCGGTACTACACTCGCCAGTGTCCTCTTTATCAAAGTAATGACCGCCCAGATTAACATTTAGTGCTCGCAACACAGCGCTCCACACCCGTCTATTCCGCTTTCCCATCGTCTTCTACACATTGCTCCACCCCATAGATTTAACAACATTAGCCCCTTGATCGTTGAAGAAAATGCAGTGCGTGAAACTGTAAGTTCTCTATTTTTTGAAAGTCCGTGTGACTAATTCTGCTGGCATGCAGCTTCAGCCCATTGACTGAAAGGACACGGATGCGCACCGAATTGTTTTCAAAGCCACTCCAGGACACAGTACAAGTGTAATTATGTGACATAAATGGAACAGTCTTTATGTTATCAGGTGTGTTATCGACGGGAATGGGGGAAAACAATCATTAACGAGTGTAATCTTTTTGACGACTTTCAATGCATTTTCAATGCAATCGACTTTCCAGATTTAAAAAATCCTTTCCTTTTAAGATTGAAATGGGCGCTTTCCTAAATCAAATAATGGCTGTAACGGTCCCTACATTTTTGACAATGTCGCTTGACTTGCTCGATGTTTGCATACTTTGGCCCTTTTTTATGGCCCAAGTAAACAGGAAAGATTGGAGAGCGCCTGTAAATAGCTGCTAGGTTATGTCTAATCCTCATTTAGCACGTTTAATATTAGCTTTCCAAAAAAGGTACTGCGAAACATCGGAGTGTATAAAGTGTATTTTCACCTCTTTCTGTGTTTTGTACAGGGAGGAACTCGCGATGCGGCTAGATTTAACAGAAGCACGAGTACAAGTAAGTTACAACTAATGTCTGTGGATAGATGGTTTCCCGGCGAATTTACTTTGCTGTTTCCACATAGTTGTAGGGTTTTTTTCTTAACATAATTTAATACCTACCTTTTTTTTTAAACCAGTATGCGGGCAGATAGCCTCGGATGTGTAATCCCAGCCCAGTCTGGAGTGTGCCAGGCACAATGTACTGCTCCATGTCAGACTTTCTACAGATGTGATTGTGCGCAAATATGAATAATGGGAATGCTTTTGCGCCACGGCAACCGGGAGCATTAAAACAGTGACATAGGATTTAATTTCCTTCGCTTTTAGTGAACAAATGTAAGGGCTGCATAAGTGAAGTGCTGTTAAAGTTGATAGGGCCCATACCACAGTGCATTTTCTCTCGAAGTCTCATAACCAAAGCGACGATAAACATTATGATTGATGCCTTATTGCGAACACGAGGAACATAAACCATATGTTGGGAGGTAAAGGCCGAGTAAATCACTTTACAGTTACAATCGAGCGCTGATAAGACCTAATAAATTCCATATGGCTCATTTAATACACAACAGCTTCTTGCATTAAAGGGGCTAATGATGAGATTCTCCCTCGTGTTGTTGACACATTGTTCTATTGTCAAATACCCAACGTGACAGGCAGCCAGCAATGATTATTTTCCGCTCAGGCAGTCGTGGGAAAGTTAAATAACTTTTTTTTTTCTCTCCTTCTTTACAAAAGCCCGTTTGGACTCAATAAAACTTGCGAGACATTCTAGTAAAATTAATTGTAACGCATTATGTTCATCTTTAGCTCACTTTGCCTTTTTTTTCTCTATTAAGCGCAACCTATCGAAATTAATTAAGGCCAATTTAGTGACGATTACATCAAATGTGAAGATGCAATCGGTTACTTTTTAAAGCGCCAACTCGATTACTGAAATCGGCAGTCTCGTGCAGTACCGATACATTGTTTGAGAATTTGCGAGGGATGCTTGATGTAATTATATAATTTTTAATCCAACATTTGATCGCTTCACTATTTTTATAGGAATCTGTGTGCAATTGGCGTGGGTTGATGTCTGAATTAAAAAGAGTGTATATTTATCTAATGAATGTGTGCGATGGGTTTTGTGCCTCACCCACATGATCTGGACATTGAGATCTTTCTAATAATTCCTGAACATTGATACCTGGTGTCAACACCTTATATTTTTTAACATTGCGATATAGAAGTAGTATCAATACAACCATTGAAATCGCGATTTTTTAATTATAAAACTGTTATAAAGGTGTATTGTTCCATTGTAATTATTGCTGAACTTTGATTTGACAGTTATTTTGTGCACATTAACCTTCAGTGTCATTTGTGTAGCTGGATGTAACCCGAAAGTGATTTCACATTTCCTGCGCACTTTTTTTTCGTTCTTTATTTTTTTCGACAAGAGTTTGGAAAGTTTTTTTTAAATGTTTAATTTAATTTGATCTTTTTTTTTTGCAGGTTTGGTTTCAGAACCGCAGAGCTAAGTGGCGGAAGCGAGAGAAAGCCGGAGCTCAGAGCCACCCAGGCGGCCTGCCCTTCGCCAGCCCCCTGGGAGCGGGCCACCCGCTGGGCCCTTACCTGGACGGCAGTCCCTTCGGACACCACCCGAGCCTCGAGTCCGCATGGTCAGCCGCCGCCGCCGCCGCTGCAGCCGCCGCTGCCGCCTTCCCCGGGTTGCCACCTCCACCAGGCACCGCGGCTCTTCCCCCCAGCGGGACCCCGCTAGGCCTCGGCACCTTCCTGGGAGCGGCCATGTTCAGACATCCTTTCATCACTCCGCACTTCGGCAGGTAAGAGCTTCAGCCAGAGCCCCTCCCGCCCCCTCCTCCAGGAGCAGCTGCAGCAGGCCGCAGGACAAGCAGAAGTACAACAGAACCAGACTCACTCAGTCATCAGACACAGTCAACAAGGAAAAAAAGGCAACTCATTCACAACCATCAGCTAAAACTCAATTGTAAAAGAACAAGCTACAAACCAACAGCAAACAGAATAGGCTAATCCCAAAATTGTAAATAAATATTTAAAACATAATAGCAACAGTAACATACCTAAAATGTTAAAAGGCAACAAGATAATAGGAAAAACTGAGATCAATCAGTGTAATAACTAACCTCATAGGAAATGTAACAACAAATTCAGCGACAGACTAATAGTCTTCAAAATCCATTGCATATTTAACAGCAACGAGTCCGGTACCAAAAACAGTACACGAAACAATCGTTTAGTAACAACATCATCAATGAGGGTAGAAATATTTTATAACAAACCACAAAAATACCCAAACAACTGCGAGCAGTATGTGTGTGCGTGTGTGTGTGTGAAGGGGAGAAATCAAGCACATTTTTCAAACATCCGTGATAATTAAGACATCCCAATGACTTAAGGTACACATGAAACAACTAAAGGACAAGTGCTACAGCGAGAAGCCACAGCAGTTATTACAGACCCCAGATCTACCTGTGCGAGGGAATGCTGCAGAACTCCGAGTTACACATGGGGAGCCTGGCACCAAGATAGCAGTTTATCTCATGCCACAGTATTTTTAGAGGTATTTCTCAAATGGAAAGCATAGCTTAGGAATAGACCGGACCAGACCAGATTTTTATTCGAAACTACTTTTACTCTACAGTTTATGCGTTAGATAACACAGTAAGAGCAAAACGTTCGACATCACAAAACAAAGTTAGAAATTCTGTCATTTCCAGCAACATTTCCTTTCTCATACATTTGCTTTAAAATATTCTAATATTGTTTCTCCATTAGCTGTCCGTGTAAGGCATAAGCATTTATATCGTGGGCTTTATCCCTATCTTATCAGAGCGTTGTGTTTTGATTTTGAACGAGTTGTTCACTTAAGTCGGGTTTAGCAAAATGAAGAAATCTGGAATGTTGACTCGTTATTATTAATTTCTATAAAGTGAAGCTGACAAGTGGCGGCACGGTAACGGTGGACTGACGAGGGCTAGGAGAAAGAAGCGGGGAGAATAAAACAACTCGATCATTCCAACTATGTTTGTTTTACCTTCCAAGGTTTCTAATTTGGTCGTTTACCCTGACGTGAAAGTTATTTGGCATGGCCGCCCGAAATATGTGCTTGAAAAGTTATTCAGTGTGGCATAATTTTATGTCAGCCGCATCATTTCGAAACACAAACAAATCCGTTGCAGCTTGTATGGGACACAGGCAGCGTAGAGCGTGAAGAGGAAAGCGGTTCTATAGCAATGCGCAAGAACCCACGGACATATTCCGAAGATCCCACTACCTTACTATTATATAAGATATATATATATGTATGTTTGAGCCGTTTATTATTCTTACAAAAGTTCTGGGGTGTAATCTCTACCCTGCACCTTACTCCCATGCCCAGCTGCACACGTGCCTGACTATTCCCCACTATTTCGGAGTTTCAATTTTTTTTTATCGTCAGCCAGGAATCTGGCATGACAGAATCCCATCACCACGTTTAAGCGTTTCCAAACCAAATGAGTAGTTTCCATTTGCCTAATATGGAGTGGACATTCTCTCCACTTCAGGACCTCTCCCCTCACTTACCTAAATCCAAATAATTTCGGACAGGTTGGCAAGAGCTAAGGCTTGGACAATCCCAATTGTACATAAGGGTTTACCTATCTAAAGCGACATTACTTACCGGTATCCCAGTGGAACCAATCCCAACCCACCGTGACAGGCCAATTCCTGAAGTTTCCGCTAATGAGCAGGTTTGGCTGACGGATCATCAACAGCGCCATGGAGGACAGTGGACCTGGCTGGCCTGAGTATTGGATTACCAAGTCTGCCACAGGGAAGTGACTGGGTTCCAATCTCCCTCTCCAGACGTGCGGACTTGGACCCAACTCAAAGTCAATGAGACTCTGCCTATTGCCTTCCACCCCCTATTCAAAGTGTTGGTCAAACATTGGATTAAGCTGCTGTAAGGTGGATAGCAGCTATTCTCCAGCAGTATGATGAGCAGCGCAACTCAACATAAAATGTCTGAGTTCGTCATTACCAGCCGACCGACGGCAGCATGGAAACCCACCATACCCCATTGGCTCCACCAGTTGAGGGGCGCGGAGCTTCAACAGCATCAAGGTAGGCCCCAAGCCATGGATACATGTGTGTGCTCACATACCTGCCTTCCAGCACGTGTCATTCCGAGCCTCATCGTTCCTCGTCAGCCATATCAGAACATCTATCTTCACCGTTGTCGAAGGACCGCCTGAGATGTGCTAAACACTGCGGTATTTTAGACACCCAAGTCCAATGCGTTACACTAATTGAGGGAAGTCACAATAAACACAAGTTTCAAGGGGGGGGTAAATCCATCGAGTATGTTCACCAAAGAAACTTTACAAATTATGCATGTTATTCTTGATTTTATTAAAACGTCCTTTTATATTATTCATAAAGTAGCTTATGTGGTTTCAATAAATCATTCCGATATGAAATATAAAGTACTAATTATTTCAGTCAAGATGGAAAAATGTTAGCAGTGTGTGCTGAAAGTTGGCCCTTCTTTTGGGAATAACATCTATCGCGCGAGGAGAAGGCAAAAGGATGGGTTGGTTGGTCCGCTGTCAGCAGGAACGAACATAAAGTGTACATTTTAACACTCCCAAATACGAGAAGTCAATGTCAGTATGTTTACTTAGGCAAAACACGGACTAATTTCGCAATGTATTGTTCCCTCGGCATTGCTTATGGTTGAGGTCATGGTTGCTGTTACATGATTCGTAGAGTAACGTAACAACAACTTGTGATCAATTAAGAAACTGTAGCGTGTGGTCCAAAGTTGTGACAGATCAACCAGCTCACTAATATGAAGAGGTACAGCATTTCAGAACCCTCGCTGAAAGATGCCACGGTACATGTGTCGTGTCGAGTACTGTGCCAAATGCTCGGGGTGTGCAAGAAATTCCGAATGGGTCTCATTGACTCCCATCTCTGGCCGTTAATGCAGCGGCAGTGAGTCGTGAGCAATTCTGTAAATTATACGATAGCCCAACGTTATTACACTCTAGTACAACATTTAAATACAAAATAGCGGTAACGCTAGCGGGGACTGTGACGGATTATCAACTTTTACTCCCGGACTTCAGACAGCACCAAACTGTAGTTGTCCAAGTAATATTGCTGTTCAGTTGTGATCTATCAATATCCCTGCAATATTAATGTTAACAATCGTACAACTTCATTACACGCAAAGCTTACAGACTGACAAAACAGGCAAATTCTAGCGACGAACTGATACTTTTAAAGCAAATTCTTACCCCATTTGTAACCAACCCTGCTTTCTCTTACATAGCAATTAATGATATAGTCAGACCTGTAATATGCAAGTCTGGTTATATGTGAGTCCTGTGCTACTTGACGCAATGCGTAGGCCAATATTCCCCTGAATAATTCAACCGTTATACTCAGTAGTATCCCTCCAATCACCAAACTAGCTGATCACATTTGATTTAAAACGCTTTCCCGTATTATAATGTCGAAAATCCTTGTCTGTTGCAGGCTCTTCTCGACAGTAGCTCCGCTGACAGGCGCCTCTGGCCCTGCCCTGCTGAGACAGTCGGCCCCGGGGGTAGAAGGGGGAGTGCAAGCCGGCGCCCTCTCAGACCCCGCGGTAGCAGCAGCAGACAGACGAGCGTCCAGTATCGCAGCACTCAGACTCAAAGCCAAGGAACATGCCGCCCAACTCACACAACTCAACATCCTCCCCGCACCCTCCACCGGCAAGGAAGTGTGCTGAATACACAGCAAGGAGCTCCACACATGTTGCTGATCAAGACCAAATTCAGAAAGAGGACCAGTGACTCCGCGTGGATTGGGTTCTCAGACTGTGCATGCCCGTAGAGTCAGTATCCCTTTCATCATATCAACAGGACACACTTAAAAACAGCAAAACTAAAAAAAACAATGACATTCTCTACATATAAGATTTGTGACGTTCCTACCATTCATATTTCTCTATGAGAGAGGGAGAAAGTATAGTGGAGCCTTATTAAGAATATACCTGATGTGATCACTGAGAAAAACTTTCTTTAATACAGTAGAGTTGGATCGAATCAGGGCAGTTTTGAAAAAGGATGAAATGTATTCAAAACACACGCATGTAGATTTGCCGATTGATAGTTTCCTATTTCTAGTCTTGGTGGCCCGATATAAGGGATACTGTTTCTGAATGAAATGAGTTTGACTTTCTGCGGCGGACCAGTTCTATAGCACACATGTGGATAAACGCGTTGGTTACGTCTGGATTTTTTTATATATACGTCAGTGTAGCCAACCAGCGGTTCGCTACTAAACCAAAGGGACAAAATACTGCCAATCCGAGTGGACTGCTTATGTCACTAAACTGTGATTGATTTCTGTACATAATGGTCGTTCTTCAGAATTTCCAAGGAAAATAATTGTACATTTTTAAAAAAAATGAAAATTTGCACTCAGCGTGTTGTGAAAGTTTATTCTCTAGAATTACCCGACAGTTCTTATACAGTGTTGTGGATGTATTAGGTTCGTAGAATAATTATTTATGGACAAACATTTTATTTAACTTATTAACTATAGAGGTTTCGAAAACCTTATAAAAAGCAAGTTGCTATATTACGTGTACTGTTGTAACTTCTTGATATGGGCTAGAAGAGTGGCGACACTCTAAAATAAAATGTTATGCTTAACAAGCTAATTGGAGAAAGCGCTTATTCTAAATCCCGAGTATTTTTTTTAAAGATTATTGAGCGTTTATCAACCGCAGACAAACTTCCGATTTACCAGTACAGTGCCATCTACGCAAAATCACAACTAGAAATAACTCTTTGTCAAGTCCCAGTTTTGTTTCCGGCCCAGTATAGGTGTAGTCAGATTATAAGCAATGTTTTGCCCAGCCCCATTCACCGTATACGTTTATGTCTTGGGCGGTAAAGTGACACAGACTCTACAACAGGAAGGCCTTTCCAACCAGCCACTCCTCCCCTTCAGGTTAGCTTCATTCATTCACAAATCACGCTTGAATATGTGTACGTGCTGGCTAATTTCAAAGTGCGACAGTTAATAAGCACAACATTACAACGCAATTGAAATATCCCTCTTGTTAATTTAGAGGAAAAATAATTGTAATAAAACAACAAATAGTCAACTGAAGCGCACTGTTCTTTAGATCCAGATTCCAATTCGGAGCTATTGCAGGAATACTGGGACTTTCTAAACTAGGACAAGTAATCCCTACACCGGGTTAGGATTATTTAAACCTTTTAGCACATTCCTCCAACACTATTGTTTTAATGAATATTGGCAGAATGTTGCCAGGAATATTCACTGTCTTATGTGCTGACACTACCAATAAAGTTGATTTCCCATAAACCGCATGAACTTTATTCAGCGGGACCGGTGTAAGCAAAAAGGGGGAGTTTTATTTGTCTTTCATTTCGAGTATCTGAATACATCCTTGATAGATTACGTTAAATATCTCTTTGAAATTAGAACATTGACCGCCCCCCCCCCCCCCGTAAACTGCTGTCAGCTTGTTGGGGTTGCTTTGCTTTCTCTATATTTCTGTATCTGTGATAATGAGTCTCCTAGGTTACTGGACGATGGTGGTTAACGATTTTGCCATGACGCGCCTTGGTGACGGTGCCTCTATTTGCCGCCTTCTGCGTTGGTTGACAATCGGCGCCGACTTGTCCAATTAGCAGCCAACCCAGACACAAGTAATGCGAGCTCCGCTGAGGGGTTAGCTGGCACTGGGCCACTTAAATGGATGATTCGATGGGTCAGGTTGACACGGTAATCTGCTTCCTGGAGTGGAGGCTCTGTAGAATGTGGCCACGCGAATTCAACTAATCTTACCAATGGTATATAGCAAGTGCAAACAACATCAATATTTAAAACCCACCGGCGTCATATTCTAAATAACACAATAAGGCATAGTCCAAGCGCAAATCCACTGCGAAAGCTTCATCTTCGAGTATGTGAGGCTAAAATACAAGAGTATAAAGTTTAAAAACAAAATAAGCGCTCTGGTGAATGATGGAGCGGTAACTCCTGACGTTGACACAGATAATCAACTTATATTACAGCCTTTAAAAAAGAAGATCGAACAATTTGATTACGGCGTTAAACTGGCAATATACAGTCTCTGAATTCTGTGCTAACCAGGTAATTGTATTACTCCCCCCCCCCAGCTTAGATTTTAACAGTACACTTCAACGAAAGTGTTCACCGCTAATATTGCTAAATTAATTTACCCCCATTTCAATAATTTCGTGATTTTTATTCAATAACGGGAGTATAAATGCTGTTAAAAATATTTTCCTTTGGATGTAACCATTGTACCAAACAGACCAGACACCGAAAAGTGGCAATGCGAGTAAAAAGCCTACAATTTATGAAGTAGGTACTACTATATACCTTGAAAACCCTTTACTGTTCCCGATTCTAAATATCACAGACACCTACATTCTGATGCATGGATCGACCTATTCTAGTTATGTTGTACTCAATTCATTAAGAGTTTTTGATCAGGTAATCTGTTAACACGAGATAACGTCTACTCGGGGTGACATACACTCTGATAAAGTGGTTGTCATCATACCAGGATCTGCGCCATTATTTCAGTTAATGAACACTTTTTAAAGTCATTTTTTTCTCATTTGACCCCACTCTATGGTACTAAATCAAATTGCGTGAAATTACCTGCCGGATTAAAGTTCTTATGGTCGAATGAAAGCATCTCCCTCTCACTCGCCTCGCTTTACAACTAATCCCACCTCACAGTGATGGTGCAAACATGTAGATCTCAGACTATTCTTTCATGTTTCGCAGCTGGTAAAGCAACCATTCTTTGCTAAATATTCACCATAAATATCACACGTTAACGGCCGATGACTCCCATCAAGTCTATATTAAACATTTGACATGTCACGCATGATAAACTCTGAGTGTCTTTGAAAAAAAAGGCATTAGCAAAGAAACCAATTTCTCCTCATCTAAACCTCCCCAAGTGTTGAATGATTTCGTTTGAAAGAGGCAGTGAAGCGTATTTAGAGGGTTTTATGAGATTTTCCAGAATGATTTAATCTTATTGTGAACATTATTAATGAATAGCAACCCAATTTGGCCCTAATATCTGGGAATTCTTGCTACAAAACACGACGACTGTGACCCCCAACCTTAAGCAAACCTCCCCGGTGTTTTTGTACTGCCTTCAGCCTCCAGTAACTCTTTAACACGGCATTGCACGGGAGCCAGTTTTCAGCACGATCACACAAATCCAACTCTCCCTCCATTCACTGCCAAGCTTCCCACCATCTGTTCCCAAAACCAGCTTCCAGATTTGGAAATATTTCAAGGAGCGTGACAAGTAGTATATATAAACGTGTACATTTGCATGCATGTGTATAGCTAGAAAATATTGTTGTATATATGTATATACATGTAAAAATTGTATTGGTTAATGTGGGAAGGAATATATGATTCAGATACAAGTTAGTTTTTTTATGCGCAGATCTCTTAAAACAAAATCTTAAAGTTTAACATATGGATGAATAATATATTGTATGTATTGATGAACTCATGTATGAATAATGTACGTATAGTGAAAACGCATTTAAGTGTTGTCTTGTTTTGCATCTTTCTATCCTTACCTTTAGACACAACACAATAAAATATATTTTAAACCTCAGGTTAATTTTGTAGTATAGTCTCTCAAATGCCAAATATCTGGTATGCGTGTTCCATTTAACTTAGGACTGTTTTAACGCACATACAAAACCCACAGTCTTTTTTTTGGTGGGGGGGGGGGGGGGGAGTGTAAAGGTTCAGCCGCCTTTGGAGCTGTTGAAGTTGTGAAAGAAAGACTGAAGAAAGCAGCATTGGAAACTGGTAGCACGATCTCCTTTGGATCCACTAATTCCCATCTCTTTGCTCTCATCCAATTAGTGCAGTGTATTAAGCGGTTTATCATCTCATACTCAGCTGTACAAAGAAACAAGCCGAACACTTTGCAATAGACTCTGTTCTCCTTTTACACCCTCAGGTACTTACATATTCTAGTGTGCTATGAATAATAGGGGAATAATAGAGCACTAATTCCCTCATCAAAGAATGCCTTGTCTGCGCTTTGGTGAAAACACTATTCCGATAAAAGAAAGCAATAAAGCTTAGCATAACAAAACGAAACCTACTTATTAGCTTAGTAGTAAATTAATGCAAAACCACTGGTATTCAACCAGGTTTGAAAACAGCCTCCCGCAACTTTATAATGCTTTATTGCTGAAGGAATCCAGACTTGAAATTTGAATCGGAGAGATGAGTTAATCTGGTAAATTCCAATAAACGTGTTTTCAAACGGCTGCTGTGATTTAAAGCTATTTATCCCACATGGAATGGGATAAATGACACAAAGCGATGTCCGACGGCAGCAAGACATGGAAATACACGGCAAGTTGGACATTATTCAGGAAAGTCCAACTGACTCTGCGAGAATTTATGTATGAATTTGGAGTGTAAACGCATCATTACGAACTGTTCCCTGCCATTCCTGCCACATGTTGTGAATTATTTATGCTAATCTTCTATATGTATTTATAGTAAAAATAGGAAATGGTGGAAATACAGAGAGAAAAGGCAGATTAATATGTGGGAAAACATTAACCCATACTTTTCACTTTGAGATGCTGCTGTGTATCACCAACATTTGCTGTATTTATTTCAGATTTTCAGCATGAACTGTTTATTTTCCTTTTTTATGTTTATTAGGTACAATACATAAACGATACACAAATAGTAAATGCAGGCGAGGACAATGCAACTAAATTGCTTACAGGAATGACGTATCTTGTATTGGAATGCCAAAGATTGGGCTCGCTGCAGAGATGATTTTCGGACCCTAATTGAATGCGTGTTCTTATATTCTGACCAAAAGCTGCAGTAGTTCAATGTTTTCGTACACCCAATTAGGGCTCATAGGTGCATATTTCACTCACCATTACTGTCAACGTGAAGTGAGTTCACAGACAATAGTAAAATAGAGGATATTGCCTTATGAAGCTGCGAAATATATTTATTCCACAGTGGGGGAATAGTACATAATTGGTGAGGGGCAGAGGTGATAGTTACTTGGGTCTCCTTCAGGACTGCACGGGCTTCCTAGCCAGTATTCTTCTTACATAATGTAACAACAGTATTCTCATTCATTTATGTGGCAGAGTTCTGTGTTATGCAGTTATAATTAAAAGAGATTTAATTTCCGGCAGTGGAGCATTGGTCTGGTATGATGATCTTTTTTCTCGCCACTGTAGAATACAATGAAGGATTGGCCCTGAATACTTAGGAGCAGTTCTCACTGCAGTGCATGTGATGACATCAGTTGGCGAGAGTTTATCATGAAGAGGTGTCTGCATGCTTCTCGTTAGACTATCCTCTGGGTGGGTAGGTTTGTTTTACTTTATGTTATTTAGGTACTGGTTTTCTAATTCTCAGGTATTTATTTTTTCAAATTCCGAGCCGGGTGTCAACCAGTTTGTTTTGCGCCACACATTTCCCAGATTCACTGGTGCCAGTTGTTGGAATGGAGCCACTACAGTTACAGATAGTGTTCTTTGTTGGTTTAAACCCAGAGTTTATTTTTTAATAACTGGCATTGCTAATGCAGGAAAATAGTTCTGGCACGGTCATTATTTCACATACTGAGATTCTGTACTTCATGTATGTGAGATAACATTCATCCCAGTAAGTTATGTGCCACGCACCTTATATAAAACGCAGTCTCAGTGTTTGGATGTACAGTATTCTGAAGGATGTCTCTTCCAACATGAGTGAGGAGTCGGATTCAGGTGAAGATATTCTTACAAAATGTGCTAAGATATTGATTGACAACCAACCACCCATTCAGTGTATCAGTTGGATACTGTTTCAGTCCAGGCAGCAAGTTTTGTAAGTAGCTAATGATGTAAAAACATAGTGGCTGAAGTTGCAGCACAATTTGTAACTGCGCGGTAATAATAGACTTTATACTGTATGTAAATTAAGTATAAGCAAGTTAATCTGAAGGACAAGGCTATGGGTCCAATCCTGTAATTGACTACTATTCTTAATTTCCCAGCACAGTGTAGTCAAAGTATATTATTACTTCATCATTGCACCTTCTGGATATAGTCTCAAAATTGATTTATCAAGGGATACAAAAGTAACCAAGACTGTTTTCCTTCATTCTCCACATACCATATAATTGAGGCCAGATTGTCAATGGGGAAAATTATTAGGGACTTTAAGATATTTTGATGTAAACTATATCATAACATAGGGATATTACCCACATGACCTCCCTTTCCCACTCGTAAAAATAGTCCTCCCCAACCTAACTCGCCCATTTTTACTTGTCAGCATGAAGATTCCTACCTGGCTGTTCCACACTTCAAATTTGTTTCAAAGTATTTTCTAATAAGTTTTAAAATACACTAATAATAAGTTTCTACCAGTTTAACCGTTTTAACTTGGTTTTATATTCAATACAGTAAAATAAATTCTAATAGGAATGTCATCCCACAGCTTAAGTTTTAAATGCTGTTCAAAGTGCTCAAAAACCTATGCCATTGCTGATTGGCACAGAGTGTGGCTGAAGTATTTTGCATTGAAGTGTGATATGTAGGCATGTCAGACCTGCTTCCAATTCTCATCTAGAACCATACAGAAAACATCTTCAACATAGGAAAAGGATCACAAAGGAATGCACCAACCAGAAGATTTGAGCTCAAAATGTCAGGTGAGTGTGAGTCAGAGCACTAGACCTTTTCTATGAAGGGATGATGTTATGAAGGAAGATCCATTTAATTAATGGCACTGATTGAGGTCAACTTTGTGCACTTTGACAGATTTTGGTCAGTCTTACATGGCACTAGCTAGTTAGCACCCAGGAATCAGTACTAACTAACTCTAGTGATGTTGTTGATTCTAGTTGGGGTCCCCAGTGCTGGTTTGTACCGAGAGGCTTCGGAGACACTTTTCTGAAGTGTTATGCTTAACATCTAAGGGAAAGAAGCATTCTTAATCCTTTGCTATTGTATTAACTCCTACTTTATAGATGTTTCAAGCAAGCCCTCAGCCACTCTCCATTTAAAAGTTGGAGACTATGGATCCCCAACTAGAAGTTTATGGAACACAGTTTTATCTTGGGCAACAATTCTATCTAGAAGCTGACAGGGAACATTGCCCTCTTCATCTCAGTTGTCAAGAGCTTCACCAAAATAAGTGAGGACAAGTTCAAAACAGCCTGCTTCAAATTATTCAACAGTCTGCTCAGGAGCTCAGCCTCATGGATGCTTACTTTCACATGGAAATCTCCCATGAACATTGCAAGTTTCTGATGTTTTCCATTTGAATTACTATTGCAACATGGTCCCTTTCAGCTGTAACTCTGCTCCCAAAGTATTTTCTGTTGCTGCAACCCATCTACATTTGAAGCACTACCCCTTTTATCCCTAGTTAGTTGGTTCATCAGAAGTGCTTGCAAGAATACTACTCAAGCCATAGTTCAGTGGATTTTTTTCTATGTTCTGGAAGTTCAGATTTATTGTCAACTATGATAAATCCCAGTTGCAGCCAATACAGGCTTTGATGTTCATAGTGGATCACAAACCTTTGGTATGTTACTTGAAAACCAGGCACAGGTCAGTATTGTCCTGAAAACAAATATGATCCCTCTATTTTCTTTGATTCCTAAAGCATTCCACAAAATAAAAATGGAGATTGCAATGATAATTTTGATAACCCAACATTGACCACAAAAGTTGTGATTCTCAGACATTCTGAGTAGTGTTCTGCAATTATTTGGTTAGATTCTTCATCCGATGCCAGCAGGCTTCTCCTTAACCTGCTGGCTATTAAAATGGAACAGTCCCTAGTCAAAGGATTTCTTATGTTTTGGTGGCTTTCAGAAAACCTCCCATTAATAAAGCTTAGAATGCAAGATGGAAGAAATTAAGTTATGTAGTGTTGTACCAAGAACCTGGGTCTACTGTCATATAAGACTGCTCGCATTTTAGATGACCATTATAATTCATTAACTTAGCCTTGAAGCTAACATCCATTAATTCTATCTTGTAGGCATTGCAACCTTTCATTATTTTCACAGGAGGGGCACTGGTGGGCCAGGGATGGGGTAGAGTTGGAGGGGTTGGTAGAAGTTCTGTGACACTGCTACTGTGCTCCAAAGAGGAGAAACCTGCTCCAATGTTCTTGTTCTTGTTTATAAATCACTCTGTAGGCTCTCCTCCCTACCTTAGTGATCTCCTCCTGCCTTACATCACTGTGCTCAACCCGACTCCTCTAAAACCAGATTCTTCCATTATGCTCCTGCCCTCTGGAATTCTAAACCAAGTTCCCAATCCATGGCTCTCCATTGTTCTTCCAATTACCCACACTTTGTGACCACTGTATCTATTTCTTCCTTTTTGTAAAGCACTCTGAGGCATCTTCTGCACATGAAGAGTGCTATATAAGTGCAAGTTGTTGGTGTTATTGAAAGAACAAAGAAGTTTTGCAAATTTCAGAAACTGTCCTTTAAGACAGTGCTTCTAGTGAACATTAGTATGCATCATTATCATTTAATTGGTAAGAAACCCTTAGGTGAAGTTCATGAGCATTTGATGAAATGCTGTTACTTTGTGAGCTACAATAACAACTTGTATTCATATAACACCTTTAACGTAAAGAACACCCTGGGGAAAACAGGAAGAGCAAGATATGGGCCAAAAGTTGAAGACATAGGATTTGAGCAGGTTTTTAAAGGAGGAGAGGGGGATGGAACGGTAACAGAAGTTTAGGGAGGGAATTCTAGTGAGTAGGACCCAAAAAGCTAAAGGCTTTGCTGGGATGAAGGGAGAGAATGTAAGCCAGTCAGAGGAACAAAGTGTGCGGGGGTGGGGGGAGGGGGAAAGGGAAGGGAATAAAGAGTAGAGGAGATTGCAGATTTATGGTAGGGCAATGCCACTGAGGGATTTAAAGACAAAGGGAAAAAATAAAATTTAATGTGTTGGGGATTAAAGAGTTTTTGTAGAAATGCTATATGGAATATACATTACTACAACAGCAACAACTTACATTTATAGGGCCTCTTTAATGTAGGAAGATGTCTCAAGGCATTTCACAGAGGCATAAAGAAAATGAACGCCAAGCCAAAGAAGGAGAAATTAAGAGGAGTGACCAAAAGCTTGGTCAATGAGATGGGTTTCAATGAGGGTCTTAAAGGAGGAGAGGGCTTTAGAGAGCTAATTCCAGAATTGGATCTAGCCGGCTGAAGACATGGTTGCCAATAGTAGGACGAGGAAGGGGAGGATACAGAGGAGGCTAGAGGCAGGGGAATGGAGGTTACAGTGGGTGGGGAGCGGAAGTATTGTAGGGTTGGAGACTATAGAGATAGGGAGGGGCAAGGGCATTGAATGATTTAACCACAAGGATAAAAATGTTAAAATGTGGTGTTGACATTGTTTTACTATACTTGCATTTATTGACCAAGGTCAGCCAGAGTTCAGTAGGCCTGTTTTGTCTGCAGGTGTTTCAACTAATCCGCGAGGATCTCTTTCCTCCCTTTTCTAGGAAATACATAGTCAGTCAGTCAGTCACCTAAAGTATACAGATGGAAGAAGAAAGCTAGGGTTCATACTATGCAATGTCTTCATCTTTCAACTGGCATTGGGAACATCTTTCATTTTTAAAATGGGAAGATCCACCCTATTGGCCCCACATTCCTTCTTGCTGGAAGTATTTGGTAAACACTTATGAAACTTTGATTCTTGGTCAGTGTTTCTGCAGAGTTATTCTCCCACCTTCTCTTTCTTGTTTAGAAGCTCAAGTGAGTAATTGTTTTAGATTGCATGAAGAAAAAGTCTGTGGGTGATATCTTGATAGTCAAAATCAAAAACATCTTCAGAGGCTGACGTCCTTCTTAAATTTCCTTTGAATACCTGTTTTTTTTCTTTCCTTTTGCAAAGGCACTGACTTTTTGGGGGTAAATTGGGATGCATTGCTGCCAGCAACTGGCCATTCTTCATGTGTGGCACTCAGGTCTGACTGGCCATTTGACCATTTAAGCCATGGCAGCAAGCCCATGCCTGTTCTGAACTGATTTCCACACATCACAGAATCACAGAAACCCCACAGTGCAGATAGAGGCCATTTCGGCCCATCGAGCCTGCACCGACACATATCCCACCCGATCCCCGTAACCCCTACACCAACACATATCCCACCCTATCCCCGTAACCCCACGTATTTAATCCCCCTAACACTAAGGGTCAATTTTATCATAGCCAATCAACCTAACCCGCACATCTTTGGACTGTGGGAGGAAACCGGAGCACCCGGAGGAAACCCACGCAAACACGGGGAGAATGTGCAAACTCCACACAGACAGTCGCCTGAGGCCGGATTCGAACCCGGGTCCCGGGTCCCTGGTGCTGTGAGGCAACAGTGCTAACCACTATGCCACCGTGCTGCCCCTATGCCACCGTGCTGCCACATGCATGATTTCTATCAAGGGTTATTAGATAGCAACCAGGAGTAGGTAGGAACCCTGACTGATTTGACACTCTCTAACCCCAGGGATTCATAGGTCAATTGTAGCACTCTAACAGAGACCAGTTAATTCAGCAGACCAAGGATCAAACTTGGGACCTTTGAATTTGCATATCTTAACGCCACTCCACACAGGAGTTGGGGGAATAACAATCTGGCTCTAATCCCACAATATGTGGAAGATGCTTCCATTCAAAAACTGAAGATTACTATATAGGTAGGTGGTGGGGCTGCCAGTTCGGATTCATATCTGTGACACCAAGACAGATATTTAGCAGTTATTTGGAAAGCTACAGTTACCACTGCACTTACTGAGTGAGTCACCTACTGGTATTTTGAATCCGGTTACATTCAGATATTGTTTCAAGATACGTAACTTGTTCCTGCAGAAGAAGAATTCTCTCGTCATACCAAATTACTAGTGTTTCACAACCCAGGATTATCATTGTGATTTTTTTTTGCAGGCGTGCAAGAATGCCTGCACCATATCCCCAGTGAGTCATTTCATTTATTCTGTGGAAATGAACCACCTATTAAAATGCAGCAAGCCTTTTATATTCTAGGATGCTGCACTAACGTTGCAACTGGTTAAGGGTTGGTTCATAAAATAAATTATAATTTCTTATTTTTTGTACATCAATGGACAGTGACCATAATGGGGCGGATATTCTGAGCCCCACGGGTGCGTACAAGGTATACGCACCCGTAGGGGCCTCGCAAGTGCTGGTTTCAAGCATGCAAAGTCACGCTAAAACCTGGCACTTCCGATCTGTCAGATGAGGAGGAGGAGGATTGCAAACAGTAAGGCGGAGGTTGGGGATGGCATTAAAAGGGAAATTAAAGAAGCGTGCAATAAGGGCACAGCAGTCATCATGGGTGACTTTAATCTACATATGGATTGGGCCAACCAAATTAGTAACAATACTGTGGAGGAGGAATTCCTGGAGTGTTTACGGGATGGTTTCCTGGACCAATATGTCGAGGAACCAACCAGAGATCAGGCCATCTTAGACTGGGTATTATGTAATGAGAAAGGATTAATTAGCAATCTTGTTGTACGAGGCCCCTTGGGTCGGAGCGATCATAATATGATCGAATTCTTCATTAAGATGGAGAATGAAGTAGTTGACTCAGAGACAAGGGTCCTCAATTTAAATAAAGGAAACTACGATGGTCTGAGGAGCGAGTTGGGTAGGATTGATTGGGGAATGTCACTCAAAGGGTTGACAGTGGATTGGCAATGGCAAACATTCAAAGACCAAATGGATGAGCTACAGAATTTGTTCATCCCAGTTTGGCATAAAAATAAAACAAAAAAGGTGACTCAACTGTGGCTAACAAGGGAAAGTAGGGATAGCATAAGATCCAAGGAGAGGACATATAAATTGGCTAGAAAAAGCAATAATTCTGAGGATTGGGAGCAGTTTAGGAGTCAACAAAGGAGGACAAAGGGATTAATTATAAAGGGAAAATAGAATATGAGAGTAAGCTTGCAGGGAACATAAAAACTGACTGTAAAAACTTTTATAGATATGTGAAGAGAAAAAGATTGGTGAAGTCAAGCGTAGGTCCCTTACAGTCAGAATCAGGGGAATTTATAATGGGAAACAAGGAAATGGCAGACCAACTAAATACATACTTTGGTTCTGTCTTCACAAAGGAGGACACAAATAACCTCCCAGAGATGCCGGGGAACATAGGGTCTGATGAAAGGGAGGAACTGAAAGAAATCAGTATTTGTAGGGAAATGGTGTTAGGAAAATTGATGGGACTGAAGGCCGATAAATCCCCAGGGCCTGATGGTCTACATCCCAGGGTACTTAAGGAGGTGGCCCTAGAGATAGTAGATGCATTGCTGGTCATCTTCCAGAATTCAATAGACTCTGGAACGGTACCCATGGATTGGAGGGGAGCTAATGTTACCCCACTATTCAAAAAAGGTGGTAGAGAAAAAGCGGGGAATTATAGACCGGTAAGCCTGACATCGGTAGTGGGGAAAATGCTAGAGTCTATTATAAAAGATGTAATAGCAGAGCACTTGGAAAGCAGTGACAGGATCAGACAAAGTCAACATGGATTTACAAAAGGTAAATTATGCTTGACTAATCTACTGGAATTTTTTGAGGATGTAACTGGTAAAATAGATAAAGGAGAACCAGTGGATGTGGTGTATTTGGACTTTCAGAAGGCTTTCGATAAGGTCCCACATAAGAGATTAGCGTGCAAAATTAAGGCACATGGGATTGGGGGCAAGGTATTGACTTGGATAGAGAACTGGTTGGCGGACAGAAAGCAAAGAGTTGGAATAAATGGGTCGTTTTCCGAGTGGCAGGCAGTGACTAGTGGGGTACCGCAAGAATCGGTCCTAGGACCCCAGCTGTTCACAATATATATTAATGATCTGGATGAGGGAATTGGATGTAATATCTCCAAATTTGCAGACGACACAAAGCTGGGTGGGAGGGTAAGCTGTGAGGAGGATGTCGTGAAACTCCAGTATGATTTGGACAGGTTGGGTGATTGGGTAGAAACATGGCAAATGCACTATAATGTGGATAAATGTGAAGTTATCCACTTTGGTGGCAAAAACAGGAAGGCAGATTATTATTTGAATGGCAATAGATTGGGAGAAGGGGAAGTGCAAAGAGACCTGGGTGTTATTGTGCACCAGTCGCTGTAGGTAAGCATGCAGGTGGTTAAGAAGGCAAATGGTATGTTGGCCTTCGTAGCAAGAGGGTTCGAGTACAGGAACAAGGATGTCTTGCTACAGTTGTACAGGGCCTTGGTGAGACCGCACCTTGAGTATTGTGTGCAGTTTTGGTCACCTTACCTGAGGAAGGACGTTCTTGCCATGGAGGGAGTGCAGCGATGATTCACCAGGCTGATACCTGGGATGGCAGGAATGACGTATGAGGAGAGATTGTGTCGATTGGGCTTATACTAACTGGAGTTTAGAAGATTGAGAGGGGATCTCATCGAAACCTATAAAATTCTGTCAGGTCTGGACAGACTAGATGCAGGAAGGATGTTTCTGATGGCCGGGGAGTCCAGAACCAGCGGTCATAGTCTAAGGATAAGGGGTAAGCCATTTAGGACTGAAATGAGGAGGAATTTCTTCACCCAGAGTGGTGAACCTGTGGAATTCTCTGCCACAGAGGGCGGTGGAGGCCATTCATTAAATATATTCAAGAAAGAATTGGATATATTTCTTGAGGCTAAAGGGATCAAGGGATATGCGGAGAAGGCAGCGACAGGGTACTGAATTTGGATGATCAGCCAGGATCTCATTGAATGGCGGAGCAGGCTCGAAGGGCCGAATGGCCTACTCCTGCTCCTATCTTCTATGTTTCTATCTAGAAAGTGAATAAGTCAAAATAAGCAAAAAACACACTAAGGTCAATCAGGTGCGCCATTGTTTACACTTTAAGCCAAATTACATGAAACATAAAGAGGTGCTCACCAGTGAGAAATTCTGGTGAGTTTTCATGATTTGAAGGGTCTCTTCCACAGAAATAACATTGCAAAAAAACAACTTTTAGTTGTAACCATCACTTTAACCTAAGGTTATACTCCATATACCATAAGGTATAACCTGAAGTATAATAATTCTGTTGATTCTCCATTACATTCTCCACACCCACTAAATACTGGACTATAAATACAACCTTGTGCAACCTGCATCAGCATCTTATTTCTAAAGCATCCAGGAACAAGTTATCTTGAAACAATATATGAATGTAACCAGATTCAAAATACCAGTAGGTGACTCACTCAGTAAGTGCATTGGTAAGTGAGCTTTCCAAATAATTGCTAAATATCTCTGCCTTTGTGTCAGATATGAATCTGAACAAGCAGCTGATCACCACTTGACCTCTTGCTTTTACTAGAACACATTTGTGGTATTTATCCAGATCGAGACCAAGAAATTCTGCATTGGAGACTGGAAATATGGAAGTGCCACTTGTGCTGCTCTGCATTCTAAACTAGTTGATACGGCAGAAAATCTGTACTTGGGATTTTCTTAAGTTCCACCTGTCATCAGGATCAATTTCCCAGCCAACAAAGCATGCATAAGCTGTAATGGTGGAAGAGAGAGAGATTTACGATGCACTCCTACACCAAGATAATTTGGTTTATTCATCATCTTCAGGCTTTTGGGGGGGAAGCTGGATTTATATCTACAGCTGCAATGGAGAACATTGTGGAGATTAATCAGCAGATTGAGCTGTTGAAGTCTTAAAAAATCATCATGCTAATGCTACATATATGGTTACTTCCATCAATCTGGTAGATCTAAGCATAATATACATCTTATTGGGTGGGCCTGTATGTCTGTTATGTCCTTCAAAACCCAATACATTATTTGGAAGAAGTCACAACTAAATGGCATATTTGAGCTTGGCTATAATTCCTAAGTAGTCTACATGAAAATGTGAAACAACTTTTACTTTGCCTGTAACATTAAGGGTGCACAACTTCTGTATAGACACAAATATAAGCACTACTCCTGCCGGAGACTCCTCAGAGTGAGAGCAGAAAGTTATTTACTGCAGAACTTTGATATCCACTACTTGGAACACAAGGAAATACTTAGGGGACCTCCTTCTTGATGGCAGAGACTGCCTGGCTGGCAGATGCTATCAAAGTAAGCTTGAGTTTTTGCAGTGTATCTTGTACACAGTACACACTGCAGCCAGTATGCAAGTGGTTCAGTTAGGAAATGGAGTCCTGAAGCAGGGGCACTGATAAAGTTGACTGTTCTGTCTAGGATGGCGTGGAGCTTTGAGTGTTGTTGTTCAGGTGAGTGGTGAGTATTCCAGCACACTCTTGACTTGAGTTTTGAAGATACTGGAGAAGGTTTGAGAGGTTGCCAAAGGCGAGTCACCGGTTATAGTCTCTGGCCTGCTCTTGTAATTATGTTGTTATGGCTGGTCCAATTAAGCTTCTGGTCAATGGTGACCTCTAGGATATTGACTTAGCAATAGTGGTTCCATTGGAGGTCAGTCGGAGATAGTTGGGCTTTTACTTTTTCAGGATGGTCATTGTCTGACACTCGTGGCATGAATGCTACATACCACTTGTTAGCCCAAACTTGGATGCTGTCCAAGTCCTGTTGGAGGTTGGCATGGGCTGCTTCATTATCAGAGGGACTGTGAAAAGTTAACACTGTAAAATCATTATTAAACAGCCCTACTTCTGACCTTAAGATGGAGGGAAGTTCATTGAGGAAAGAACTGAGGATGGCTGAATGAAAGATAGTGCCCGTAGGAATTCCTGGAGCACCACTGCCCTGTATTTGTTGAGAACTTGCAATGGCTCAACTGAAACAATTTTTTTTCTTCCTCTTAAAGGCATCACCCATTTTTGGGCTACAGTTCCATAGGCACCAGTTACCCTCTAGTACCCAAGTGCCTTTTATTCATGTCCTGGTATCAGTGGATTACTGAGCCAGAGTCCATCCCTGTTTTTACCTTCTGTAGGGCAGGGGTGCTGAAGCACCACCAAACTCTTGCTTCAACTCAGACCATCTAAGTCAACACCGACCAAGATCAAACTTGGGATTTTTCTGGTCTGTATGATGCCATACCAGGCCAGGAAAATTATTTACCAACTTGGCACTCTTTCTCCTTTTGAATCAGTTTTCTCCTGTTCCTCCACCTCCTCTCCTGAAGACAGACTCATTGCTGGGGCAAAGAATCATCAAGGTTGATATTCCTGAAAATAGGATTTCTTTCCAGTAGAAAAACAATTGAGATCAGTCCCTTTTACCAAATTTGGATGAAGATCATGGAGGATTCATGAGCAAAAGCCGTGGCTTAGTGGCAGAACTCTTGCCTCTGATTCAGAAGGTTGTGGGCTCAAGTCCCACTGCAGAGACTTGAGCACAAAATCTAGGCTTACACTCCAGTGCAGTCTTGAACTATTGAAGGTGCCATCTTTCAGATGAGATTTTAAACCAAGGTCTATTTGGCTCTCCCAGGTAGACGTAAAAGATCCCATGACACTATTAGAAGAACAAGGAGTTCTTCCTGATGACTTTGCTAATATTTATCCCTTTGGGCAGTCCCAAGGTCAGGATATATAAATGCAAGTCAGTCTTTCTTTTATTTGATATAGATTTTGAAACCAGGAGCTGGCCTTGACGACAGCTGAAGATCATTCAACCAGAGCAGATACGTGTGAAACCTGCATTGGCAGCCCAATACTGGGAGTGCAAAGCACCAATTTTGACAGTTATTCAACTTTGTGAAAATCAAAAGAAAAGGAAAACTTAGCACTTATGGAACTTCTGACCTACAAAACTACTTATAAGAATTCAGAAAACAACAATTGCTGAAAAATGAACCTTTTACTGTTCACTTGGGCAAATTGAGACTATTGCTGAGGTTGGGAGAGAAAGAGCTAAAGGTGTGGTTTAGAAAGAAGTCTTGTATACAACAGAACAGGCAAGACTATCTGATGAAAATAATTGAACAAAGACACAAAACTCTTAAAAGGGACAATTTAATCCCTTCTGTGTGGAGCTTGAATGAAAGGACATCCTTAACTGGTTTAAAAAATAATGATTCATGATTTAGAGAAAAAAATGGTATTAATTCTAATTGTGGGAACTACAGGACAAATTCAGGATCAATTAACACAATTGTTTCTTCAAAATTATAACACTTGGAACCAGGTACCTGAAAAGTAATATCTGGAAAAAAAATTACCACATCCAGTACTGATCTGCAATAAACCTCTAATTAGGTTACTAATGGAAAGCTTGTTGCTTTCAATATATTTCAAAGTCTACAGTAAAATCAATGTTTAGTCAACATGACAAGCTGTTCTATGAATATATGCTGTGTGCTCTATTAGACCTCAAGCTTTCAATGACGCTTGATAATTCCTTCTGAAGTCGCAATGTCATTTAAAAAAAAGGCAACATCCAACCTTTGAGGTAGATTTTAATTTCAAATTTTAATTCATACTTTATACTGTTAAAAACAATCAAAACTTTTAATAATCTATTGATTTGCAACATGCTCGGCAGTCAATAATCCATTATGACTAAATGGACTCTAAGGGTACACTACTGTAGCTGCTTAAAAGTCTCCCATGATTTTTCTCTATCTACTTAATAAAACAACAAGTTTACAGATAACGTTGTTTAATTGTAGTCTATTCGTGAGGTCTTCTACTGCAATATTACTGACTCCAACTTCTGACTTTCAAGCATATGTTCATTGTGTGTTAATTCTACCACTATGCAAATTTCAAATATATTTGGATTGATTTTCCAAATGTGGGCGAGGCTCCCTGCTGGTAACATGCATTTGTGAAATTGGTACCTTTGCATATTACAGTATACCATGAGTCACTTAAATCCAGACAAAAAACCAACAGAATTACAATGACTATTACTACTTGAATATTTGATATGTATATATATATATATATATTTTAAGGCTATCCCTACCATCTCAAATTGACCAGCAGCTTGCCTATAGAGGCATATAATGTTACGGCACAGAAATAGGCCATTCAGTACTGGTCTGCGCTGTGGTTCTCCGCCCCCCCCCCCCCCCCCCCCCCCAATGAGCTTAGATGAATCCCACTCCCCTGCTTGCTTCACATACCTTGTTAATATTTCTCTATTTTCAAGCAACTACCTAATTCCCTTTAAGAGTTTATGGACTCTGCTTCAACAACAGTGTGGCAGAGAATTCCAGATTCTAACCATCCTTTGTGTAAAGAAAGCTTTTTCTTTGTAGCAAATTGAGAAAAATGATACAAAATGTTAGTTGTTTATAATCTTGCAGATAAAAGGATGTGTAGCCCAAGAGCAAGAGCCAACAATGGTGCTGTCATTTATGAATGTAAGACATACAGATTTACAAATGGAAAAACTTTCAATAAATTTTATTGGAATATTTTAAAGAGATAATGGTCATTTATTTCAACATTAATCACGTGTTACAAACAGTTTCAGAAACAATGCAGAGTTGATCTTATTCAAAACATGGTAACATTGTATGTGTAAAAAGCTTTCTTACATAAAAAATTATGGATATCATCTGTTTCTAAAAAGATAGGAAGAAGTCTGTATAGAAATCTTGAACAGAGTACTGAAGTTTGAAGTAACTCGAACAGATATTGCTGTACTTGCTTCATTCATTGTCAGCTGCCTATTTAAAAACTGGTTGTGTTTGTCTGTTAGTTCTCCAATCCAAAGTACTTCAGTCACTTCAATAGATTGTTCAGATCTTGGTAAATGAGACCTGTTGTTCCACTCTCCAGTAAGTGTACTCCACAGTGATCCCAACCATTCTCATTGCCTAGTCCTCTGGCTCCACAGATCACTCTTAAAAACTACCATCAATCCCAACACTCCCTCCCCAGCCAGCTTTTAATAAACGGCTTTCATCTCTTTATAGGTTTAATTGGTGTTTTGATAGAAAAGTAGACGAAGGATGACAACACAAACATTAACGAGTCCATGTAACGACACCGTTGAGCCCTTTTTAAACATCTTTCTTCTAACTTCCTCCACCAAGTAGCCTGGGTCAAATTCCAAGACTACTCACATCATCATGCATCACATTTAAAGAGCGATCTCCCTACAGACAGCTTCACAAATCTCAAAAAGCATTAATTGTAACGTTTTTGTTATCGTTCTGCCATCTACACAATAGTCCATCGAGCCTCAAAGAAGAGCGAGAGGTGTCAGGGTCTCCTTCATTTATTGATTGTACTGAATGTCTGGAAGAGTCTGCTGAGGTTTACCTCAGAGTAGCTGCTGGAAGCCAATGCGTCATCTGCGACTCCCTTTAGGCTCTTAAACACAAAACAGTAATCCTGATCTTTAACACCAAAGAATTTCTTCACGAAATCTGGAAAAAGAAAGAGAAATTATATCCAGGAATAAATTTCAATAGAGTAGCTGCTTTTCAGATTTCAAGCTCTACAAAACAGTTAATCAACTCAAAAGGTTTTTCATTCCATATTTGCTGAAGGTCTCTCAATGTCCATCCACCTTTTAAAACAAAACTCCACACTAGTTTGTTACCTACCACCAGACAGAAAAAAAATGCCGGTCCAATCCATTGAAACACATGGAGGCAAGAAACAAAATAAAATAAGCTGTTTGAAAACTATGGGCCGGAATTTGCAGTGGGTAATGACGGCGAATGGACAACATTCGCTGTTATTACCCCTTTGAAACTGACCGCAACTTCCGGATGAAGCGCATGCGCATCCTAACGTGGGAATCCTGAAGTTGTGGTCAGTCATTCACTGCTCCGATACTGGCTGCGCTGTCGGCACCCGGCCACCCCCCACCCCGGCAATCAGTATAATCAGGGAAATCAGTGAAACTGTCGAAAACTTTGGCTTTTCTGCGGTAATATCGCTGTTAAATATCCCATTAAAAGTTAAAACCCCAATTACACCTAATCCAAAAGGGTCCAACAGCATATTGACTGCTAAACAAACGTTATGGCCCTGAAAAACAAATGATAATTTTGTGGAGTGTCAAATTTATCCATTTTAATAAAAATTACAATTTTTAAGAAACTTAAAATTTTTTAGAACTTTTTTTTTAACGTTTAATCATCTTTATTTCAGGTTACTTTTTCCTCATGCGAGAGTCCCAATCTCTCTTTTTCTCTCTATAACATTTTAAAGTTAGAATAAAAGGAATTCTTTCATTTCCTTGATCCCGGGCTGTGAGAATTCTGCATTGTGATTGGTTGCTTAGGCAGCTTGTTGACATCACAGCAGCTCACGTTAGGGATTCCCCATTAACTTACACGGATTTCAACTGAACATCAGAAAAGCTGACCTTCTCGCCACAGAGATCACAAGATCTTTGTGGGAAGCTTACTTCGAGGCCAACGGTGAACATCTTTGCTTCGCCGCTGACCGTAAATTAGGGTCCATTTTATCTAAACTATAAATTTGCATAATATGTTGGTCAGATCCATGCGGAGTACGGCATACATTTCTGGACACCTAACCATAGCAAGGATATTATTCGCCATAATATGATACAGAGCTGAGCAACAAAGATGTGTCCAGGTATCAGGAATTTTAGTTGAGCAAAGGATTTAAGCTGAGCATGGATAAAGGATTTTTTTTTCCTTTTGGAAACCCGAGGTTATTTTAAGATTATGAAGGGAATTGAGAAAATTGATCCAACAAATAACAACTTGTATTTATATAGCACCTTTAACGTAGTAAAACATTCTAATACGCTTCATAGGAGTGTTATGAAACAAATTTGACGCCAAGCCACATAAGGATATATTTGGGCAGATGTAGGTTTTAAGGAGTGTCTTAAAAGGAGGAAAGAGAGGCAGAGAGGTTTAGGGAGGGAATTCCAGAGCTTAGGGCCTTGGTAGCTGAAGGAATGGCTGCCAATGGTGGCGCGATTAAAATCCGAGTTTCTCAAGAGGCCAGAATTGGAGGAGTGCAGATATCCGAGAGTGTTGTAGGGCTGGAGGAGATTAGAGAGATAGGGAAGGGCGAGGCCCTGGAGGGATTTGAAAAAAAGGAGAATTTTAAAATTGAGGCATTGCTTAACTGGGAGCCAGTGTAGGTCAGTGAGCTCAGGGGTGATGGTTGAACAGAATTTGGTGCAAGTTAGGGCACGAGCAGCAGTTTTGGATGACCTTAACGTACAGAGGGTAGAACGTTGGAGGCTGGCCAGGAGTGCGTTGTAATAGTCAAGCCTAGAGGTAAAAAGGGCATGGATGAGGGATACAGCAGCAGATTAGCTGAGGCGGGGCAGAGTCGGTGATGTTATGGAGGTGGAAATAGGTGGTCTTAGTAATAGCGCAGATATGAGGCTGGAAGCTCATCTCGGGTTCAAATATGACACCAAGGTTGCGAACAGTCTGGTTCAGGCTCAGACAGTTGCCAGGGGGAGGGATGGAGTAGGTGGCTAGGGAACAGAGTTTGTGGTGGGAACTGAAGGCAATGGCTTCAGTCTTCCCAATATTGCCAGCAGACTAAAGTTAATAATTAGGAAGTTAGAAGAAGGGAAGGCAGGAGATTTTTATTCATCAAAATGGCAATAGAGTTGCATAATACATGGCCAGGAATGGCCAGAGAAGTAGACAGTATAAATGGATATAATGGACAATTGGAAAAGGTTCTGGACAAAGAAGGGATTGAGTGATATGGTGAGAAGGTGGCTAAAATGGTGTTGATTTATGAAAAAAGGACAGACTGGTTTGAGTCTAGTGGTCTTTCCTTGTTCATATTTACGTTGAACTGAAATGGTTAAACTTTATTTCAGATATATTTCTGAATTTATACTTGTAAAGATTAGCCCACTTGGCATTCAAAATGCTTGCTTTTTTTGTCAGAATATGAAAAGTGTAAATTTTAATGTTAAATGTATGTGCTGTGGAATTCCAATTACAGTACACCCACAATATAAAACAGAAAAGTGACAGGCCTGTATATTCAACATTCGCTCTTGTAACACCACAGAAGATTTCTACTGTGCAAGGCCCTCTAAACTGCAAAAGTACAATTTAACTCTGCAAAACATGATTTATGACGACTTATACCGACTATAGCATTAATGGAACATCCTATGCCCACTATGTTTCACCAATTTATACAAATACTTGGTTCTATTGCAGTACAGACCCGTAGATTTGTAGCTCAAATGAATCTGATTTGTTAATACTTATTTTCTTCAACACAGAAACCTTACTAATGGACTCGTCAAATCTCAGCAAGAGAATAAAGTTTTGTTTAAAACTGTAGATAGAGCAGAAATCATTTGAGAAATTAGAAAATGAAACCGGGTGGAATGAGCTCCCCTATATGTTAACCTGCCCTTTTGATGGGATATTGACTTTTCCCACCAGGCTAGTTGGGTAAGGGAGTATTTGGTCACCGACAGAGAACAGTATTGCTGATGACTAGCAGCACTTTCTTGCATTTCCTTGTAAGATTATTTTAATCCAATAGACAATACATTACACACAACCATTAGTATTGGAGCATTGGAAAGATCTTGGTGCCTATTACAAATATGTACTCCCTTTCCTGTATATATCATTGTGCTAGGATCTCACACCAGAAATGGCTTATTACTTCAGTTTACAGGAGAAATTTTAGTGTAGGTTACGTTGGGGGGGGGGGGGGGGGGGGGAGAAAGAGAGAGAAGGGAAATCTTAATCAAATGATTTCAAATTGCCAACATCTGGATTTACTCAATACTAAATATCCTAAATTGTCTAAATCAACAGAAAGTAGGATTTGCACAATTAAGAGAGGACCTCTGGACCTGTTAATAACCCACTTTAAAAAATAAAACTGCAAAATCCCCAAAGTCATGAGCAATATTCCAAGTCATATCTCTCATGTAACATTGGTAACTGTTGCATAATCAAGTTGATTTACACAGCAATTTTCAAGTTACTGAAGAAACTGGCAAAGGCTGCAACTCTCCAGTGTTTTCTGGCAAAACACAAGAAAAAAATCATGGTATTAAAAACTACAACTAGCAAGAAAAAAATTAAATCCAACTAGTCTTCAGTACTGCACTGAAGAATTAATTTGATTAAATATACTGGTCATGACAGAGTTCTCTCTAACCACAGACTTGTAAGTAGTTTGTTTGAGGTTATTCGGCATCTAAAATATCTTGACTAGTATTCCTCACTTGTAACTGCAATAAAGTTTTCTTTTCACTTTTTATTTTCCAAGTTTTTTTTAAATATATAATATATGGCAGTTTTGGATTTTTGCTGGAAGTTATTTAGGCTAGAAGCTCAGGCATCAGAGGAGATATGGAACGAAGCAAGACTAAACTAAATGATATCAGAACAAGGAGGAAGGGTCAAACTTAAGTTGGCAGGGCCCAACAGAACGGTTAAGACAACTCCGATATCAAATCACACAGCAATGAAGGGTTCATTTGCCAAGCACACTACCAATCAGGGGACACCGAACTCTACAAGAAGGCCAAGTATGACCTCAGAAAGGTTATCAAAGCAGCAAAAAGAGACTATAAGAACAAACTAGAGTCTCCGTATGGCAGTGGCTCTGACGCCAGACACATGTGGCAGGGATTAAGGGCCATCACCAACTACAAGGGGAGCTCAGCGGGAGTCACCAACACCAATCCCTCCCTACCAGACGAACTGAATACTTTTTATGCTCGCTTTGAGAGGGAGAACACTGAGCCGGCCATCAAAACCCCCAGCCACCCAGAGGATTACACATTACAGCTGACTGAATCCGAGGTCCGGAGAACCTTTAGGAGGGGGTGAAAGCACGGAAGGCAGCCGGCTCAGATGGGGTTTCACCCCGTGTCTTCAAGACCTGCGCAGACCAGCTGGCTCCTGTGTTCACGGACATTTTTAACATCTCATTGCAGCAGTCTGTTGTACCACTGTGCTTTAAGGAGACAACCATTGTGCCGTTACCTAAAAAGACCAAGGTAACAGGCCTCAATGACTATCGTCCCGTGGCTCTAACATCTATAGCCATGAAGTGCCTGGAAAAGCTGGTCATGACACACATATGCAGCATTATATCCGATTCCTTGGACCCGATCCAGTTCGCATATAGGGCGAACAGGTCTGTAGACGATGCCATTTCCCTAACACTACACACTGCTTTGGAACACCTAGACAGGAGGGACACTTACGTCAGACTGTTGTTCATTGACTACAGTTCTGCTTTTAATACTATTATTCCCTCCAAGCTGGTCCTGAAACTGAGGGACCTAGGCCTGGGCACTCCCATCTGCAATTGGATTCTGGATTTCCTGACTGGTAGGCCTCAAGTGGTGAAAATAGGGAACAACACCTCATCCACTCTGGTTCTCAACACCGGAGCGCCACAAGGCTGCTGCCTCAGTCCTTGGCTGTACTCTCTGTTTACACATGACTGTACAGCCATACACAGCAATAACCAGATTATCAAGTTTGCCGGCGACACCACAGTAATTGGCCTGATAAGCAACGATGACGAGGCGGAGTACAGAGATGAGATAGTCCAGCTGATGAGATGGTGCAATGACAACAGCCTTGCCCTGAACGTTGGCAAAACTAAGGAGCTCATCGTGGACTTCAGAAGCCACCGAGGGAACCATCGCCCCATCAGCATAGACGGGACACCAGTGGAAGTCGTCAGTTGCTTCCGATTCCTGGGTCTGCAGATCTCTGATGACCTGGCCTGGAACCATAATACTGAGGCTATGCTGAAGAAGGCACACCAGCGCCTCTACCCTCTACGGTGCCTGAGGAAATGCGGCATAAGCACACAGTGGCTTGTGAACTTTTACCGCGGCACCATAGAGAGTGTCTTGATGAGTGGTGTCAATGTGTGGTATGGCAACACCACTGCACAGAACAAGAAAGCCATCCAGAGAGTTGTGAATACGGCAGAAAAGATCATCGGGTGCGCACTTCCGTCCATCGAGGAGATCTTCCAGACCAGGTGCCGGAACAAGGCCCGCTCCATCATCCAGGACCCCAATCACCCTGGGCACAAACTGTTCTCCCTCCTGCGGTCCGGACGTCGGTACCGCAGCATCCGAACCAGGACCAGCAGGTTTAAGAACAGTTTCTATCCACAGGCAGTGCGCCTACTGAACTGCTAATCGCACTGCCCCATATATTATGGTTATATGTTTATGTAAATATATATATTATACTTATATTACCATATATTTATCATATTACATTACTATTATTTCCAGTGGTAATTGAGGCTTTTTTATACTATTCATCATATCCTGCAACTTGGACTGTTATTGCTATACTTTTTGCTTATTGTTTTTATTTATACTTGTTTTTATTTTTTTGCTTTTATATTATATGCTTGTATTGTGGGAGTGAGTGGGGAGTAAGCATTCCAGTGTACTAGTTACATATGGCAATAAAATGATCTTGAATCTTGAATCCTCGCTATGACCATTAATGGAATACATCATCGGTTTCAGTTCAACTTAATTGGGGACCAGATCATGTTGGTAGAATTAGATAAATGGAATAATTTATGAAGTCCTAAACCATTAGCACATTTTTAATAATATTTAATCTTGGGTAAAATGAATTTGATGAGGGAATGGAATCTCACATTCAGGGAAAGCTAGTTTCCACCTTGAATCAAGCCATCTCCTTTCTGTGAAGTAAGCCTTCAAGTGGCATTAATAAGCCAGATTGGTTGGTCAATCATTAACAGAGACCAGAAGTACTGCAGACCTGCAGGTATCCAATTGCAATTGAAGTCTACAATTGAAGATCAACTGGTTTTGAGCTTCCACCATCAAACATAATGGGCCTGAACTTCCAATCGGAGGTTCCGTGCGGGTGGATGCCACCGATTGGAAAAAATCTACGAACTTACCTGCTGGCTCCGTAGGTCCCGAGGCTTGCGATCCTGGGCCTCTGCTCTACGAAATGCGCAGAGGCTCAGGTATCCCAGGCGGTTCGCAAGTGTCCTTGGGATCACATGGGCCATGGGGAACCAATCAATCAAAGAAGGGAATCCCCCTTCACACTTTTGACAGGTCTCTCCGCATAGATCTGTCAAAAGTATGAATGGGGAATCACATAAAAAACAGTAAAACATAAAATTAAAAAAAATTAAAAAAATCACATTTAAAATGAATTAAAATGACATTAAATTAAATATTTTAAACAAAAATGTAATTTTTGGAAAAATATTGAAGTTTTTTTATGGCGCTAAAAATAAACTTAACTTTTGTAAAAGTATTTTAAAATGATAAATCAGTGACAATTTTCTATTTTTTAAAAGTCTTATGCTGGTAAAAGCAGGCCTTACGCCTGCTTTTACCAGGTGTAAGATTTTTAAAGGCTTTCAGCAGACGGAAGTTGTGCAGAAAGCAGAACTCTCTGCCCGCAGAGGCCCATCTCCTGGGCATGTGTGCGATCTGTCAAGAGGATTCTTGACAGATCGCAAATGCTAGGTTTTAGCGCATGTGCTTCGTATGCCTAAACACGGCACTTGCGCAGCCCCTATGGATGCATACATATACGTGGGGGTCGGAAAATCCAGCCCTTTATCTTGCAGGCACCTCAGACCCAGAGACCCTGCTTACCCCCTCTTTCCCCACCCAGACAGAAAATGTGCTGTCCAGTGTGATGCCAAACTACAAAGAACACGTGGGTCCAGTCTGTGCTGAGTTCAGTATCTCAGCCTGGACAGGGATCAGCAGCTACAATTGACCTTGGTGCTCCAAAGTTAGGGAAGGAAAAAAAACAACTTCTGTTCTCACTCATATCGTTCCTTCAGAGAGGAGGGGGCAAAAAGCTTAATGATTGGTCCAGCAATGTAATATAACTACTTCCACCTTCGTAATATCGCTCATCTCCGCCCCTGCCTCAGCTCATCTGCTGCTGAAACTCTCATCCATGCCTTTGTTACCTCCAGACTCTCTTATTCCAATGCTCTCCTGTCCAGACTCCCACCTTCCGTAAACTTGAGCTCATCCAAACTCCTGTTGACTGTATTCTAACTCGCACTAAGTCCCATTCACCCATCACCTCTGTGATCGCTGACTTACATTGTATTCTAACTCGCACTAAGTCCCATTCACCCATCACCTCTGTGATCGCTGACTTACATTGACTCCCGGTCCGGCAATGCCTCAATTTTAAAATTCTCATCATTGTTTTCAAATCCCTCCATGGCCTCACCCCTTCCTATCTCTGTAACCTCATTCAGCCCTGCAACCCTCCAAGGTCTCTGCGCTCCTCCAATTTGGGTCTCTTTCATCGGTCTAACATTGGCGGCTGCGCCATCAGTTGTTTAGGCCATAAGCAGTAGAATTCCCTCTCTAAACCTCCGCTTCTCTCTCTACCTTTAAGTCGCTCCTTAAAACCTATCTCTTTGACCAAGCTTTTGGTCACCTGTCCTAATATGGCTCAGTGTCAAATTTTGTCCGGTTACACTCCTGTGAAGCAACTTGCGACGTTTTTACTACGTTAAAGGCGCTATATAAATACAAGTTGCTGTTGTTGAGGGTTTTTGGAGCATGGAGTACTTTGCCAGTGAGTGGTTGAGGCAGAGACCATTGCAACTGGAAAATATTTGAAGCAGAGAAAGATAAAAAGCTACAGAGAGAAAGCAGGGCAGTGGGATTAGCTTTGGGATTGATCTAGCAAAGAGCCAGCAGGCAAGTTGGGCCAGTGGCTTCCCTCTTTCCCTCTGTGTTGTAAACCTCTTTGATTCGATGGATCGCCCTCTGATCTATAGCATTCTATGCTTAGACTTTTGGATGAGATGTCAGACCAAGGCCCCATCTGCCCTCTCAGGTGGACATAAAAGATCCCACGGCACTATTCGAAGAGGAGCTGGGGAGTTTTCCCCGGTGTCCTGGCCAATATTTATCCTTCAACCAGTGTCATTAAAAATTTTTTATCTGGTCATCGTCACATTGCTGTCTGTGGGGCCTTGCTGTGCGTAAATTGGCTGCCACGTTTTCTTACATTATAACAGTGACTACACTTCATAAAAAGTACTTCATTGGCTGTACAGCGCTTTGAGACGTCCTGAGGTCATGAAAGGCGCTATATAAATACAAGGTCTTTCTTTCTTTAGACTGATTTCTGCTGAATATAAATTAAGTCGAGCAATGTGAATCACTCTTCAAGGAAAATCCCTACATGACAGGTGTAGGCTTATACTGGAACATTCTTGTAGCAGTCATATGCTAGCAAAAGTGAATTGATTCTGAAGTTGCTTTGGAGTTAAAGAACTGATTCATACAGGCACCGACAAAACCCAGTCCGAGTTTGTTGGGATTCATTTGCATGGTGATGGCATGGCATCACAATGCAGGCGCACAAAACAGTTATGTTAATTTTGGAAGCAATAGAAATATGTTTAACATTATTATCTCCTTGAGGGACAATCAAACTGCGTAACAATTTCAGGTCTGATTAATTTTTTTTTAATCCCTAACCCTGCTCAACATTGGCCTTGGGACCTGAATTGCTGAATACCATGTTCACACTAAGGTCTGCGATGTGCATTTTGGGTCTCAAACTATCAGGCGTTAGGGGTTTAACTTTTGGGTCAGCAAATGTTGATGGTCATTGATCCTGTTTATATACCATCTTTAGCAACATGGCAAAGCAGGAACTCCTTCACTGTGATGCTAAAGATGGTGTGGGAATGCACAATCTTTTGTTTTCCATTATATAACTGATTTGGACATGAGCACAAACTGTGAAGAAGAATGCAAGAGATTGCAGGAAGACTGTTAGGTTTAATGGACTGGGCAGACAGGCGGCAGATGCAGATCAATGTAGAGAAATGTGAGGTGGTACATTTTAGGAAAAAGAACAGCGAACAAAAGTGTACCATAAACAGCAAGACTCTTAAGAGTGGGGGAAACAGAGAGATCCAGGGCGATCCAGAGATCTTTAAAGGTGTGGGTGCAAGTAGAAAGGGTAATTAAAAAGACAAATGGAATTCTCAGTTTTATCTTCAAGTACACTGAATTTGTATAAATCATTGGTTAGGCTACAGCTGGAATGTTATGCGCAGTTCTCAGCACCCCATTATAGAAAGCACATTAGGATCATGGGTAGGGTACAGTAATGAGAGGTTAGTTATTAATAAAACACACAAATTGGGCTTTTTTGCTGGGACAGAGAAGTTAAAGGGGGAAATTTAAGAGTCTTTTTTTTTTAAATTATGAAAGGTTTTGAGAGGGAAAATAATAAAAGATTGTTTGCACTGGTTGTTGAATTGGTGACAAGGGGGCACAAATTGAGGATCATTAAAAGAACAAAAAGGGGAAGTTCGAAGTCTCCCCCCCCCAGACAGAGGTTTATTAGAACATGTAATGCTTTACTCCAAGTGGCTATTGAAGCAGAGGCTACAACATAATTCAACAGGGGATTGGATAAATTCTTTGAAAAGGAAGAGTATTAAAGTAGAAAGGGCAGGGAAATAAGATTAGAAGATAGCTCCAGTTCCAGAAACAGCACAGACACAATGGGCCTCCTCTGCTGCACATTCTATGACCAGTTAGGGTTCGGTACAGGAGTTAAACCATTAATATTCTGTAGGTGGTGCTATTGAGGCCAACAGCATGGCTACATTGGTTCAAGAGGCAACAGTGATTGTGTATTCTGGCTCATGGTATTATATTATTGGAACTTTCAGATCAATTTTTTAAGAAAATCAAAACACTTTTTATTTGACCAATAAGCTATAATCTTCCACTTGTTCATCAGCAAGTATTACAATCATATAAAATTGTAAGCACATCAGTAAGCCACTGTCCCAGCGAAGTGATTCCAGTGTTGCTGCGCAGGAAAGGATTTTTAGCTGGAGCTACTAATCAATAGAAAAATATATTCTACCACATGGTAGATTCTAGCCACTGAACCTCAAAACTGCAGCCTGCGTATAGTTATTAAACTGTGCACCAGTTACTCTGGATTTATGGCATAGCTGTCTTATTCTGGTAATCTTAATTACCTTGCACAAAGCAGAAATATCACTGCAGGTAATGTAATGAACACTTCAATCACTAGTCAAGTAATATTCCTATTGAGTTAGCAGGATAAAGAAAATGCGAAACGTTGAGTGCATATTTTGCAAAGCAACTTGAACTTTCTAAAATTGTTCTTCCATCTACTGTAAACAGATGTCAGTTAATAACTTCTCTACCAAAATGCAGCTGAACACTGAGTACAGAACTGTAAAAGCCTGTTTGTACTATAATCTACTTGTCACAATCAGGATAAAATATGCAAAAATAGAAGTGAATGAAGGATAGCCTACCTTCCTTTCAATAACGCAATGGAAGCCTGTACCGTCTCAAGAAAGCTTTCCAAAGTTATCTGATTGCTAAGCTATATATTTATTTCTTAGAACTAATAAATCAAAGAGAAAAAAAAGAGTCCAATGATTAATGTACTTTTGGACTGTCAAGACCACTGAGGCTGTACCATTTTGATAATTGGAATCTGACAAAAGCTTGTTTTTAACATGAAAAAACAGAATTTTATTGCTAAGAGAACTGCATTTTTTACATCGGTAAACAGTTCCTATTTCCACACATTTTGCGATAGGAAAAGACATTTGCTGCCACGAGCAAGATCTCTGCAATGGTAAGGCAGCCAAATGAGCACAACCTTTTTTGATTTGCTAGTACTTAGCTACTGGCTACTGTAAAATTACCCCATTACTGTACCTTTATTGTAATAGCCAATGTTGGAAAACAACACAGGTACAATGGGTTTAAGGTTAAAATGTTTAACATTTAATATCACTCATACAGCAACTTAAAGAATATTCACTTTAAACTAGATAGAAGGATAAACTTTCATTTATGTAATCCACGCATTTATCTATACTGATGTGAGTGCACAAACTAGGCTGACACTACAGTGCAGTACTCAGGAAGTGCTGCACTGTCAGAGGTATCATCTTTTGGATTAGACATTAAACTGAGGTTTCATTTGCCTGCTTATATACAATACCGTGGAACTTGGGAGTTCTCCCAGTGTCCTGGCCAACATGCCTTCCTCAACCATCACCAACAAAAACAGATCATCTGGTCACTCATTTATTCCGCTGTTCTTTGTGGGACCTTGGATATATCTGTTGCTATATCTGCTAATAGAACAGTGACTGCACTTCAAAAATAATCCATTAGTTGTTAAATGCTTTAGGAAGTCCTGAAGATGTGAAAGGTGCTACATAAATGCAAGTTTTTTTCTTTAGATCCAGGGTCTGTTGTAGCACGCAACCTGGTTGTTATAAACGGGACCTGAATTTAACCACAGAAGAGTTCAATTAGGTTCAACAATTGGTTTGTAGCTACAGAGTTGGATAGGGAAATTATTAAGGCCGTCTATGAAGTGCCCCCAAATTCTGGTGCACAAGACTTAGGAACAGGAGTAGGCCATTTAGCCCCTTGAGCCTGTTCCGCCATTCAATTAGATCACAGCTTATCTGTTTCTCAACTCCACCTACCCGCCCTGGTTCTGGAACCCATAAAATTACCTAACAAAAATCTATCAATCTCAGTTTTGAAATTTTCAACTGACCTCGCATCAACAGCTTTTTTGGGGGGGGGGGGGGGGGGGGGGGGGAAAGAGTGTTCCAGATTTCCACTCCCCTTTGTGTGAAGAAGTGCTTCCTGACTTCACCCCTGAATAGCAAAGGTCTCATTCTAAGGTTATGCCCCTTGTTCTGGACTTCCCCACCATAAGAAATAGTTTCTCTATCTACCCTATCAACTCCTTTGATCATCTTCAACACCTCAATTACACCACCCCTAAATTTTTTGATATTCAAGGGAATACAAAGCCTATGTACTAAAAGATTGTTAAAAGTGTCAACTTGGATCACAACTATAGCCACCACATCCCTCCGAATTAAGTCTTTGGAATCTTGCACATAAGAAAAACTTGTTTTACTGAAGAGCAATTATACGGTTTTATAGTACATGGTTCAATTAGTGAGGGAGACATGCCATATTACAGTAGTGTATTATAGCAGTTACTTTTCTGATCCACCCATCACACAACTCAATCCTAGTGAACAGTTTTACATTTATGTTCAACAATATTGCACAAAAATTATCTTGCACAGATGGGATACAGAATTTATCCCACACATCATATTACAGAAATATTTTCCTTACAGCCAACAACAGTTATGAAAAATAACTTTGTTCATGTTCACTACCAATGACTTCAAGCTGTAACCATAGCAATTGTGCCCGTTTAATGGAATCACAAATAAAGTATGCTTGCGCTACAAAGCTATCACGATGTAATCAGCACCCAAAACCCAGGCTTTCAGAATCTGCCAGTGTCTTCTTGCTTGTCATGACACTACTTAAAAGCATTTAGCGCAAGACCTCGGCTCCATCATATTGGATCAAAATTAAGTTTATTTAAACGTTTTAATGTTTAATTCTTGCGAATTGTGTACTCGTTCATGAATAAAAATATTGGCTGGAATTTTGCGGCCAGCGGCGAAAGGACGGCGCTCGCCGTTTATTACGCTTACAGCTGCCCACAGACTACCTTTCCTTTGAGAACAATCCCAGCTTCTCTAGTCTCACCTTCAAAGATTTGTGTACATACACCCCTCTTCCTGCACCCGCTTTAAAATTGTACCATTTAGTTTATATTGCCTCTCCTCATTCTTCCTACCAAAATGAACCACTTCACACTTCCGTGTGTTAAATTTCATCTGCCATGTGTCTGCCCATTTCACCAGTCTGTCTATGTTTTCCTGAAGTCTGTTACAATCACAGAAATCACAGAGAATCACAGAAACCTCACAGTGCAGATAGAGGCCATTTCGGCCCATCGAGCCTGCACCGACACATATCCCACCCGATCCCCGTAACCCCTACACCAACACATATCCCACCCTATCCCCGTAACCCCACGTATTTAATCCCCCTAACACTAAGGGTCAATTTATCATAGCCAATCAACCTAACCCGCACATCTTTGGACTGTGGGAGGAAACCGGAGCACCCGGAGGAAACCCACGCAAACACAGGGAGAATGTGCAAACTCCACACAGACAGTCACCCGAGGCCGGATTCGAACCCGGGTCCCTGGCGCTGTGAGGCAACAGTGCTAACCACTATGCCACCGTGCTGCCTCACTGTTTACTAAATTTCTGGGTTTTGTGTCATCTACAAACTTTGAAATTATATTCTATATACCCAAGCCCAGGTCGTTAATGTGCATCAAAAAGAGCAGTGGTCCTAATACCGACCCCTGGGAGTTACCACTGCACATTTCCCTCCAGTCTGAAAAACAACCATTCACCACTACTCTCTGCCCCTTAACCAATTTCGTATTCGCACAGCCACTGCCCCTTTAATCCCATGGGCTTCAATTTTGCTAGCATTTTTATGATGTGGTAATTTATCAAATGCCTTTTGACACCAGCCTTTCAATTTTGGGAGCTGGGTTCATACCCAGCCTGAACCGATAGGATTAACGTCTCCTCCGTCTGTAAGGGCCCGATGTAAAAATGAGTTTTGGCAGTCTTGATGCAGTTCCTAGAGGGCTTCAGCCTACAGCACAAATGACCTGCTAATTTGGTTTTAGTTGACAATGTCATTCAGACAAGCCCAAGGATTGTTGGTGTGAAGAAATGAAAATAAATGTCACATTGGTGCAGCAGGGGTTGGGGATCCTCTTCTGAGGTTGGGACAAAAATTAAACCTTGTCGTAATGCTATTTTCCTATTGCTCCCAGACCATGCGTGGTACAAATAGGAATGAGAGTGCTTTTCACTTATTTTAGTTTCAAGACAGCTGTTGATCTGGAGCACATCTGGTATTTTGTACCTGTGACACAATCTGTCTGCATATTAGTCATTTATTTGAAGAACAAATACTTTAAAATTAATTTATATTGGCCCAGAAATTCGGGTCTCCACGCGTGAGTGCGCACGGGGTACTCACGCGTAGGCCCAACGAAAGTGCCGGTTTCGTGCATGTACTGAGCATGCGCGGGAAACCGGCACATCCGTTCCCCTGAAAGAAGGGGTTCAGAAGTCGAACGCGTGCGCCGGAGAGGCAGCGCGTGCGCATCGAACTTACGTTTTTTTTGCAGGTTTCTCCGGGAGGGTAAGTCTCCAGCAGTTACCTTGTTAAAAGCAGGCCTTGCGCCTGCTTTTTAAAAGTGTAAGTGGTGAATTAATTAAAATTAAAACATTTTTCCACAGGTTTATTATTTTTAAATACTTTGAAGAAAGGTAAGTTTATTTTTAGCCCCGTTAGAAAATGTAATAAATTTTTTCAAAAATTTAAATTATTGTTTAATAGTTATTTCATGTAATTTATAGTTTATTTTAAAAATGTGATTTAAATTTTTTTTTTTTTTTTTGAGGTTTTAATGACGTTTTGGGGCTTATAGTATTTATAGGTTTGACAGCTCTTCCTGTCAAACTTATGAATGAAGCATTCCCTGCTACCATTGGCTCTCCATGGCCCACGTGATCCCAGGGGACGCATCGAACTAACTGCGCCCCTGAGATACGCAAGCACTGCGCGCCGGCAGTTGGAGGAGGCCCAGGATCGGAATCCCACACGGGCCCACAGCTCAACAGCTGGCGCGCTAGGTAAGTGCAGGTTGGGGGCTTGCACCCGCGGGAAGCCTCCGACCCGAATTTCTGGGCCAATATTGATTTTTCACTTTGCTTTCATGGAGTTTAATAGTTTCCAAAACTGGTTACCACCAATTTTCTTTCTCTCCCCAACAATCCAATGATGTTGTCAGACTATAAACTTGTTCCAATGAGTACGTTTGGTAGTGCAGCTGGAATTTTTTTTTTGTCCTGCATGCCAGCTAATGATACAAGCTGCTGTAATGGCTCTCAAACACTTGCACTGTGAAACAGAAACACACAGCGACACCAGTCGAGCAGATATGACAGGAAGGTGATCTGCTGCACAGCTATCTGAAGGAAACCTTGCAAGCTGTAATCCAAACTCCAGGCTACTCGGTACGGTGATAGCATTACAGTACTGGAAAAAAATATATATGGGCACTGTAACACATTGAAATCCTGACCCAAGGTCCTTCAGCAAGGGGAAACACCGCAGTTCCAATTTTGGCACAGTCCAAGCCTCCAAAAGACCTACTGAAATCCAATTCTCCTGACAATGTAGGGGTAACAGTACACTGCAGCTCTGTGACCCCGAGGTCATACTGCATAATATTTATCAGTCAAGCCATCAGTCAAGGATTTTGTCTCTTTTAAATGAAACTTCAACACTCCGCACTGATAGCCATTGACGGAATTCAAGTCGTGTTCACTGAACATTTTAATCCTGGAAGTCTACAGCCCATATTCTGATTGACTCCACCGGCCGAATATCTTCACACAAGTCCGATTGCTATTTAAACCGCAGTTGCAGAAAATGCTTGAGCGTTTCCTGAAATTCAACTCTACAGCTTTATGAAAATCCGGGATATTTACAATATTCAGGTGTGAAGGGTTCTAAACAGTTTCGGACTGATGGAAAATACAGAAAGCTACCTTTTAAAAAAATTGTTGTTGATCTCTCAAAGCTCAACAGTTATGGATTTCAGCACGTATTGATAGAGGAAAGGTTAATTATATTAAAAATACTTATACGTCAGGCAAGGTTAAAGCAATGCCCATTTAACACACGTACCTGCATCATGCACAGGCTTGACTTATAATTGAAAAATTGCCATTTGGGTGATGTAACAAGGCCGCTTGGAACCAGCAAAAATGTATTTCAGCAAGGAGTCAACTTCTTCAGGAGATGGTAGAAAATTGGCAAAAAAAAAATGCATGTTTAAATTGGATTCATATTCAGCTTACAGCACACTCAGTAAAGTTACTGCTGTGTGACAAAAAAACACTGATCTCTGAAATAAACAGTATGTTAGGCAGATATTTTTTTTGTTTTCCCTTTAAAAAACAGGACCCAATTTCTTTATGGGAATAAAGTCCTTTGGATATACCTCACACTCAGGAAAGCCCATCAAAACCTTAACATGTTTCGAAGTAGAATTGCAGAACCCAGATCCATGCCACCCATATCTAGGTTTTATAGCATTGATGCAAGACTCCGACAGCACCCTTCAAACATGCAACAGTGAAGGATTGCATTTATTTTGTCTTTCATGAGCAGCAGTGCCAAGGATTACATTATTTTACCGATGGCACAAGAGAACCATTACAGGCATCGGGGGCTTGAAGCAAATGAGTTATGTTTTCCACCCATCCAGTCTGTATTTTCAGCAGGCCATGCTTCAAAAAATATATATCTATATAAACCACGTAGCAAATACTAAGTCTGTTTTTCGTGCATTTGGCCCTGGTTTCATTCAGTTTTCTTGGCCACACAGTTTGGTAAGCAGCGTTTCCCTCCCAACATTCTTCCAGAACGCAAGACCTGTTAGCGCTTCAATTTGAAATGTCTCCATCATTTTGAAATGGTACTTCCCGCCTGTTCATTACGTGGGCTCTGATCAACGATAGACTCAAAAGGTTGTTTGTTCGCCTCTTAACACAAACCCTCGCCAATGAATGAGTATATGGTAACTGATAATTCATTCCACAACTACTCCTCGTTACAGTTACACTATATATTTTCCCTTCACTATCATCTAGCACCACATCAGGAGACCAGACTGCCCAGATAAGGAAACTACTGGGAATGAAAATATGCAACACAATCAGCTTTTCAGGGAAATAAATATAAAGCAACTAGATAGCAAGCAACATCGGCAGGATATGTCATATCAGCTTCAATTTTGATTATTTAACATGAAACATTTTGCATGAAAATGTATCTGGAAAATAAAAACAAAAATGACCAGTTCAAAAACATCTCCACTGAACCAAATAGAAGGTCCTTTACAGTTCCAACCCTCAAATAGAAATACATAGAAGTTGCAACATGGAAGCAGGCTATTCTGCCCAACCAGTCCTTGTCAGCAGAAAATAGTTCGAATCACATTTACCCACCTTGTTCCCATATCCTTTCAATGCCTTTTCCCTCATCCATCTATCCAATCTGATCTTGAATGATGGCATAGTTTCTGCTTCAACCACTAACCCGGGAAGTGAATTCCCTCGTTCTTGACCCCTCAACTACCGGAAACAATCTGTTTCTCGCTACCCTGTCATTTCATTTTTAACGCAGGCGGTCAGTAAAATGAGAGATAGAGAGATCGGGGTAGAAAAAAATGAAAGAGATGGCGAAATAAGCTTTGAAAAGGAAAAAGTAAACAATATATGTGGGCTGACTCCGTCTCCAAGACCTGCCCCCTACACAGGTTCCCTGTCCATCTGCTCTTCCTGTTTGGCAAAGACTGACAAAACTAAATGGGGTTCTACTTGGCCTGACTTGCTATGCTAATTTGTATTCTGGTAACTTCACCATATTTACCCTGTTAGAAGAAACAGTAATCCCACCAGCCTGCTCTTCACCAGCAAAGAGGTAGAGGTCAATAATGAAACTAAACCATTCACTGTTGTTACATGCGAGAGCTTCTACGCAGCAAAATTGTCTGGCTACATGAAGACTATGAGCTTTTAATATCTTTATCATACAGTTCTCTGAAGATCGCAGTTAAACATAACTTGTCTAGCTTGACTAATCTGTAGTACAAACATACACGTTTTCGCTGGAGTTCTAACATGTGGAACTCGCAGAGTGCAGCACACTCTTCATGATACAGTATTTGGAAGCTATCCGAAAAAGTTATCGTTTTGAGTGAATTATAAATTATTTGTATGGATTCTCGATTAGTAAAAGCACAGTATGTGTTGTATCAGAGATTGTGGTACATGAGATGGTAGGGTTGTTCTACAACAAATTTTCCTTGTAGACTGAACAGGAGGATGGGAAGTTTGGTGTCATAAACATTAAAAACTTAGTTATGAATTAAGTAAGAGCAATTATATCCAACTCCTCCCATCAGCGCTTTGCTTCTATGTGACTATCCACTGGTCAGGATGCCAGCATCCAATTGCTTCTACCTGTACTATTAAACCGTGACTCTCTCTTCCCTTCCCCTTCCTCAAAAATGAGAAACAAACTTCATTATCTTGTGAAATGGTTAAGGTCCTGAATTATTCTACTGTGCATTTATGTTAATCGACCACTCTGTAAATATACTTGAGGACTGTTGCATGACTATAAAGAAAAGAATATCTTTACAATATCAATTGGATATGAATGCATTTCGTACACAAGAATAACACTTATTTTGGCCACAAGTAGATTAAATATGGATGACTACCCTGAATTACTCAACATAACAATGGTCATCGCAAACACATTTCACAAAGAACAATTTAAATAAAAAAAAGCACACCATTATTAAGTAGGTGTTTTGTAAATAAAGTTACGAGAGAAAACAGAAAATCTAGCTGAGGTTAAATACTGGCAGACAGGTTCAAAAAATGAATTCCATGAAAAAGCAGGGCATAATTCTGAGAACCTATTACTACAGACAATTTACTTCAGAAAAAAAATAAAACCAGAATGGTAAATGATTACCAAAAGCAATCATGTCATCACTGAAAGATGGAATAAAAAAAATCTTTTTTTGTGAAGTGGCTGAATGAGAGCAACTTAAAAGCCACCAAGCCTGTCAGAGGCACATTATTTCTTTTACACCCCGTCTCCCAATTCATCTCAGCTCCGCTGACTAACCCCAGCTCCCAGCAGGTGGAGCATTTAAAATAAATAGCATTTCCCACAAAACGCTCTCACTGCCCTATGACAGACGCTTCCGATTCCTGGCCAGTCACTGTATCAGCTTCAGTGGTATCTAACAAGGTGTAAATACAATAACAAGCATGTAATTAAGTGAGCATGATGAAGTTAATGGAGATAATTCATTCCATTTTGGGCTTATGAATATTCTATTAGATGTTATCAGGCAGCTGGAATAGCTGTTAATTTAATCATCATTCAGTCCAGCAAAATGTTCTTTGTGCTAGCATAATTGCAGAGAATGAATAATTGATTTGACAATTGTACCAGTGGATTTCAAACAGTTATGTGCACTCTAAGAGCAGGAAGGGAGGAGAATTGGAATACTCTAAGCAGTGAAGAGGTAGGAGAGCAGCCTGTAAATTGAACATTATGAAGATGCACATAAAAAGACATTTTTTATCTCGGCAATGCAACTGAGTATAGCATACCAGCAATAATTCCAAACTAAATAGGGAAAACAGATTGTAAATTTTATATTATATATGGTTGAGGGATAATTGAACAAAAATGATAATTAAATAATAACTGCTTAAAACCAAAATGTTAAGCAAAGCAGACAGAATTCTTCTCATAGGAACAAGGACCTTTAATTGAGAATACATACCACACCAACATGAATTATATAATGTTCACTTCCTCTTCCCCCACCTGCCCCACCCTCCAACTCACCTTCAATTGGATTGAATAGGATCATCCGATTTACCTTAAGGCTGCAAATAAATGGCACTCTAGGCTGGACTGCAAGTGAAGGCTTTTAGCAGCAACATAGCACAGTGCTTATTCTGCCCAAATTTGTGCTTTGTTGCTCCAAGACACTCCATCCAGTGATCCAATTTAAAACCATCTAAAAGTTGCTTGCTAAAAGTTACAGTACTATATTCATTAACACATATTATAAATATTTTGTTTTTTGAGAGTAAAGAATAGTCAGGGTAGCACAACATAATTAGTTCCTCCCCTTTCAAGTCACCTCTGACCATGAATCACCTGCAGCCACCTGCTCGCAACCTTGGCACCCTGTATGACCCTAAGCCGAGTTTCAGTCCATATTCACTCCACCAGAAAAAACACTTGCTGCCACCTCTGCAATATTGCCCGCCTCCACCCCAGCTCAGACAGACTTCTCAGTCACCATCCCATGATGGATATGTCCTGTTCCACTTGCAAGATACACCAACCAGAGGTGTCTGTAATGGTACACAGTCTCGGAGGCGTGGGAAGGTGGCCTGAGAGTCCTCCTGCCTACTGCCCCTGGGATCACTATCTACTACCCACCTTCTCAAATGAAGATTCCGTGCTCCATCATGCTGAACACCACTTGAAGGAAGCACAGAGATACACATGGGTAAAGAACGTACTCCGTGTGAGGGATTACAATGTTCACCACCAAGCTTTAAGTTAAATATGGCCTATTATTGTGATCTGATACTCAACAGTTCGAAATATCAAATATGTGCAATTCAGGAAGCAGAATGAAAATGCTGAAAACAAATGGAAGTGACCTCAATTTTTTTTTAAATGTAGCAATTGTCGGCTGTTGTTGTCTGGACTTTAAAAGTGGCAATTCCTGTAGCGAAAGTCTTGCTAAGCAAAATTCTGCAGACCTTGACATATTTTCAATGCAAAGCTTGAAGATTTCAAAATTAACAAATTGCACATAATGTCACTTGGCTCCAGGGAACCCCACAAGCCAGTGTCCTCACTGGTAGGGTGGTCCAAGCAGCTTTGGCAGAGGCGGAGGAGAAAAAGCAGGAAAAAGAAATGACTACAGGCGATGTGCAGCCAGGGAGACTACTGCATTAATCATTAATTGACAGGACTTTCACTGAACTCTGTGAAAGCGCTATTGCATGTACAGTCCTCTGGTCTTGAGTTGTAAGGGGACATTGATAAGATAAAGGAAATGGCAGACAAAATACAATGTCAACAATTGTAAGATAGTTTTAGCTGGTTCAATTCTAGCAGTAATTCTGTGCACACTTGGGGTCCCCTAAGCCATGGCCTAGGATCCCTGGACTTGGAGAACTGACGATTGCCCCTACGGGGAGAGTGACTACTCTCTATTGGGCAAACAGAAATTCTACAGCTGTAGGTTTGTCAGTAACCTGGTTCAGAGGCTCTTCAGCATGTCAAACAATGTGTCTGACAAAAAGAAACTGCTGTGAAACTAAAGGGAGATGTTACCAAGTATAAGGAATGCTAACTACTGACCCTTAGATAAATCCCAGATAATCAGGTTTTTTAAAAAAAAGAATCTATTTGTTGCTTAAACAACATTGTTGACAAGAGTTTCTGAAGAGCTCTATAGCCACCGCCCACACCTCCCTCATTTCAGCGTAGCAGACATACTGGACTCACATAGGTCAAAGGTAACCCTTTAACATTTTTTCAGTATCTGCCTCTTATGCCTCAACACACAAAATATTTTGTCCACAATCAGTATGTAGACTCTTTCTACTCTGCAGGGCAGTGCATGGCTTTAAATCATTATCTTCCCCAATTGCACAGTTGATGTCAAACTCGGCAGGTACGGAACTGCGAATTGTTTCAAACTCATGTCCTGGAAGTAAATGGGCAACGTTCCCATCCAGTCCTCCAACTGTGTAATTTTTATATCAAAAGACAAGAATTCAACTTCAGATTTTCCAGTAAACCCTAAAGTTCTCATTGCAAACACGTTTATCAATTATTACAGTTACATTTTACAAACTGCCGGCAGAAACACCCCAAGATGATGGCGTGCCGGTCGGTCTCCTTTATAGAATTTGGGCCAGTAAATGCTCTGTGGGGGGGGGGGGGGGAAGAAACCTCACTTCTCACCCCCCCCCCTCCACAAGACAACTCTATTCAAACCGAGAAAGCAGAATGCTCTGTTGGAGAATTGTCAATGTTGCGCCATACTGTGGGGTTAAATAGGCTTTTTGAACAATATTCCTGTCCAGTGAGACGGAACATTTACATTACCTTAAGGTGTTCCCTTTAGCAGGTGGGCCAGGATTCAGCAAGTCTTGCCCATTGGGAAAGATGCATCAACACTTCCCCCCCCCCCCCAAAAAAGATGCCTTCCGTAAAAAAACAGAATTAACAAGTACCAATTAGCCATAACAAAACATCTACAACCGAAGAAATTAAATGTACTAATTTGATCTTTTCAAATGCACCTTCCATCGTATTTACAGTACAGAAACAGGCCATTTGGCCCAATAAGTCCATGCTGGTGTTTATGCTTCACACCATAAGTCCGCCCACATTAGTTCCTGAAATGTAATTCAATAGAAATTTGAACAAAGGACATACTTTTTTAGCAGGGTCAGCTCAGTAACGAGTCACTCGACACAGCAACAGTGACGCACTATTTACAAGACACTTTTCTGAACTTTTATGGCATTTCAACTTTTCCCGTCGACACATTTTTCCAACAGAGGAATGAAGATGATAAATAAAATGTAGGTGAAGAACTGTAGTGAGAAGTGGTTAGCCATGCTAATAAAAAAGGCCATCTATCGTCCATGTACTGACCTCGGACAAACCGCTTTCAGAGTAATTTTACTGCTACTCTGGATTTAACTTTACTAACTGGTAGCAATTCAGCACATCTTTTCGTACCAGCAGTTATCTAAAATGCTGCAATAATGACATCAAGAGTAGAATGGTGCGAGATTGGTTTTCTATTGTGCTGCTCAACTGGCATAATGCCCACTTTGAAAGCAATTCACTGCTCATCACTGAAATCCTGGCAGATACGACACTAAATGCCTCAACAGCTTTGCAAGAGGACCACACCATCCATGAACCAAAGCAGATAAGGGTGCTAAATTTGTCTGGAGGAGAGAAGAAAATTGCAAATAAAAGTTCTATTGCAAAGACTTCCCAGTAGATATTCTGAACATGTTTGAAGAAGATTTCATCCTTATAATGACATGAAAAATGACCACCTATGTCTATGGTTTAGACCAACAATTTAAATCCCACTGAACTCACTCTAATCATTTGTCAATCAAACTAAACTGAATAAATGTTCAGAAAGATAAGGGCTTTGTAACTCACCTGTCTATTTTTTCACTACTATTACTGACATATTAATACGTAGGTTTTAAGGGAAAAAAAAACTTTTCGTTTGCCTTTACTAGTTTGATGGCATTTACCCAATACCACTTTATTCACAATACAAAATAAATTATTCAGTTATGACTACAATGATTCACCCTTGTCAAACTTTGGCCATTTTAAAACCTCAGACTCTGCATTACATGTCAGTCAAGCCAGAACAGTGCTGAGTTGTAAAGGTTCTGTAGGACTATAGATACCTTTTACATGTCTCTCAACGTGAGAAATGTAATGCTGCCCGTATTTATACACGTGCGCATACACAGCCATCAGAACAGTTTTAAGTTTTGGCCACTTTCATTTCACAGTTCCACTTTTGGGAAATTGGTGAGAGTGGCAAGAAAAAAAAAATCAGATCAAATTTTCTTTAAATAGAGGGAGAACTGCACACACTGCAGCTCACCATTATAATGCCTGTGTGTGCCTGTAATCAATACGGATAACAGCTGTAATATCGGACCTACAGGCATGGAATTTTGCCAAGTGTTAGATGAATACAAATAAAACTCAAAGTCCTAATGTTAAAAAAAACTGCTTAGCAAATAGTCAAAATAAAATTAGTCAGGATCAAAACGATATTCAGCCCATTATGAGACCAGCTGTTGTAAACTCAAATGGGGAGGTTTTGTGACATCATGAGATTACCGATGAGGAAAAGCCCATTTGCTTTAATGTGGCTATAATCTTAGCAACAGGAAAATAACCAATTACAACATCAGTTCTCAGTTAATAACTGGTACTCAGAGTTACTTATTGTAGATGATAATCTACTAAATTACCAGGAATTTTAAAATCTGCTAGTTCTATTCGCCTCACAAAATTCAATAAGGTGTCTAAAGCAATATCCAATTAGACTTAAATCCCTTCATATAATAGAATTTAAAATTATTGGAAGAAAATAATCAACTTCCTTCTCCAAGTACAGGAGAAGATATTTGCTGGAACAATATATTTGTCAAAAGAACTAGGTTATCAAACAAGTTCAACTGGAGATTATGACTAAACCTTTCAATAAAAACCTGCTCTGTAACTAACCGTAAACTCTCACACCAAATGTATCCAGGTAATTAGCCATGATTAAGGACATTTCTCTTTCCTTTAGAAATAATCTTTGGAACATTTATTTTGCATTCACTCAAGGTACATTTGGTGCACTTGTTGTCTTTACAGACCTATCTGGGGTAATTTTAAACCCAAGGACATATGGGCTTGGGGGCAGGTGAGGAGTTAAAACACTTAAATCTTAAACCCGACCCCAATCCACCCACTTCTGGTTTTAATGGAGGCGGGCGACCAATCCGCTCTCAGGAGGCGGGTCGGTCAGTAAAAGCTTTTAAGGAGGCTGTGAGCCGCCATTTTAACAGGTTTTTAATTTTAACCCATGAAGGCTGGGTTTCCCAGGGCTCAGGAAGCCCGACAGGTAAAAGGAGGCAGGAAGGGCCGGATCCATGAGGTAAATGCATTTACAGCACTGCTTGTGGGCCAGGAGGAGCAGGAATGTTTCTTTCAGGCCCAACAAGTTTACCTCTTTCCAGATCCTGCGATTGTACCCAGTGACCTCAGACTCTGCCCATCGCCACAATCTTAGTCTTCGCCTACCCTCCTGCGAACTCTGAGTGCTCACCCCGCACTCCCCCTCCGTCTCTCCCCCCCCCCCCCCACTCCCTTTCCCGCCCGACTCCTACCCCACCCCACTCCTACTTACCTCGCATGTGCTCTTAACCTGCTTTCCCGCTCGACAGGCAGCCAGCCCGTCAATCAGGCTGGCTGTCGTGTGGGAAATCTGCTGAAAATTTTTTAAAGCCATTCTGCTGTTAATTTCAGGGCCATTTGAGCTGAAGGCATGGCCATCAATGGTGGGGCGAAGCAAGTTGGTGATGTAGAAGAAGCCAGATTTAGAGGAATGCAGAGTTCTCGGAGGTTTTTAAGGCTGGAAAAGGTTACGGAGATGGGGCGGGTCGCGGTCATGGAGGGATTTGAACACAAGGATGAGAATTTAAAATTTGAGGCATTGCTGGACTGGGAGCGTAGTGAACACAGGGGTGATGGGTGAACGGGACTTGGTGCGAGTTAGGATACAGGCAGTAGAGTGGGTGAGCTCAAGTTTATGGAGGGTGAAAGATGGGAGGCCGGCCCGGAGAGTATTGGAATAGTCAATTACTCTGATTAGGGGCCAAATTTCAAATGTATAGATGCAACTAATTTAAAATAAATAAAAAAACAGGTGACATTCATATTCAACTTCTAATTTTTTTTATATTACTGTACACTGATTTTTTTTCCCCCTTCTATTCTGCAGCACCTCTGGAATTTGTGATTTGTTTTCCAACTCATTAAAAAGCTAGAAATCAGAAAATGTACAGAAGTTATAACTTGAAAGTATCCAACTGAATGCTTCAATAAAACTGCCCTCCCATTTACATCCTCTGTTGTGCATGTTACATAGAATAAAATACACAGAGCAGTGTGTTTCTCGAAACTTGAGCAATTCAAGTAATGTTTTTAACAAGGCAAGGTTTGTCATCACAACCCTTGCTATGCGTTAAAACTTTCCCTGTAAATTCTACATTCCCGTGCCAGAACATGCAGACCACTCTGCAGGTCTGTAACTCATACAGACACCCATTAGCTCATCTGTAAATGTCCAGCCTCTCCATCATTCTTCAACCCATACGGGTTGCCAATCATTTAAAGAAAACTTCCAATGTTCTCTTCGTAGATAGGCTCCGTCACATCTTCTCAACACAGGAAGGACACAGACCTGATTCCCGGTCTCCCCTAATGTTCCTCCACAGCTGATCCCATTCGAGGTAGAAGAGTAGTTTACAAGATAATTACAAATGAGGAAAGCCACTCAGCCCACCTTAACTCATCCACTCAGAGGCATCCTACAATTCACCCATTGCAGCATCCAACGCTTTCTTAAATTATTCCAGTATTTTTGCCTCACTGCTCTATTTGGGAGTTCGTCCCATGTGTTGATCAGTCTGTGTGAAGAAGAATTTCCTGATATTAGTCCAAAATTTATCTTTTTACTAGTTTGAACTTATATCCCTTCATTTCTGCAATTTACTTTAAAAGTAATATTCTCGAGCCCCTTGCGGCCCCCCCCCCCCCGCCACCTCTTCGTCATCTGCACGTTGCCCCATGGCAAAATCATCCAAAGACATCGGGTCAGGTTTCAGGCAGGTGTATGCTAATGACACCCAGCTCTACCTCTCCACCACCTCGCAACCCTTTCATTGCCTCTTTGTTGTTAGATTGCTCGTCTGACATCTTGACCTGGACGAACCGTAATTTCCTCCAGTTAAACATTGGGAAGAACGAAGTCATCGTATTTGACCTCCACCACAAACTCTGTAATCTTACCATTGATTCCATCCCCATACCCAGCCACTGTCTTAGGTTGAACCACACTGATTGCAACCTTGTTGTTCCATTTGACCCTGAGCTGAGTATTCAACTCCCTGTCCTCTTCATCACAAAGACCGCCTACTTCCACCTCTAACATCGCCTGTCTCTGCCCCGCCACACTACAGCCAATCTGCTACTGAAACCCTCATCCATACCACTGTCACATCCAACCTCAACTAGTCCAATTCTCACCTGGCCAGCCTCCCATCTTCTACCCTCTATAACATTAGCTCATCCATATCCTATTGTACACCATGCCACCCTCACCCATTACCCCTGTGCCCGCTGACCTGGATTAGCCACTGGTTCCCAAATGCCTCAAGTTTAAAATCATCCTAGTTTTCAAATTTCTAAGCAGCCTTACATATATTTGGGATTGGCCTAAACAAAAGCATGGTCTGTAATCATGTAAACATACAAAAATCAAACAACTCTTTATTTGGTTTTAGTTTAATTTTTCTTCATTCTTGCAGATGCTTTCTTAAAAAAAGAGTTTCATTCATGTCAGTAATTAGCTTATGACTCCAGTTATTTTACATTATAATGGCAGAGTTATGGTCTCATGATGTGCTGATGCAATCCAAATGTTCCTAAATTTACTTAGAGGTGAAAAGGAATTTCTTTTAACTGGCTTCAGTTCATGGGTTAGGGAGGGGAAAAATCAGTTTGGCGTCACACTGCTGATCATTATCGAGAGACCCTTGCTGCAAGTCCACAAGTGTGAATGCTGGGCTGAGGACTAGGCTCAGCTGTGATACCCCGATGATAGATTAGCTGACTGTCCTGCACGGTCAAGGTTATTGCAAGAATACTGGCCACCTAGCTGGGGTACCAGAGGACGCAGGGCATCCATGGAACTATAACGCAGCAAGGATTCAATGCCTTCAGATAAATAGGGGTGAAAGGTGGCAAGAAGAAAAAAAATAATCTGCCAATACACGTGAATCAGATCAGATATTATCTTATTGAATGGCGGGGCAGGCTCGAGGGGCCAAATGGCCTATTCCTGCTCCTATTTCTTATGTTCTTATCCAAAAAATAAAAGTATTTTAGTGGATGTTTACTGTGAAATCCGACTGCCACCACACCAGGCCCATAGTTAGGTTACTCAGGATATTTGACTCCCTCCCTCCAAGTGCACTTTATTTTTTGTGCATTTCATTATTTTCCTGCAAGATGCCTCTGCTCTATGAATTAAAGACCTAGATTTGCAAAGTCAGTGTAAGATAATGAAACCAATCCTTTATTAACAAGTAATTGAAGGAAATGGAATCATACCCCACCCCAGAAAAAAAGTCAATGGTGAAAGGTATCACTTTTTAAAATCTTTAAAAATCTGCCACATCTCTACATCTTCAATAAAAAAAAATCCAGAAGAGTCCTTTGTAAATAAAAATTCTAATTCATGATTATAGAGTAGTGTGACAACACCAATATTTATAATTTTACTGTCAGCTGGCTAATGCCATTTCAGAAAACCTTCAAGCGGAAAGTAATAGGAATTTGTTTGCATCATGCAAGAGTGTGACACTGGGCGTTCAACAGTACTGAACCTGCTCAGGTTCCATTTCAAACATAACACAATAAAAAAAAACACTCAGGAAAAAAGCCCATAAAAGGATCCAGATTTCTGTGAGAGAGAGCTAGTTTTGTGTAAACAACAGGACAATTTTGAAACAAAATAGGTCCATGTAGACTGGGTGAATAAATGCTGTATATACACACACATTATATATATTAAAAAAAAGTTCCTCAAATACAATGGGCCAGTAATTCCTGTCCCAACGCGTGAGTACGGACGGGGTACTCACGCGTGGGCCCGGAGGAATTGCCGGTTTTCAGCATGCACAGTGCGTGCGGGGAAAACCGGCATTTCCTCTCCTCTGACCCAAGGGGTTAAGAGGCGGAACGCGTGCGAGGTTTCAGGTAGCGTTTTTTGAAGAGTTGTCCGTGGGGAAAAGACTCCGGTTTTTACGTGTGAAAAAAGCAGCCGTAAGTACTTACTTTTAACAGGTAAGTGGTCTATTAAGTAAAATTAGAAAATTTTTCCACAGGTTCATTATTTTTGAAGACTTTACAGTAAGGTAAGTATTTTTAGCCCCGATTTTTTATATAATAATTTTTTTCAAAATTTAAAATTATTGTTTAAAATAGTTTTTGAGTTATTTATAGTTCATTTAATTAGTGCAATGTTTTTTTAAATTTTCTTTCAAGTTTAAGTAGTGTTTTGGGGCCAGGAGTTTTCATGAGTGTGACAGTTTTTACTATCAAACTCATGAATGAACTTTTGCAACCTCCCATTGGTTGCCCACTGCTCACTTGATCCCAGCCGGCTCATCGCACTAAGTACGCCGCTGGGTCACGCACGCACAGCGCGGCAGGACCTGAAGCGGGCCAGTGACAGGAAATGCAATGTGGGCCAGGATTGAAATGTCAGCACGCCGGGTAAGTGCACATCGGGGGCTTGCACGCGCGGCAAGCCCCCGAACCTAATTTCTGGGCCACTAGTTTACCCAGATAGCACAAGCACTACTTTAGCATTTTCTGATACAAGCCCCAGGACATTGCTGCAGGAGTTCCTCAGGCCAGTGTCCTAGGTCCAACCATCTTCAGCTACTTCATCAATGACCTTCCCGACATCATTAAGTCAGAGGTGGGGGATATTCGCTAATTATTGCAGAGTGTTCAATTCCATTCGCAATTCCTCAGATAATGAAGCAGTCCGTGCCCGCGTGTAGCGTGACCTGGACAATATGCAGGTTTGGGCTGATAAGTGGTAAGTAATATTGGCGTCACACAAGTACCAGGCAATGGCCATCTCCAACAGGAGAGTCTAACCACCTCCCCATGACATTCAACGACATTACCATAGTCAAATCCCCCACCATCAATATCCTGGGGGGGTCACCATTGGCCAGAAACTTAACTGGACCAGCCACATAAATGCTGTGGCTACTAAAGCAGGTCAGAGGCTGGGTATTCTGCACAAGTCAGGAGTGTGATGAAATACTCTCCACTTGCCTGGATGAGTGCATCTCCAACAACACTCAGGACATAGCAGCCCGCTTGATCGACACCCCATTCACCACCTTAAACATTCACTCCCTCCACCAATGTGTACCATCTACAAGATGCATTGCAGCAACTCGCCAAGGCTTCTTCTACAGTCTCAAACCCACAATCTTTCTCACCTAGAAGGACAAGGGCAACAGGCGCATGGGAACACAGCCATTTCCACGCTCCCCTCTATGTTGCACACCATCCTGACTTGGAAGTATATCGCCAACCCTTCATTTTTGCTGGGTCAAAATCCTGGAACTCCCTACCTAACAGCACTGTGGGAGTACCTTCACTACATGGACTGCAGCAGTTCAAGGCGCTGGCTCACCACCACCTTCGCAAGGGCAATTAGAGATGGGCAATAAATGCTGGCCTTGCCAGCAACACCCACATCCCATGAATGAATAAATAAGAATTTTTAAAAAGCCCTGGGTCTTTTTACTCTAGAAAAGCGTAGACTTCCGAGTTAATTAGTGGATGTATTTAAATCGATGAAGGGACTAGACCAGTGGTGGGTAAAATACGGCCCTCCAGCCATACCCGGCCCGCCAATTCACTCTAACCGGCCCGCCTTGCGGGGCAGAAATAGAACAGCCCGAGCTGCACATTAGCCTGAGTTGAGTCACGGCTGCTCATCTCGATGACTCTTTTACCGAATAAAGAGACCGCTCCTCTCCTGGTACCCAGAGTACGATGGCGGGTGGGGGGGGGTTCTCATCGCCGGGAGTGGATCCTGGAGCACAAGGACTCCAGGTTCTGGCGTGCGATTGTAGTTCAGCAGGCCTCGTGAAGCCTCGGGCTCCAGTGTCCAGCACACTAAAAAGTGAACACCTCTCGCGTTGGAGGCCCCGCAAACTCGAGCTGCTCTGCCAAACAGCCACGTAGGCTTTCAGTGCAGCATATAATCGATCAATCAATCGTTTCATTCATTTAGTAATGGAAGATTTTACCACTTTACACTACATTTTGTGTATTTAAGATAGTATTGGACTACTATCTGAATTTATGCTTATAAATTATTGGGAGAGTAGAAGTGGGAGTGATGGTCAACACTATGAGTTGGCCCGTTTCAAATTTACCAATTTAGCACTCTGCTCTCACCAATGACTGCTAATGGGGTTATTCATTCTTGCACAATTATTTACTCGTTTTAATGTTATCCCACTTAATTAGCATAGTGGAGGCATAAATAAATGGACCCAGGTTTATTGGACAATGTATTCACTTTCTAATTTTCCCCATACCATGAACAATTTAAGTTAGTCATGACTGGCCAGTCCCAGTAATAAATAGCACTTGGGGAAGAAATGTGTACTATAAAGGTACATTACTTCTGCCCATTCTCAAGTGAAAGTTTGCAAACTCTATAGGCGTCTTGGCTTTTCTCAGGAGTGATGGTACATTGACAATGAACAAGCCCAATTTGATGGCTGATCTGGGGTGCAATTTGTCATTTTCCAAATCACCTAATTATTTCTTAGCAAGGTTTCAAAGGCATCAAAGTAGCACTTTCATGTGCAATTTTTGACGGTTGTACAAATGATTTTATCCTTGATTGTGCCTTATACCTTGCTTATAATTGCCAGTGGAAGCAGAATCAATCTCTCATTTTCCACTATAAGAATGAATTTAGACCATTTGGAATAAACACTTTTCAATGTGGCTCGTAAACCTGTATCATGTTCGTTAGCATGTTAATAAGTGTTGTCACTTTTATTAAGTGTGGAAACAACGTGAATGGTTTTTTATACAATAAATGCTGTAACAAATCTTAATGGTAGGTGTTAACACAATCCATTGTGTGCGCGCGGCCCTCAGCAGCTCACCAAAACTTGTTAAGTGGCCCTCCAGCCGAAATAATTGTCTACCCCTGAACTAGGCTGTGTTTGCATGGACAGATATTTGAATTAGTTAGGTTAGGGAAAACAAGCGGTCATGCATATAAGCTATGTAAAGATAGAACTAGGTTAGATATCAGGAGGTTTTTCTTTACACAGAGGGATATTGACACCTGAAACCAGTTGCTGTGGCTACTATCATGGCATACAAAAGATAGTACGTACCTCATGGTCACTAGTGATCTCCTGAATTTGTTTTGATCGCCTTAGGGGACTGGAGAGAAATTGCCTAGATTCCCACCCCACCCCGAATTGGACTGAGGTTTTTAAAATATGGTTTTTGTGCCTCTCCCAGGAGATTGCATGACTGCTGGGGAGATGGAACACTGGGGGTCATGATGCTTTGTTGCGTCACGACTGTTTGGGGCAGGCTCGTTGGACCAGCCAGTCTTTTCCTGCCTGTCTTTTCATACGTTCATATGAAGGGAAAAAAACTGATTGAAACAGATTCAGTATTGTGTCCCAGAAAAGTTCTCAATTCTAGAAGAGCATAATTAACTGATGCAGAAAAGGAAAAATAACTTAATATTTTATCCCGAGAAAAACTGTAGCTCTGGCCACCACCTCAAATTTAATTAAAAAACACACTGTTTGGCTTGATTTTTTAACAATTTTCTCAATCCCTAAAACTCTAAAAACGTAAAAATATACAATTTAATCTAATTTCTCAATTTAATTTCAATTTCTGTATAAAATTTAATTAATTTCATTTCACATTAATTTCTTACCAGCTTTATTCCCAACCTGGAATGGAGCCACATGATTTTCCAATTTACTTAACTTACTTTAGCTATGAAATAAAGGAATGCTGCTGTTATTGTCAGCTGTGGCTCAGTGGGTAGCACACTTGCCTCGGAGTCAAGAAGGTTGTGGGTTCAAGTCCCACTCCAGGGACTTGAGCACAAAAATCTAGGCTGACACTCCAGTGCTGAGGGAGTGCTGCACTGTCGGAGGTGCCCCCTTTCAGAGGAGACGTTAAAACGAGGCCCCGTCTGCTCTCTCAGGTGAATGTAAAAGATCCCATGGCACTATTTCGAAGAAGAGCAGGGGAGTTCTCCCCAGTGTCCTGGCCAATATTTATCCCTCAATCAACATCACCAAAACAGGTTATCGGGTCATTATCACATTGCTGTGCGCAAATTGGCTGCTGCGTTTTCCCACATTACAACAGTGACTACACTCCAAAAGTACTTCATTGGCTGTAAAGCGCTTTGAGACGTCCGGTGGTCGTGAAAGGCGCTATATAAATGCAAGTCTTTCTTCATATAGCTTGGGAATAGACTTCACAAAGCTGGGCCACAAGATGCACCACAGAAGAGTCTACAACCTCCCCTCTCATTCCTCTTCAGTGCTGGCTTAACATAAATAGAGCACAACAAATATAAACTACAGTGCAGCAAGTAGGAAACAGGATGACTCCATTCATAAATGCAAGATAGATTATTCCTAAAGCCTTAGGATGCAATAGTTAACAATGCTGAACTGCAATTTATTTGGGTGGCAGTTGAGAACGTGCGCAACTGGCAGCACAGCCAAACTGTACACTGGAAAAAAAATTCTAATTGAGACATTCTCCCTCCACCCCAGTAATCCTGTGTTACATTAATATTAAGTTTCAAATCTTACCTGCATGAAAACTGTTGCATGAGGAACATGGACCTGTTGGGCCGAATGGCCCATTTCTGTGCTGTAAATACTATGGGGGAAAAATTCAGTTGGTTTGCGCCTCCCGTTAGCGCCTTAAGAGGGCGCTAATGTAGCGCAAAGCAACTAGCGCCCATGCACAGCGATGTTTGCGTCGCTCATGAAATTGACCAGGCATTTTGCGGCAGCACTAAACACTACCGCCACGATCTCCTGCGCCCGCAGATCATGACGTCAGTCGAGCGTGCAATGCCCCGGACCGGATATTGAGTGGCGCCCCCGTCTTACCGCCTGCCGCTAGCAACGACAGGTTGAGGGGAGCGTTTTGCAGTCGGGAAGGGACTGGGGGAGCACTATTTAAAGGCGACCGCTTCCTGCCTTTTTTTGTCGGCGAAATTTTTTCACCACGCATTGCGTGAGAGCGAGACTGCAGGAGATATTCAAAGCTGTGTTGAGGAGTTTTGGGTACTGAGCAGCACTTTGCAGGTTCTTTTTTATTTGATTTTCCTTGCATCGATTTAGAAGAGACTATGGGGACTGCACTCTGAGCTCTTTCCCTAGGCCTCTCCATTGTTCTTTCCAACAGATTTGATGTACAGGTCTCTCCAGGCCTAGATTCAAGGCTGCAATGAGCAGGATGTGGATGGAGAGCAAGATCGACCCTCCCCTTTAAGAACTGGCCGGCGACAGTGTGTCTGTGTCCCATTGCTGACTGCTATCACATGAGCTTCGCCCGCGCTCTGAGTTAGCACCACGCTCCTCGGCCTTTGCGCCTTAAGACAGGTGTGTAGCGCCTGATTTAGCGCTCCAATCACCTCCAGGGGTGGTAAAAGCCAAGTTTGCAGTCGCAGGCAATAATTAGCGCCAGGCGCTAAACTTTGCGCCCGGCCGATGATTGCGCCCCAAACGGGACGATACTGAATTTCTCCCCCTATGTACTTAGCCTAGTAAGTGGTAACACACACAATTCTAGGCACTTTCTTTTATGTCACTCCATAATTCCCCTGTAATACACAAGGTTCCAGTGGGCCGACTAGAAACACAGCCAGCTCTGCACAAGTTGCCAAAACACAAAATGCTAACAGCAATTGTCACCGGCAAACTTTTTTCTTGCAGATTCTGTGTCACTACACTTGACAATATATGAGTTTTTTTTAATGAAAACCGTTCAGTTTTAAAAGACTCCATCATGCCTGACAAAGGATGTTATATTGCTCACACCTTTTACAGTTTTGTAGAAAACAGTCCCTATTTATTCTATTTGTGGTCATTAAAGTGGGGGATGTTAGCACTGGGCATGTATTGCCAGCACCAAGTATCCCCAAGTTAGGTGTAGCATGGCCAGTTCCAGAGGAAAGCTCCAGCTAAGTTTGCTCCAACAATATGCCTGAATTTGAATCTCAGAAGAGTACTCCAATGCACCACTGACATTTCGATTTCAGACACAAGCTGTTTCTGGCACCTTCTTGACTGAGACTGCCAGTTAGTTTCAAAATAGCGGCAGTTCTTTAGAGGCCTTGTGCCCAGTTGGAATCAGGTTGGCCACAAGTATCTCATGCGAGGCCCTTGCAGCTGGCAAATGGGAGAAACTGTCACCTCCTCTGTCTAATGTGAAAGGAGAGTGTGCTAGCCACAGTCGTCAGTAACAGCTCTCTTTAGTCTACTGAAGTGAATTCCTGCAAAGGTTCGCACTATCCAATCCTTATTTTCTAATTTAATATGCTAATATTCCCTTTGAGAGAAATTGTAAAACTGGCCACCAGCTCAAACTTAATAAATAAAACACACGGGCATTAAAAAGTCACCTCACCATACCATAGTGGAATATCTCAGACTGCTACAAACCCAAAGAAAGCCACTTACACCCATCACAGAAAGCCAACAAGCAATCGAGAAAGCTGTTCCAGAATATCTCACTTCCCATTCCCTCTAATACAAATTTAGATTACTGTATACGGATCATTTTTAACCTGTCAACAATTGCAAAAGCTTTTGCAAATGTCCACGAACCCCTGAGCCAATTGTGAAATACAATACAAAGAGCCATTTTCTGTGATGTAGTCTATATTAAAGTTCAAAACACTTCAGTAAAATTGAAGTAAATAAAGCAATCTTTTTTTCCAGTTTCTCAACTAGGTAAACTACACGAGACTCTGAATGGGAACTTTTTTTTTGAAGATGTTCACATCTTTTGTGTGAATTCTGCAACAGCTACAAAACAACAAAGTCAAAATTCATATTCACAGACACGTCTACAGCATTTATAATACAGATCAACTACAACACCAGAGAACCTCATCACCACCCTTACAATGTATAAATCACACTCAGCCCGACAACATACCAAATGGGATTTCATCATTTAAAAATAAAATCAGAAATGGAGGCAGATACAAAACATACCAAACTGGACAACACACATTTTCAGACATGTTCCATTGATAAACCGAGGAAAATAACTATGAAATAGAAAACATAAGCTGCACACCATTCTTCAAAACTCACAGGCTCTTGCTACACCAGATTTTGTTTTAAAAAGCAAACAATTAGTGAGTCACTTTGACCCCAATTTTTTGACCCAAGATTTCTAATTGAAGGGTAATAAGAGAAAGTACTACTCTGTTCGACAATGGAAACATATTCAACATTTCCCTTAAATGTGACAGAAAAACATTCTTCCTGTGTGAAAAGGATTAGTTCTGTACTTTAGAAGAAATTGAGCTTTTTAAGTAGCAGTTGCTTATATAAAAGAAAATGTCCATATAATCTTAAAAAGATATCACTTGTATACTAAAGCATTTTATAATAAACACAGGCTGTCAAACCTTTCGAGTGATAAGTTATCAGCCATGTGTCAGAATGATCCTCAGAGGTTTGAAAAGCATGTGTTTACCATAACTGCTGTACATTAGTCTAACAGAAGTTATCAACCTCATACTTTCTCCAAAGTAAATTTGTGAGAACAGTCAAATATACATTCTCATTGCTATGCCACTATTCTGGGTGGATGTGCTGCATGAGCATTCACTGTGAATAAAGGCATTTTATGACCAACATTTTAACTTCTGCAAACCCATGAACAGCCTCTGTTTATGGAAGCTCATTGCTCCAATTCTCCGAGCTGCCGTGAAACACCACTCCTGTATCAAGGCAAGAGCGGGCTGGTGTCAACCAGTCTGCCACCTGTAGCTAAATAGCTTTGAGGATTTGTTCAGTACTGAAGTGCTGGGAGCACACTGGCAGCAATGTAGCACTTCAATTCTGTGGGTAGCCCTCTTTCCCCCTCCCCCCATAATACATTGTTACATCTAACATAAATTACTAAAATTTATGCACCCCCTCAATATTAGAACGAATTTCAATAATCGTTCATGGAAGGGGAGGGAAAGGAATCTGCAAAGAGCATTTATGACACATCGTTTTGGAGAGAAACTACATGAACCTGTTAGATTTCTCAATGTCCTGCTGGTTTATAAACACTGAATAGTCAGTCAGCCAGCAGTAAGTGAAAGTTATGTAAATGTTGCAGTAAATGGGGTGTTAATGAAAATGGGTTAAAGCCATCAAATGTGACAAAAAAATGCCCAATGAACCACCCAATACTAGGTGAACTCAGTAAAGTTAAAAATCAGTCCTGTAAAATTTGTGATCTTGGAGACAACTCTGGACCATGGAAACAGGAACAGTAGTGATTGAGATTTTCCTTATGGTAGTAATGGGGAACACCAATTTTGCATCTGGCAGCAGTAATAAAAAAAACTACTGCAAAGTTTAACCATTAGGAGAGGAAGGTGGAGAGGTAGAGGGGTTTGGTGAGGGGGGGAATTTCAAAGCAAGAGATATAGGCAGCAGCAGGCATGGCTGTCAACTGTGGGATAAGAAGGGGGAGGGGGAGAAGGGGATGCACAAGAGGCCAGAGTCAGATAATTTAAGGGAGATCGGGAAGGGTGGCATTTATAGTACTGAGGGAGGCTAGAGGAGGACAGGGGCGAGGGCACGGAGCAATTTAAATACAGGGGCAAGAACTTCAAAGTTGATGCGCTGGTAGATTGGTCACCAAGGTCAGGGGTGAAGGGTGAGTGGGACCTGGTGCGAGGTAGGATACATGCAGCAGAATTTTGGATGAGCTGATGCCTGTGGAGGATGGGAGACTGGCCAGAAAAACATTAGAATAATTGAGCCTGGAGGTGAATAAAGCATAGATAAGGGTTTCCACAGCAGATGGGCTGCGTTAGAGGTGGAGGCAGGTGATATTATGGAGGTATAAAGTCGACAGTCTTTGTGATGGAGAGGGATTGGGGTTGAACAGGATTCTGTTTCAGCCTCAGATGGTGGCAGAAAGGGGATGGAGTCACTGCCGAGGTTATGATGTTTGTTGTCATGGCCAAAAACAATGGTTTTGGGCTTTCCAATGCTTAGCTGCAGAAAATTAGGTCTTGCCCAAGACTGCATGTTGGACAAGCAGTCTGACAACACAGAGGCAGTGGAGGGATCACGAGAAGTGGTGGAGAGGTAGAGTTGGGTGTCACATCAGGGTACATGTGGGGGCTGTCCCCAGGTCTACAGATGCCATCACCAAGAAACAGCATGTAGATGAAGAGGAGGAGAAACCCAAGGATAGATCCTTGGGGGACACTCCTGGTGACAGCATGGGGCTGGGAAGAGAAGCTATTGCTACAGATGCTCTGGCTACCATTGGATAGGTAAGAGTGGGACCAAGCGAGAGCAGTCCCACGAAGCTGAACAACAGAGGAGAGATGTTGGAGGGAGATGGCGTGATCGATCGCGTCGAAGGCTGCAGCTGGAGTTAAGGAAAACAAAGTTATTGTCTGCTGCTCTCTCCTATTGTCAGTAAACATGAATGTAAAAATATTTAAATTCTGCTGCAGAAAAGGAAAGACACACTTCTCCAGCAATTTTCTACAGCCTTCCTGAGGCAAACAGTGCTTAATGTCACACACAGTACAACAAATACACCTAAAGGCACATATCAGAAATATTAATTCTTGTAACATTCAAAACTCTGTGAAGCAGAGGGAACTTGATCCTAAAGCCAAGCATTTTCATTGTCACTCAAAAGTAGGTGAAGCTACGTGTCCATTTAGATAAGAGACACAGATTATTCAGTGCATCATTTGCAGCATGGCCAGTTCCACCATATTACTGCAGCATTAAATAGTTACATCGCCAATCAATAACCCAGAATGTAGAAAAAAATTCCAGATCGTCCTTGTTAAATGAGTTACTACTACTGAAATACATGATCCATTTCGATTACATAAGCACCATCATGCTCATCTTTCATCCCAATTACAATCTCTATCATTTCCTCAATCTAGAAGCTGTTTTCAATCAACATATTCACTTATTACAGTGGGTTATATGCTAGCTACCATCTCCTCTTGTATTGAATTCTTGATTGGACAAGCCCTCTGAATTTAACATGCACCATGATTGCATGTATCAAAAACAGGGTGCCAATCACAATCTTTTAAAAGGCTATTCGCGTTATACTCCATCACGGAAATGAGTACCAAAGTGCATTCAAAACACAGGGCTGGCATGTAAAACCAGGGTACCTCAGGCCAGAGAAAGAATCTCATTATAGCAACCTTGTCATGAGTTTCTGCAGAAGATGCCAGATCAACTGATTTTATTTGTTTCTCCACACTTTGTGTCCCATTCTTTCATAATTACATGCTTTAATCGTTCCTTTTGCCAATTACAGGCTCAGTTTTTATACATTTCTCCTATTGCTCACTAGCTGTTTTCTTCTTTCTGCTTCTTTCTCTATTGAAGCTGTGCACTGAAGGACAATACTATACTCTGAAGAAGCAAATGAAAGAATATGTATAATAGGATTCAATTCTTGGACAATTACTTAAATTCATCGGCTCAATTGCCTGCAATAATGCTTGTAAAAGATTTTCAAAATCATTCAGTATAGCAAGTATATAGATATGCAAATGCTATTATTTTAAACAGAAAGGTTTTAATTTTCATCAAATAAGTACATTTGTCTTGGTTCAGTTTCTTTAATTCATAAATTAGCATTTTATTCAAGCTCTGAGCATTTAGTGACAGCAGAAATCCAGATCCTTCATCAGGGAATGTGGTTCATAATATGGAAAGTACTTTTTAAATTTTGGATGCCATGAATGATTATTCTGCTGGGCTGTAAGTGAAAGCTCATCAAGGGTGAGGGATATCAGTACTGAACAACAGTCTTGGTCTTGGGGAGTAAAGGCCCAAAGGCATAACTTTATCCCGACTTCCCACCCTGGCCAAGAGGCAAGTGAGCATGTCACATAGAATGCAGACTAACCCAGGGCGCTTTTGTTACATCTGGAGCTAGAGTTCGATGGGGTAGGTTGTTATTCTGAGCAGTTTATAGTGCAGACTTTTAGCTATTTGGAACTGGATTTAAATCATTTAGTACCATTGCAGCAGAGAAGAGAAACCCCAATCCCATAATTTGGGCTGGATTCAAACCCAGGTCCCAAAGATGAAAGGTCAGTGGTCTAAGGCACACAAATATTTTAAACTGACAGTGTTGAAGAGGAGATCATTCATAAGTTTGGATAAAACTCAATGTAGTCTTGTAACTGGGATCACAAATCAGCATTTATAGGTGTACATTGCAACAGAGTGCAGATCCCCAATACAAAAATACATCAAGATTTCAATGGAAAGTTAAGTTTCTGATGTTACTTCTTGCGTATATGCACACACACAGGACAATTCAACGCATGCACATTTTCAAATGGAAGGTCATGTAGAGAGAAAGAATCTTAGCTCTGAAAATAAAGTAGAATCAGTTTGGGTGGAGCTAAGAAACAGCAAGTGGCAGAAAACATTGGTGGGAGTTGTTTACAGGCCCCCAAACAGTAGTTGTAATGTAGGGCAGAGTATAAATCAGGAAATTAGAGGTGCATGTAACAAGGGTAATACAGTAATCATAGGGGACTTTAATTTACATATAGACTGGGCAAACCAAATTTGCAGTAATAGTGTGGAGGACAAATTCATGAAATGTATGCAAGATAGTTTTGTAGATTAGTATGTTGAGGAACCAACTAGGGAACAGGTTATTTTAGATCTAGTATTACGCAATGAGAAAGGGTTAATTAATAACCTTGTAGTAAAGGGGCCTTTAGGGAAGAATGACCATAATATGACACAATTTTATATTGAGTTTGAACGTGATTTTGTTAAATCCGAAACTAGGGTCTTAAATCTAAACAAAGCAAACTACGTAGGTATGAGGGGAGAGTTGGCTACGGTAGATTGGGAAGCTACATTAAAAGGTATGATGGTAGACAAGCAATGGCTAGCATTTAAAGAATTAATACATAATTTACAACAAATATATATTCATTTAAGGCATAAAATCCCACAATAAAGTGGTCCAACTGTGGCTAACAAGAGAAGTTAAAGATCAAAAGAAGAGGCTTATAATGTTGCCAAAAGGAGTAGTAAGCCTGAGGATTGGGAGGATATTAGAATTCAGCAAAGGAGGACCAAGAAATTGAAAGAAATGGAAAATAGAATAAGAGTAAACAAGCGAAAGACATAAAAACAGACTGTAAAAGCTTCTATAGGTATGTAAAAAAGAAAAGATTAGCGAAAGTAAATGTGGGTCCCTTACAGGCTGAGACAGAAGTAATTATAATGGGGAATAAGGAAATGGCAGAGAAATTAAACAAATACTTTGTGTCCGTCTTCACGGAAGACGCAAAAAACTTCCCGGAAATAATGGAGAACCAAAGCTCTAGCGAGAATGAAGAACTGAAAGAAATTAGTATTAGTAAAAAAAATAGTACTGGAGAAATTAATGGGACTGAAAGCCAATAAATCCCCAGGACCTGATGGCCTACATCCTAGGGGTTTGAAAGAGGTGGCTATAGAGATAGTGGATGCATTGGTTGCCATCCAAAATTCCATAGATTCTGGAACGGTTCCCATGGATTGGAAGGTAGCAAATTTAACCCCACTATTTAAGAAAGGAGGGAGAGAGAAAACAGAGAATTACAGACCAGTTAGCCTGGCATCAGTAGTAGGAAAAATGCTAGAATCTATTATTAAGGACGTGGTAACAGGGCACTTAGAAAATAGTACTAGGATTTGGCAGAGTCAACACGAATTTATGAAAGGAAAATCGTGTTTGACAAATCTGTTGGAGTTTTTTGAGGTTGTAACTAGCAGAATAGATAAGGGGGAACCAGTGGATGTGGTATATTTGGATTTTCAGAAGGCATTCGATAATGTGCCACACAAGAGGTTATTAAACAAAATTAGGGCTCATGGGATTGGGGGTAATATACTAGCATGGATTGAGGATTGGTTAACAGACAGAAAACAGAGAGTAGGAATAAACGGGTCATTTTCGGGTTGGCAGGCTGTAACTAGTAGGGTACCGCAAAAATCAGTGCTTGGGCCTCAACTATTCACAATCTACATCAATGATTTTGATGAGGGGACCAAATGTAATATATCCAAGTTTACTGATGATACAAAGCTGGCTGGGAATGTAAGTTGTGAGGAGGATGCGAGGAGACTTCAAGGGGATATAGACAGGCGAAGTGAGTGGGCAAGAACATGGCAAATGGAATATAATGTGGAGAAATGTAAAGTTATCCACTTTTGGTAGGAAATATAGAAATGCAGAGTATTTTTTTTTTAAATGGTGAGAGATTAGGAAATGTTGGTGTTCAGAGGAACCTGGGTGTCCTTGTACACGAATCACTGAAAGTTAACATGCAAGTACAGTAAGCAATTAGGAAAGCAAATGGTATGTTGGCCTTTATTACAAGAGGATTTGAGTATAAGAGTAAAGACGTCTTGCTGCAATTATATAAGGCCCTGGTGAGACCACACCTGGAGTATGGTGTACAGTTTTGGTCTCCTTACCCAAGGAAGGATATACTTGCTATAGAGGGACTTTAGAAGAATGAGAGGTGATCTCATTGAAATATACAAAATTCTTACAGGGCTTGACAGGGTAGGCGCAGGGAGAACATTTTCCCCTGGCTGGGGAGTCTAGAACCAGGGGTTACAGTTTCAGAATAAGGGGTCGACCATTTAGGACTGAGATGAGGAGAAATTTCTTCACTCAGAGGGTGGTGAATCTTTGGTATTCTCTACCCCAGAGGGCTGTGGAGGCTCAGTCGTTGAGGATATTCAAGACAGGTATCAATAGATTTTTGAATATTAATGGAATCAAGGGATATGGGGATAGTGCAGGAAAGTGGAGATGAGGTAGAAGATCAGCCATAATCTTATTGAATGGCAGAGCAGGCTCGAAAAGCCAAATGGCCTACTCCTGCTCCTATTTCTTGTGTTCTTATGTCTAACAAGGGATGGACACGCATTAGAAAGACTTTTTTTCTCATTACCGGTGACAATTTAGTGGTCGTAGTCAGAAGACACTAAACTAATTCCCCACCACAAGACATGCACCTACCTAGCTTATATGGCAGGTTAGAATCTGGAACATTGTAATAAACAAATAAGCACAAAATCCAGAAGACTGGCAAAACGTTATTTATGCCAGTTGTACTATGTGGATACCTAATAAACATTTGAAGGTTCAGTGGAACTGCCTAAGGTATGCCTTGTTGGCTCTGGCACCAGAAAAAAGTTTTGAAACTGGGGCCTGCAAACCATAGGTGGTCCATAGTTACCAGTTTTCTGTCTATTTGGGCAATGTGTATTGCATGTCTCAAGTCTTGAGAATTCTGTATTCAAATTGCTATTTTTAAAAAATTTCTGTTGTTGCATATACTAATAAGAGTGTTTCCTGCAATGATCAGCACGGTTGACATTGCCTTTCATAAGTTAGGAAATGACCCTCAAGAAAATGTCAATCTTTGTTGTAATGTTATTCAATCCATTCAATGGAACCCAATCTCCAATATAAATGTATGAGTGTCACCCAAAAGGGGAGGAAACACACACAAGAGGACTAATATTTTTAAATGATGTATCATATGGAAGACCTCACTGGCATTAGATTTTGATCTGTTCGAATGAAAGGCCAACAGTGACCTAGTTGATGCCATAAGACAAGAAACTTAGACAAAAATTAGACATTTGTGTGCACAATGTAAAATCACCAACAGCTAGTCAGTATTCCAATCCAAAAATTAAGTTTGCTTTAAGTCAGTATGCCATCACCAATATTGCTGATGTCTTCTCTCATTGGGTCTTGGCTAGGAGCTGAATTGCTGGGAAAGCATACAGAAACCTCCCTCACCAAGGCAGTTTAAATCTTAGAATCATGCAGCACAGGAGGCGGCCATTCAGCCCATCATGCCTGAGCCAAAAAGCTATCCAATTTCCCCACTCCTTCACCATAACTGTGCAAATTTATCCCTTTCAAGTATATATCCAGTTTCCCTTTGAATTCCCTTAAATAGCTGCTCAACTAACTTGACAATAACAAAAACTCAAATCTCTTATTCTGTTATAAATTCTATTGTTTGGTAATGCCATTTAAAAAAATTCGTTCATGGGATGTGGGCGTCGCTGGCAAGGCCAGCATTTAATACCCATCCCTAGTTGCCCTCTAGAAGGTGGTGGTGAGCCACCTTCTTGAACCGCTGCAGTCCGTGTGGTGAAGGTACACCCACAGTGCTGTTAGGGTGGGAGTTCCAGAATTTTGACCCAGCAACAATGAAGGAACGGCGATATACTTCCCAGTCAGGATAGCGTGTGACTTGGAGGGGAACCTGGAGGTGGTGGTGTTCCCATGCGCCTGCTGCCCTTGTCCTTCTAGGTGGTAGAGGTCGCAGGTTTGGGAGATGCTGCTGAAGAAGCTTTGGCGAGTTGCATCTTGTAGATGGTACACACTGCAGCTGTGGCACGCCGGTGGAGGGACTGAACGTTTAAGGTGGTCGATGGGGTGCCAATCAAGCAGGCTGCTTTGTCTTGGACAGTGTCGAGCTTCTTGAGTGTTATTGGAGCCGCACTCATCCAGGCAAGTGGAGAGTATTCCAGCACACTCCTGACTTGTGCCTTGTAGATGGTGGAAAGGTTTTGTGGAGTCAGGCGGTGAGACACTTGCTGCAGAATACCCAGCCTCTGACCTGCTCTTGTTGCCACAGTATTTATGTGGCTGGTCCAGTTAAGTTTCTGGTCAATGGTTACCCCCAGGATATTGATGGTGGGAGATTCAGCGATGGCAATGCTGTTGAATGTCAAGGGGCGGTAGTTAGACGTCGCTTGTTGGAGATAGTGATTGCCTCGCACTTGCGTGGCATGAATGTTACCTCCCACTTACCAGCCCAAGCCTGAATGTTGTCCAGGTCTTTCTGCATGCGGGCATGGACTGCTTCATTATCTGAAGAGTTGCGAATGGTACTGAACACTGTGCAGTCATCAGCGAACATCCCCACTTCTGAACTTATATGTTAGAGGGAAGGTCATTGAGGAAGCAGCTGAATATGGTTGGGCCTAGGACGCTGCCCTGAGGAACTCCTGCAGCGATGTCCTGGGGCTGTGATGATTGACCTTCAACCACCACAAACATCTTCCATTGTGCTAGGTATGACTCCAGCCAGTGGAGAGTTTCCCCCCCTATTACCATTTAAATCAGTTTTACTAAGGCTACATTGTTTGAAATTGGTTCCTTCTTGGGTATTAAAGAAACAAATATATCCTTGATCCACTTGTATTTATCTCTTGTTGGCCTGTTAAGGTGCAAAATTGACTACGATTATAGAATAAATAGCAGGCCCACGCTATTTGTCTCCTCCTAGCTGAAGGTAGCTCCTTTATAGCAAGAGGCTGCTATAGAGGTACAAAGAGAAGCAAGGAGCCATTCAAATATATATTTTTTTCTGTAAGTACAGCAACAGAGCAGCATTCCCACAGATGGGGAAATTACAACTGATGCAATAAAAAGTCAGGGCTTATATGCACCGAGGACTGGGAGAGAAAACCATGTGCTTGCACAGTTGCTGTAACATGCCAAACTCAGACAGCCTTCGCCTAGTAGTTTCTTATTGTTTGGATAATGTTTTAAATTATTCATTCATGGAATGTGGACGTCACCGTCAAGGTCAGCATTTATTGCTCACCCCAACTGCCCTTGAGAAAGTGGTGGTGAGCTGCCTTCTTGAACTGCTGCAGTCCATGTGGTGAAGGTACTCCTACAGTGCTGTTTGGTAGGGAGTTCCAGGATTTTGACCCAGCGACGATAAAGGAATGGCAATATATTTCCAAGTCAGGATGGTGTGTGACTTGGAGGGGAACTTGGAGGTGGTGGTGTTCCCATGCGCCTGCTGCCCTTGTCCTTCTAGGTGGTAGAGGTCGCAGGTTTGGGAGGTGCTGTCGAAGAAGCCTTGGCAAGTTGCTGCAGTGCATCTTGTAGATGGTACACACTGCAGCCACGGTACGCTGGTGGTGGAGGGAGTGCCAATCAGCGGGCTGCTTTATCCTGGATGGTGTCGAGCTTCTTTAGTGTTGTTGGAGCTGCACTCATCCAGGCAAGTGGAGAGTATTCTGTCACACTCCTGACTTGTGCCTTGTAGATGGTGGAAAGGCTCTGGGGAGTCAGGTGAGATACTCACTGCAGAATACCCAGCCTCTGACCTGCTCTTGTAGGCACAGTATTTATGTGGCTGGTCCATTAAGTTTCTGGTCAATGATGTTGATGGTGGAGGATTGCCTATTGGTTTGTACATGAACAATGAACAGAGCTTCTGAAAAAAACATTTTAACATCTAGCAACCCAAATGTTAATTTGTTGAAAGCAGATTGTAATAAGTTTCATTAATCTTGAAAAAATTGACTGCTCTGACTATACATAAAAGTAGATAAAAGCAAGTCTTTGCTAAAGCAACAATTTAAGTATAGATGTTTTCCAGGTTTGTTGAGGAAGACCAAGATTAAGGGAATCAAGGGGTATGGTGATAGGGCGAGAAAGTGGAGCTGGGTTAGATGATCAGCTATGATCTTACTGAATGGCGGAACAGGCTCCAGGGACTGTATGGCCTACTCCTATACCTATTTCTTATGTACTTAATTTCAGCCCATGCTAAATAGTACTAAGAATTGTGCAGGAGACTGTTGGCCAGTCACACATTGCTGAAAAGCTACCACAAACTGATCGTTGGAATTGAACAAGGTACTGTCACTATCAAGCATTCAAAACCTGTTTTCTTTACTCGGCAACTGGTATTAAATGAGGCTTGCAATGCAATCAGTGTGGTTGGCTGGTTAAACATACTTCAATTCCCAGTAAATCAAAAGTTGTGAATTTAATTCAACCAATCAAAAAGTACACTTGTCTATCCTGTCACAACCGCTTTCCTGCCTAGTGCTATAAAAGTTAACTTTTGCACTATTATTGGTCTTTTGGAGGGGGAGTGTGAACAGCTAGTTGTCGTGGTGCATATAGGTACTAACGATATAGGCAAAAACCAGGATGAGGTCCTAAAAGCTGAATATAGGGAGTTAGGAGGTAAATTAAAAAACAGGACCAAAAAGGTAATAATCTCAGGATTGCTACAAGTGCCACGTGCTAGTCAGAGTAGAAATATAAGGATATTTCAGACGAATATGTGGCTAGAGGAATGGTGCAAGGAGGAGGGATTCAAATTCCTGGGACATTGGAACCGGTTCTGGGGGAGGTGGGACCAGTACAAACTGGACGGTTTGCACCTGGGCAGGACCGGGACTGATATCCTAGGGGGAGTGTTTGCTAGTGCTGTTGGGGAGGGTTTAAACTAAAATGGCAGGGGGTTGGGAACCTGTGCAGGGAGACAGAGGAAAGGGAAGCAAGGATAGAAGCAAAAGACACGAAGGAGAAAAGCAAAAGTGGCAGTCAGAGAAATCAAGGGTTTAAATCAAACATGGCCACAGTAAATAATAATTCTAAAAGGTCTAAGAGTGTTAAAAAAACAAGCCTGAAGGCTTTGTGTCTTAATGCGAGGAGCATTCGTAATGAGGTGGATGAATTAGCTGCGCAAATAGATGTAAACGGATATGATATTGGGATTACGGAGACATGGCTCCAGGGTGACCAAGGCTGGGAATTCAATATTCAGGAAAGACAGGCAAAAAGGAAAAGGAGGTGGGGTAGCATTGCTGGTTAAAGAGCAGATTAACACAATAGTAAGGAAGGATATTAGCTCTGATGATGTGGAATCTGTATGGGTAGAGCTGAGAAATACCAAGGGGCAGAAAACGTTAGGGGGAGTTGTATACAGACCCCCAAACAGTAATGCGGAGGTTGGCGATGGCATTAAACGGGAAATTAGAGATGCGTGCAATAAGGGCACTGCAATTATCATGGGTGACTTTAACCTACATATAGATTGGGCTAACCAAATTAGGAACAATACTGTGCAGGAGGAATTCCTGGAGTGTATACGGGATGGTTTCCTGGACCAATATGTCGAGGAACCAACTAGAGATCAGGCCATCTCAGACTGGGTATTATGTAATGAGAAAGGATTAATTAGCAATCTTGTTGTGCGAGGCCCCTTGGGGCGGAGCAATCATAATATGATAGAATTCTTCATTAAGATGGAGAGTGAAGTAGTTGACTCAGACTAGGGTCCCGAATTTAAATAAAGGAAACTACGATGGTATGAGGCGCGAGTTGGCTAGGATGGATTGGGGAACGTTACCCAAAGGGTTGATGGTTGATAGGCAATGGCAAACATTTAAAGATCGCATGGATGAACTACAGAATTTGTTCATCCCTCTTTGGCATAAAAATAAAACAAAGAAGGTGACTCAACCGTGGCTAACAAGGGAAATTAGGGATAGCATAAGATCCAAGGAGGGGACATATAAATTGGCCAGAAAAAGCAGCAAACCTGAGGATTGGGAGCAGTTTAGGATTCAGCAAAAGAGGACAAAGAGATTAATTAAGAGGGGGGAAATAGAGTATGAGAGTAAGCTTGCAAGGAACATAAAAACTGACTGTAAAAGCTTCTATAGATATGTGAAGAGAAAAAGATTGGTGAAGTCAAGCGTAGGTCCCTTACAGTCACAATCAGGGGAATTTATAATGGGGAACAAAGAAATGGCAGACCAATTAAATACATACTTTGGTTCTGTCTTCACAAAGGAGGACACAAATAACCTCCCAGAGATGTCAGGGAACATAGGGTCCAATAAGGGGGAGGAACTGAATGAAATCAGTATTTGTAGGGAAATGGCGTTAGGGAAACTGATGGGATTGAAGGTCGATAAATCCCCAGGGCCTTATCATCTACATCCTAGGGTACTTAAGGAAGTGGCCCTAGAAATAGTAGATGCATTGCTGGTCATCTCCCAAAATTCTAGAGACTCTGGAACAGTTCCCATGGGTTGGAGGGTAGCTAATGTAACCCCACTATTCAAAAAAGGTGGTAGAGGAAATGGGGAATTATAGACCGGTAAGCCTGACATCGGTAGTGGGAAAAATACTAGAGTCCATTATAAAAGATGTAATAGCAGAGCACTTGGAAAACAGTGACAGGATCGGACAAAGTCAACATGGATTTACAAAAGGTAAATCGTGCTTGACTAATCTACTGGAATTTTTTTGAGGATGTAACTGGTAGAATAGATAAGGGAGAACCAGTGGATGTGGTGTATCTGGACTTTCAGAAGTCTTTCGATAAGGTCCTGCATAAGAGATTAGCGTGTAAAGTTAAAGCACATGGGATTGGGGGTAAGGTACTGACTTGGATAGAGAACTGGTTGGCAGACAGGAAGCAAAGAGTTGGAATAAACGGGTCTTTTTCTGAGTGACAGACAGTGACTAGTGCGGTACCGCAGGGATCGGTGCTAGGACCCCAGCTATTCACAATATATATTAATGATCTAGACGAGGGAACTAGATGTAATATCTCCAAGTTTGCAGACGACACAAAGCTGAGTGGGCGTGTGTGCTGTGAGGAGGATGCCGAGAAACTCCAGTATGATTTGGACAGATTGGGTAGATGCATTATAATGTGGATAAATGCAAGGTTATCCACTTTGGTGGCAAAAACAGGAAGGCAGATTATCTGAACGGCAATAGATTGGGAGAAGGGGAAGTGCAACGAGACCTGGGTGTCCTTGTGTACCAGTCGCTGAAGGTAAGCATGCAGGTGCAGCAGACGGTTAAGGCGGCAAATGTTGGCCTTCATAGCGAGAGGATTCGAGTATAGGAGCAAGGATGTCTTGCTGCAGTTGTACAGGGCCTTGGTGAGACCACACCTCGAGTATTGTGTGCAGTTTTGGTCGCCTTATCTGAGGAAGAATGTTCTTGCCATGGAGCGAGTGCAGCGAAGATTCACCAGACTGATACATGGGATGGCAGGAATTACGTATGAGGAAAGATTGGGTCAATTGGGCTTATATTCGCTGGAGTTTAGAAGAATGAGAGGGTATCTCATTGAAACTTATAAAATTCTAACAGGACTAGACAGACTAGATGCAGGAAGGATGTTCCCGATGGCGGGGGAGTCCAGAACCAGGGGTCACAGTCTAAGGATAAGGGGTAAGCTATTTAGAACAGAGATGAGGAGGAATTTCTTCACCCAGAGAGTGGTGAACCTGTGGAATTCTCCACCACAAAAGGCAGTTGAGGCCAATTCATTAAATATATTCAAGAAGGAGTTAGATATATTTCTTAAGGCTAAAGTGATCAAGGGATATGGGGAGAAAGCAGGGACAGGGTACTGAGTTTGGATGATCAGCCATGATCGCATTAAATGGCGGAGCAGGCTTGAGGGACCGAATGGCCTACTCCTGCTCCTATCTTCTATGTTTCTATGTTTCCTTTGTCTGGAGCCGTCTCTTGTCATTAAGAAGCTTCCTCAGGAGAGAGATGGGATAAGAAGCTACTACTATCCGGTTTATAAATACAAGTATCATTAGCGAAATGATTCTGTATGGCCAGATGGGTAGCATGAATTGGGTCTTGCACTTTTGAGAATCCTGCCACTCTGAAACAGGGAAGAACCTTCTCCTGCTGATGCTCTTCAATCATTAGGGAAAGTTATGAACTGGTCAGCCTAGCAAACAATGCCTCATTCACCTGCTCTATGCAGTGGTTCACTGCACGTTAGCTGACCTGGCAATATGCCAACCATGACACAGTTAAAGTTTTACTTTCACCTCTACGGGCAGAGCACTGCCTGTCTGACCAGAGAGATCCAGCTGCAGAAGGTGGCAACATTTCACGAGTACCAACCCTGTTAAAACATAAGTAGTGAAAACACAGCTCCCCTGACACACTGAGGAAACTACAGTACGGTTTATACATATGGCACTCGAGACAGATACACATCTGCTGATCCCTCCTCTGATGCAGAGGCATCCCTACACCCTACCCCTTACCGAAGCAAGAGGCAATCCCAGTGGAATTCCCATGCTATATGCAGGGCATTGTTGCCTATTTCTGGAAAACTAGCTTTAATTATAGGCACTGTTCCATTGTAAGCTGTACCCGTGCAGCAATCAGGAAGGTACCGCGTAGGCCGCTCACAAGTTGTTCGCATTTAAGATACCGTGCAGCAAATTTAAAGGTACCGCGCACAACAAATTTTTTTGAGGAAATCAAATTGAAACTGTAAGGAGGCAACAAATTAAAGATTCACTCAATCGAAACAAAGTGCAATGCAAAAGAAACAGACCAAAAACCAAGTTCTCCTAAATCACTTCAAAGGCTCATACGGGACAGCTTTAAGAGTACTTCCAGTGGCTCTGTGGCCGCAGGTGTGATTTCATTCCTTGACTTTCAAGGGCATAACCATCGCCGAATCCCCCACCATCAACATCCTAGGGGTCACCATTCACCATGGACCAGCCACATAAATACTGTGACAACAAAAGCAGGTCAGAGGCTAGGTATTCTGTGGCAAGTGTCTCCTGACTCCCCAAAGCCTTTCCACCATCTACAAGGCGTAAGTCAGGAGTGTGATGGAATACTCTCCACTTGCCTGGATGAGTGCAGCTCCAACAACACTCAAGAAGCTCAACAGCGTCCAGGACAAAGCAGCCCATCCACCACCTTAAACATTCACTCCCTCCACCACCAGCGCTCCGTGGCTGCAGTGTGTACCATCTACAAGATGCACTGCAGCAACTCGCCAAGGCTTCTTCAGTAACACCTCCCAAATCCGCGACCTCTTCCACCTAGAAGGACAAGGGCAGCAGGCACATGGGAACACCATCATCTCGAAGTTCCCCTCCAAGTCATACATCATCCTGACTTGGAAATATATCGCCGTTCCTTCATCGTTGCTGGGTCAAAATCCTGGAACTCCCTACTAACAGCACTATGGGAGTACCTTCACCACAGGTCTGCAGCGGTTCAAGGCAGCAGCTCACCACCACCTTCTCAAGGGTAATTAGGGATGGGCAATAAATGCTGGCCTTGCCAGCGACGTCCACATCCCTGGAACGAAAAAAAAAAATTCTGCTATACTTGTGTTTCTTGGTTATTTTACAAGATGCTCATAAATTCTGAATAATTAGAAGTAAAAGAAAACACAAATTATTTAACTAAATCAATTCAAGACTTGGCTCACCCAATTATCTGCCCTGTTTGGTAAAGCGCCCCCTTGTGTATGTGCATGTGAAAGTGATCACATTTGCAAAGGAGATTTATCAAGCATGAATAGTGCAGGAAATTGAGCTGAAAATTGAGATGAACAAAGCAAGGTTAAAAGGTTTTCGGGGCAGGATGTTCTGCAAACTTAGTCAAGATAGATAGATATAAAAATAACCCAAAATGCTAGCTTTTTGAAATTAAAAGCTGGGAATGAACAGGTTGGTCAGCATCTGAGGCTGAACATTTCAGGTGGGATGTATTTTATGTTCTTTTTTCAGAAGGTAAAGCTGGTTCTTCAAAATTGTCATGTAGATAGCCGACTGATTGTTCTTGACCTCTACTAATCACACTTGGATATAGCAGTGTCAACTTTGGAAGATACTAGAGGCTGGTCCAACAGGATTTGCATTTTCTAGTTATTCCAGTGATCCAATGGCCATTTGTGGCCTTTTAAAATTTAATGCAATATTTTCTTAACTGTTTTAATCCCTGAACTTCTAGTTACAGCATTTATTGCGTCAATTGTACAAGTTCCTGTTTATTCAGTAAGGCAAGGGTTAAAATTGTACATCTTCCCGTTAAATATTCACCTGCTACATTACCTTAATTTGTCCACTGTGGTCTGTTGGACTGTTCCTCAATTAAGCTCAAGTAACCTTTTGTATAATTGATAATGAGTATAACTGAAAAATAGCCACTACATCATTATGAATGTAAGAGTATCTTTCCTCTTGACTTGCAATTACCACAGTCATTGTAATAATGGAGTTACATCATGAGTTTTTGGTTTTAAGTTGCAGTTACTGTGGTTTTGTGATACCCCAAAAGAAACCAGAATAACCCGGGTTTATCAAATTTGGTATCCTTGGTCTACAATTAATTTTAAGATTACTACTTTTTGCTACTTGTCAAACTACATCAAATGTACAATTAAGATATAAGAGAGTCAGAGAGGAAAACTAGTACACAAGAAATGCACAGCCTCAATAAACCCATAAACAGAAATCCTAAAAGGCGGCCAAATCTCAACACTGAATGCTCAATTTCAAGCTTTCTGCGTGCTTTTAAGTTATGATCATGATGAGCAGTTTGCTTTAATAAAAACTTTATTTTAAATCCAACACTTTGACTTTTTATTTGGCTCGAGTCTGTATAGGTGATTAAACGGAAGTGAAAGTGCTCAACTGATATAGAAAGAATAATCTAAAAAGACACAGTGGAGTGGGAATATTGATGAATGTTGTTTTACCAAAGTGGATCCATTCAGAGGGGTTTTCAGGGCACGGGAACAAGCAATATATTCAACAAATACTAAACTTACTTTTTGCATTCTAAATACATTATGCATCGATCAATCATTAAACACTTTGCACAGAAATTAAATTTAAAAATGTGTAGGACTTAAGGGTTAAATTATGATGACAAGTTGCATAAACTTGGCTTGTATTCCCTTG
>NC_141000.1:54708516-54736016 GCF_052327205.1 Somniosus microcephalus
AGATAACAAAATGGAGCGCAAATTAAAAAAAAATTAAACCACAAGAGGTTGAAAGCTGTATGGGCTTCCTGTTTAATGCCCCTGCGATGCAGCAAACTGTGATGGGTGCCATTAGGAGAGATTTTTTATTTCCTCAATCTAATTTTCAATCAGAAGACTACATCTGGTATAACTTTTTTTTGTTTGTCCAATCAAACATTAGACATGGTTTTGAAGCACCCAAATTAAAAAAAAACTAACTGCAAGATTGGTCATCTACAAAGCATGGCACGACTTTCTGTTCGACAGCCTTGCTCGACATGCTTAGCTTTGTATTTGACAGAGGAGAAAGAGGCAGCCGCAAGCTGCATTTTGGTAGTTGCAATGCATCAGAGTGACCCTGGTGTATTCTTAGATCAGCCTCTTTCCACAGGGCCTGAGAAATGCAGCAGAATGCAAGGCCCAAGTTGCAGAGACAGAGACAGGCCTGTGCAGTGGAAACACGCGAGGCATTTTTAACATACAAAAATAACTGCTATCACAAAATCAATAGATAGGAAGGCCATTCTATTCATCTTGGCTTATCCATTCAGAAATACCCTAAAGTCCCCTGCCACAATATCCAACTTTTTCTTAAATGATTCCAGAATCTTCAGCTTTACTAGACTACCTGGAAATCAATTTCATGTGTTGATAATGCTTGAATGAAGAACTTTGCAACATCAGCCCTAGATTTAGCTTTCACTAGTCCCCTTTGCTTGCTGTCATTTTTTCCTAGATATACAGTATAACATTTTTTATTGGTTTATCTTATTTCAACTGGGTCAAAAATTAAAAATGCTAGCTCGAAACACTGACAAAATAAATGTAGTGCCAGGGTTGTTTGAAATTGCAGAATTCAAGTAGGTGCTTTACTGTCAGATCTTTGCTGATCTATATTTCAACCAATGGATTTGCTTACATTGCTTCAGTGAACAAAAAAAGCACAATAATTTTTTTTTAAACTACAGATATATTTAATATATTAAAGGCACACTTTTATACAGAGGTTTGAAACTGCTAGATGCCAACTGGCGGCAGTGCAGAAGTAACATTACCTATATTCAGTGTGGTCTTGACCAATCTTTGAATGTAATTTATCCTTCACACATCTTAGGTTAGGCCCATTGCCCCCTCTCCCTCACCCCCAGGGGAAAATCACAGGGTGTAGAACTTCTTCAGGAGTTTTATACTCTCTGTAGACTTGTAATCTTTCTCAACATCATACAATATCCACCGATCAATCATGAGACAGTTTGCACTGAATGCTATGAGTGCAGTGTATAATTTGTCAATATTAGAAAAAACATTTTAATGCTCCAAATCAGAGTTAAGAGTGAAAAAAGGAGCATGGGAATGAGGAATAAGGAGGAGCAGGTCCATTCAAAGAATCAGGAAGGTATATAATCTTATTCATTAAGGATTCACATCCCTTTGGTGTTTACCATAGAAGTATCAAAAGGTTGGGTGGACTGACTATGGCAAGATGCCAAGCATACCTAAAGGACCAATGTAGCAAAAAGAGCATAAAGGAATATTATCTGGAAGTCCACCACACAAGTTTCAGAGAAACTTTTTTCATACTGATCACCGAGTTCACTGCCCTCCTTTCCCCCCTTAATCTCTTGCTTCATGTCAACTCCCACACCCATATACGGTCACCCCCTCGATCTCATCATCTCACGTGGCCTCGCTATCCCGTCCGTAACTATCACCGATCAGGCAATCTCCGAACATTTCCTTATATCATATTCCCCTTCCCCCTCCTAAACCCACTTCTTTTCGTATCCACCCCTGGAAAAAACTCTCCCTCAAGTCCCTTACCACTGCACTTTCTAATTCCCAACTACTTAGCCTTTGGCCTTCTATTCTCCATGACATCTCTGCAGCTACTGACTTACTAAATCACACCGTCTCCATCACCTTTGATGCCTTTGTCCCCACTAAAATCATTACACTCGCTCACCCTAGTCGTTCCCCCAGTATACCCCTCATCTCTGCTCCCTTAAGTCCAAGGGATGCAGACTTCAATGTCTTTGGCGAACAACTGGTCTAACCATCCATCACCACATTTGGCTGGATCATATAAAGCACTACTAGGTCCTGCTCTCCATCACTAAAACCACTCACTATTCGAAGATCATCCAGGATGGCAAAAATAACACCAGGCTTCCCTTTTCCACCACTAACCGTCTTCTCAAACCAGTCTCCCCTGTCTCCTCCTCCCTCACCAACAATAAATGTGAGGAGCTTATGGACTTCTTTGTTAAAAAGATTGACACCATCCATTCAACTGCTTCTGCTTTCAATTCCCTCCCTTTCCCTAGTCCACCAGACCTTACTCCCGCTCAGTTTCCCCCCTGCCCAACCCTAAATTTGCATATTTCTCTGATTTCTCTCCCGTCTCCCCCTCTTGCACTTTCAAAGCTCATCTTGTCAATGAGACCGACCTCCTGCTCTCTCGACCCTATTTCTACTAAGTTGCTGACCACCCAACTTTCCTTCCTGGCTTCCATGTTAGTGGATGTTGTTAACGATTCTCTATCCTCTGGTATTGTCCCCCTTTCCTTCAAATTTGCCATTACCCCTCTCCTCAAAAAACCAACCCTTGACCCCTCCGTCCTTGCAAACTATCGCCCCATTTCCAACCTCCTTTTCCTCTCCAAAGTTCTGGAACGTGTTGTCGCCTCCCAAATCCGTGCCTATCTTTCCCAGAATTCCTTGTTTGAATCCCTCCAATCAGGCTTCCGCCCCACCACAATACTGAAACTGCTCTCACCAAGGTCACAAGTGACATCCTAATGCAGTGTGTCCGTAATAAAACTGGGGAACTGGAGGCAATCATACATTGCGAGGAACCAGACACAGTAGGGATTACTGAGACATGGCTACAGAAAAATCAGGACTGGAAATTAAACACTGCAGGGTATAACATATGTAGAAAAGATAGGGAGGAAAACAGGGGAGGTGGAGTAGCTGTACTTATTATGGACAACATAATGGCAGTAGAAAAAAGTGAAGCAGATATCAGCGAGACAAAAATAGAATCCATATGGATAGAGATAAAAGATAATAAAGGATCAATCACACTAATAGGCATAGTCTACAGATCACCTAATAGTGGAAGGGAGGTGGAGGAAGAAATATGCAGACAAATTAGGGAAAAGAGTAAAAAACATAGAATAATAGTCATGGGGGATTTCAACTACCCAGATATTAATTGGACAGAAGAGGTAGGTAAAGAGGATAAGGGAATGGAGTTCCTACAATGTGTACAGGACTCCTTTCTAACCCAATATGTAAACATCCAGAAACCAAAAATATAATAATTAATAGTCAACATGGATTTCAAAAGAGAAAGTCTTGCTTGACCAACCTTATTGAATTTTTTGAAGAGGTAACAGAGAGAGTAGACAATGGTAATGCAGTAGATGTAATTTATCTGGATTTTCAAAAGGCCTTCGATAAGGTACCTGATAAGCATATAGACTGATGAGCATGGTCAGAGAATGCAGAGTCAGGGGACAAGTAGCAGAATGGATTGCTGGCTGGCTTCAGGACAGAAAGCAGAGAGTGGGAATAAAGGGTAGCTATTCAGTGACAGAAGGTGTTCCACAAGGATCAGTGCTGGGACCACTGCGGTTCATAATTTACATTAACGATTTAGACTTAGGAATCAAAAACACAGTTTCTAAATTTGCGATGACACCAAATTGGGGGTGGGTGGGGGGGGGGGGGGGAAAAAGAGTCAATACTGAGGAGGACTGCAACAAATTACAGGAGGACATTAATAAACTTGTAGAATGGGCATATAATTGGCAAATGAAGTTCAACACAGATAAATGTGAGGTAATACATTTTGGTGGGAAGAATAGGGAGGTCACTTATCACTTGGCGGGTGTGAGTCTAGGTGGGGTAGAGGAACAAAGGGATCTAGGAGTACAAATACACAAATCACTAAAAGTTGAGACAAGTTAGCAAGGCCATAAAAAAAACAAATCAAGCACTCCGGTTTATTTCTAGAGGGTTAGAATTGAAAAGTAGGGAAGTTATGCTAAACCTGTATCGAACCTTGGTTAGACCACACTTAGAGTACTGCGTACAGTTCTGGTCGCCATATTATAAAAAGGATATAGAGGCACTGGAGAGGGTACAGAGAAGATTTACAAGGATGATACCAGAAATGCGAGGGTACACATATCAGGAAAGGATGAACAGGCTGGGTCTCTTATCTCTTGAAAAAAGGATGAGGGGTGCCCTAATAGAGGTCTTAAAATTTATGAAAATTTTTGATAGAGTGGCTAGAGAATGTTTCCACTTGTGGTAAAGAGCATAACTAGAGGCCATCAATATAAGATAGTCACCAAGAAATCCAATAGGGAATTCAGAAGAAACTTCTTTACCCAAAGAGTAGTGAGAATGTGGAACTCGCTATCACGGGGAGTGGTTGAAGCGAATAGTATAGATGCATTTAAGGGGAGGCTAGACAAGCATATGAGGGAAAAGGGAATAGAGGGTTACGCTGACAGATTTAGATGAGGGAAGACAGGAGGAGGCTCATGTGGAGCATAAACGCCGGCATGGACTGGTTGGGCCGGATGGCCTGTTTCCGTGCCGTATATCCTATGTAATTGACTGCGACAAAGGTAACTGTTCTGGACTGATGGACATTATGTGACATTCTGGACATTTTTACATGCAATAGCACCCTCTGGTGGCGGTTATTGTGTTAACAGTTTGTATGCCGGAAAGGTCATCTGATCTTTCTTCCTGTGTGAGGTCATTTGACCTTTGTTCCTTTCTTCCTGAGAAGTCATTTGACCTTCCTACCTTTCTTCCTGTTGACCCCAGGAAGCAGTTTTGCCAGGAAGAACCTGACTTGAGTAATGGAGAATCTGCCATGAGAGGTTCCATTTACAATCTAATGTAATCTGATTTCATATGTTAGGCCAAGCGCAATATCTGTGAGTATCTTTGGTTCTTAGCATAATAGCAATGTTGTCAGAGTAATATTTTGATAATACTATGTTTATAAAAGGTTAATATTTAATAGTTACAGAAGTTAGTTCAAATGTTAGTTAGTTATACAATTAGTCCATTCTACTGTTGTAAATATGTTTATATCTTATGTAATATCGAACGTATAGTACTCAGTTTATGTACAAAACATACTTTGTCTTTGTTTACAGTTTCACAAATTCGTTCAATTAAAGCTTCAAAACAGCAAACGGCTTCAGAAGAATTATTGTTGAATGAGTGTTTAACTTGCTGGATAGCTAGATAGGAGCACGTCTAGCGCGGCCAGTACAGTAACCTATCCCTTTTTGTCCTTCTGCACCTGTCTGCAGCCTTTGACAGGGTTGATCACAAAATTCTGCTGCAATGCCTCTGTACCGTCATCCAGCTGGAAGGGACTGCAGTCACCTGCTTTCATTCATAACTTTCCAGCAGTAACCAAAGAATCATCTGCAATGGCTTCTCTTCCCGATCCCGCACGGTCACCTCTGGTATCCCCCAAGGAACTATCCTTGGGCCCCTCCTAATTCTCATCTACATGCTGCCCCTCGGTGACATCATCCGGCAACACGTGAGTTTTCACATGTACGCTGATGATACCCAGCTCTACCTCTCCTCCACCTCTCTTGAACCCTGTCTCTATACTATCAGACTACTTGTCCGACATCCAGAACTGGATGGAGTAAAAATTTCCTCCAGTTAAATATCGGGAAGACCGAAGCAATTGTCTTTGGTTCACGCCACAAACTCCAGTCTTTTTCCACTGATTCGATTTCTCTCCCCGGCAACAGTCTAAGACTGAGCAAGTCTGTTCGCAACCTTGGTGTCATATTGAACTTCCAATCTCATATCAATTCTATCACTAAGACCGCCCATTTCCACCTTCGTAATATCGCCCGTCTCCGCCCTTACCTCAACTTATCTGCTGCTGAAACCCTCATCCATGCCTTTATCACCTCTAGACTTGACTATTACAACGCACTACCCTCCATAAGCTTGAGGTCATCCAAAACTCTGCCGCTCGTGTGCCAACTCGCACCAAATCCCACTCACCCATCTCCCCTGTGCTTGCTGACCTACATTAGCTCCCAGTTAAGCAACGCCTCAATTTTAAAATTCTCATTCTTGTTTTCAAGTCCCTCCATGGCCTTGCCCCATCTTATCTCTATAATCTCCTCCAGCCCTATAATCAGCCTAGACCTCTGCGCTCCACCTATTCTGACTTTTTGAACATCCCCGATTTCAATTGCTCCACCACTGGTGGCCGTGCCTTCAGCTGCCTAGGCCTTAACCTCTGGAATTCCCTCCCTAAATCTCTCCACTTCTCTTGCCTCCTTAAAACTTACCTCTTCGGCCAAGCTTTTGGTCATCTGTCCCAACATCTCTTTATATGGCTGTGTCAATTTTTTTTGTGGGTAACACTCCTGTGAAGCGCCTTGGGATGTTTTATTACTTTAAAGGCGCTATATAAATAAGTTGTTGTTGGTCCATAAAATGGCTGTAATTCAAATGGAACAAGCCTTGATTGAGTAGCTGGTTCATAAGACAAATATACCTCCCGTTTATAATTCATCCAGTATCGCAGTTTTGTTAGTGAGGTTATCTAAAGTTATCACTAAATAAAATTAAAATAATCTAAAATTATGCAATTTTTTTGGGTCAATTGTATAGTTCCCCAAAACTGTAGAGTTTGCACAATAAAAATGGCATTTAATCTTCAAAAATAGTGGTGGTTGACTGAATACTGGCACTACGACTTATAAAAGTCCCAAAACGCTTAACAGCCAATTAAGTACTTTTTGAAGTATAGTCACTGTTGTAATGCAGGAAACATGGCAGCCAATTTGCACACAGCAAGCTCCCAAAAACAGCAATGTGATAATGACCAGATAATCTGTTTATTTTTAGTGATGTTGATTGAGGGATAAATATTGGCTAGGACACCGGGGGTAACTCCCCTGCCGTTCTTCAAAATAGTGCCATGGAATCTTTTACGTCCACCTTAGAGGGCAGACGGGGCCTCGATTTAACGTCTCATCTGAAAGACAGCACCTCAGACAGTGCAGCACTCCCTTAGTACTGCACTGGAGTGTTAGCCTTGATTTTTGTGCTCAAGTCTCTGGAGTAGGACTTGAACCCACAGCCTTCTGACTCAGAGGCGAGGGTGCTACCCACTGAGTCACGGGTGACACTGCAAATTCCAAGTGTGTTCTAACCAAGGCTCAGTACAAGTTTAACATAACTTCTCTGCTGTTCAATTCTATCCTTCTAGAAATGAACCCCAAAATTTGATGGTGACCAAAATGCTGTAAAGAGCTAGTTTTGTTTAAAAAGGCTATCGAAGGTGGGAGAGATAAGATGAAGCAATTCAGAAAGGGAATTCTGGGAATGTGAGGGCAAAATGGTGGAAGTTTGTTTCACTGATGGCAAGAGCCAAGGGAGAATGATTAAAAAAAAAATACACCCGAGCTGGAACAGCAAAAAGTATGTGCAGTAATTAGGCTGGAATAGCCTGCATGGTACAAAGGAGCGAGGCCATGGGAACAGTTTGAAATCGATGTAGAGGGACTGGGAGTCAAAGGATTCAGATTGGTGAGCAGAATAGGATGCAAGCGCCAGAGTTTACGCAAGGTGGATCTTGGGAGACCGGTGAGGTAGGCATTCAAAAAGAGGTGACAAAGGTGTGCATCAGGGTTTCAGCGACATTGGAAGTGAGATGGGAGCAGACATGGGCAATGTTTTGGAGCTGGAAATAAGTGATTTGGTGATTAACTGAATGTGGGATTCACAATTCAGCCCAGGGTACCCAATATATGCCCATATATAATACATAGAAGATAGGAGCAGAGTAGGCCATTCGGCCCCTCAAGCCCACTCCGCCATTTAATGAGATCATGGCTGATCATCCAAATTCAGTACCCTGTCCCTGCTTTCTCCCCATATCCCTTTAGCCTCAAGAAATATATCCAACTCCTTCTTGAATATATTTAATGAATTGGCCTCAACTGCCCCGTGTGGCAGAGAATTCCACAGGTTCACCACTCTCTGGGTGAAGAAATTCCTCATCTCAGTCCTAAATGGCTTACCCCTAATCCTTAGACTGTGACCCCTGGTTCTAGACTTCCCCGCCATCGGGAACATCCTTCCTGCATCTAGTCTGTTTAGTCCTGTTAAAATTTTATAAGTTTCAATGAGATCCCCTCTCATTCTTCTAAACTCCAGCGAATATAAGCCCAATCGACCCAATCTCTCCTCATGCGTCATTCCTGCCATCCCAGGTATCAGTCTGGTGAATCTTCGCTGCACTCTCTCCATGGCAAGAACATCCTTCCTCAGATAAGGCGACCAAAACTGCACACAATACTCAAGGTGTGGTCTCACCAAGGCCCTGTACACATGCAGCAAGACATACTTGCTCCTGTACTCAAATCCTCTCGCTATGAAGGCCAACATACCATTTGCCTTCTAAACCACCTGCTGCACCTGCATGCTTACCTTCAGCGACTGGTGCACAAGGACACCCAGGTCTCGTTGCACTTCCCCCTTTCCCAATCTATTGCCGTTCAGATAATAATCTGTCTTCCTGTTTTTGCCACCAAAGTGGATAACCTCGCATTTATCCACATTATACTGCATTTGCTATGCATCTGCCCAATCAACCAACCTGTCCAAATCGTACTGGAGTTTCTCTGCATCCTCCTCACAGCACACATGCCCACCCAGCTTTGTGTTGTCTGCAAACTTGGAGATATTACATCTAGTTCCCTCGTCTAGATCATTAATATATATTGTGAATAGCTGGGGTCCTAGCACCGATCCCTGCGGTACCCCACTAGTCACTGCCTGCCACTCGGAAAAAGACCAATTTATTCCAACTCTTTGCTTCCTGTCTGCCAACCAGTTCTCTATCCAAGACAGTACCTTACCCCCAATCCCGTGTGCTTTAACTTTACACGCTAATCTCTTATGCGGGACCTTATCGAAAGCCTTCTGAAAGTCCAAATACACCACATCCACTGGTTCTCCCTTATCTATTCTACCAGTTACATCCTCAAAAAATTCCAGTGGATTAGTCAAGCACGATTTACCTTTTGTAAATCCATGTTGACTTTGTCCGATCCTGTCAGTGTTTTCCAAGTGCTCTGCTATTACATCTTTTATAATGGACTCTAGCATTTTCCCCACTACCAATGTCAGGCTTGCCGGTCCATAATTCCCCGTTTTTTCTCTACCACCCTTTTTAAATAGTGGGGTTTCATTAGCTATTCTCCAATCCATGGGAACTGTTCCAGAGTCTATAGAATTTTGGAAGATGACCAGCAATGCATCTACTATTTCTAGGGCCACTTCCTTAAGTACCCTAGGATGTAGATTATCAGGCCCTGGGGATTAATCGGCCTTCAATCCCATCAACTTCCCTACAAATACTGATTTAATTCAATTCCTCCCACTCATTAGACCCCATGTTCCCCAACATCTCTGGGAGGTTATTTGTGTCCTCCTTTGTGAAGATAGAACCAAAGTATGTATTTAATTGGTCTTCCATTTCTTTGTTCCCCATAAATTCTCCTGATTCTGACTGCAAGGGACCTACGCTTGACTTCACCAATCTTTTTCTCTTCACATATCTATAGAAGCTTTTACAGTCAGTTTTTATGTTCCCTGACAGCTTACTCTCAATCTATTTTCCCTCTCTTAATTAATCCCTTTGTCCTCCTTTGCTGAATCCTAAACTGTTCCCAATCCTCAGGTTTGCTGCTTTTTCTGGCCAATTTATAGGTCCTCTCCTTGGATCTTATGCTATCCCTAATTTCCCTTGTTAGCCATGGTTGAGTCACCTTTTTTGTTTTATTTTTATGCCAAAGAGGGATGAACAAATTCTGTAGTTCATCCATGCGATCTTTAAATGTTTGCCATTGCCTATCCACCGTCAACCCTTTAAGTAATGTTCCCTAATCCATCCTAGCCAACTCGTGCCTCATACCATCATAGTTTCCTTTATTTAAATTCAGGACCCTAGTCTCCGAGTCAACTACTTCACTCTCCATTTTAATGAAGAATTCTACCATATTATGATCGCTCCTCCCCAAGGGGCCTCGCACAACAAGATTGCTAATTAATCCTTTCTCATTACATAATACCCAGTCTAAGATGGCCTGATTTCTGTTCCTTGACATATTGGTCCAGGAAACCATCCCGTATACACTCCAGGAATTCCTCCTCCACAGTATTGTTACTAATTTGGTTAGCCCAATCTATATGTAGATTAAAGTCACTCATGATGACTGCCGTGCCCTTATTGCACGCGTCTCTAATTTCCCGTTTAATGCCATAATATCTTATGATTGGACACTGCTATCTTCTCCTTTCTTCATCCAAACTAGGATCCCAGAAATTCAGGACACATGGATGATGCAATGGATAGCTGTTGCCGTCTGACCAGTGAAATGTTTTGTGTTACCTACGGTATCCCAGGTGCCAGTGCTGAGCGCCAGGTTGTGGGGCAGGCTCCTTCCTTGAGGTAACCCGAAGTTTTTCTTTGAACAAAATAAATTCCTGGACAGAAGTGACAGTACTCTGATGTAAAAAAACTTAAGATACACTGAAGCAAATTATATATATAATAACGTACTAAAAATACATTTAAATCAGATATAAAGAACTTCATGTGAGGAGCGATAAATGCCCGGCACGATCTGTCAGATCGTAGAGATGGAACTTTAGAGATACCCCAAATGCATTTGTTTGCTTGGCTAGGAGGTTAAGGGTCCGCGGGATAAGCTTTGGTGGGCTGAATGGCCTGTATACATCCTAGACTCCGCCATTCAATTAGATCATGGCTGATCCGTACCTCAACTCCATTTACTTTGCGCCATATCCTTTGATACCGAACAAAACTCTCATCAATCTCAGTCTTGACAGCTCCAATTGTTGCCACATCCACTGCTTTTTGGGGGAAGAGAATTCTAGAGGTTTGGGTGCCTCATGTTCACACATCAAAAGGTAGTAATTTTGATTGACAGCTCACGACTTATGACAGGGGACAGAGAAGTGTGTTTCTCTCTCTATCTCAGATACAGAGTAAGCTGAATGCTAGCAGACATCAGCAGAAAGTTACCTACAGTTCTGAAATTGCTAGCTTTGAATAGCTTAGCTTGACAAGTGAGTCTAGGTTATAGATTTAGTAAGTGGAACTTTATTATTGTCCATAACCAAGGTGTGCAGGATTGTTCTCACTGTGAAAACTGTATTGAGTTTATTCATGTATTTTATGTCAAATAAATCAATTGTTAGTTTTAAGTTGTCTCGGCTCGATAGAGGGCTTTTCAGTCTGCCTTCGAGTGTCAGCTTGTCTCAGAGGTAGCACTCTGGCCGCTGAGCCGGAATGTTACGGATTCAAGCTCCATTCCAAGACTTGAGCACATAATTTAGGCTGGCACTTGAGTGCAGTACTGAGGGAGTGCCAGTGATGCCATTTATTAGATGAGACATTAAACTGAGGCCGCAACTGCCGGTTTAAGTGGACGTTAAAGATCCCACGTCACTATTTTAAGAACAAGAACAGGGCAGTTTTCCTAGTGTCCTGGCCAACATTTATCCCTCAACCAACATCACCAAAACTGATCAATTGTTGTGCTGCCACACCTACCTACATAACAACAATGGCTACATTCCAAGAGTAATTCATTGGGTATGGAGCACTGTGGGATATCCTGAGAATGTAAAAAGCATCACATTCTTTCTTTCCGTAAAGAGAGTAAAACATACCCCTCCAGATCCTAGGGGATGCAAGGTGCACTTACAGAAGTGACCAGTGACACTGAATCCAAAGAGAATACAGTATCTGGTTCAAAACCCCGAAGACGGTGACAGTGTCAAAAGGGAGAGCTATGTGGGTTCTTGATGAAGGAGATGAACAATTTAAATTTACTAGAATAATTAGTCTGTTGAAATAACAAACGAGGTGCATTTTTTGGACATATAACTCTTGCCAGGTTTTCAGAAATACCATCAGAATGGTTTAAGCCAAAGAGATATAAATATTTAATACAAACATAGTTAACAGAGGGGGATTATAACACACTGAAATAATGTCTTTTATCCTTCTAGTTTTCAATAATGTTCTTCTCGATGGCAAATCTCTCCTCCTAATCAGCAGCCTGCATTGGGAAGGTGATGTATTGCTCTCTCCGTGCGAAGAGGGCATCGTCACCTGCTTGATGGCCGTATGGAGAGCCAATTGACTGATATTGTTGGTGTCACATGTCGCACCCTGAAATGAGCCTGTGGCATAGAAGTTGAGGGTCACTGTAACCTTCACAGCCACAAGCAGTGCTGTGTGCACCCTGGTGTTTGGCTCCAATTCATGCTGCAACAGGTGATATAGGTCAGTGACTGCCTGTCTGCCGAAGCACAGCCTCCTCATACACCGCTTCTCAGTCATGTTGCGGTAAAACATCCTGTTGCAAAATACTGGCATGCTGTAAGGCCGCCTTTGCAGTTTTCTTTGAGCCCGTGACCGTCTGGGCTGCCATGCTTGTTGCTGCTGTGGCAGCCTCAGTGGTAACCCCAGCAGCAGTCCCATCTTTTCCAGTACTCCCGCAGCTAGTGAACTAACAGAGTACAGCTGCAGCCAACAGTCATCTCTCCAACAGCTATTCCATATTATTGAATTTCCAAACTTGGCCAAAGCGACTACCAGAAAACTTACCTTAATGGAGGTGGGTATCCCGTTAAATATCAGTGCATCAACCTGCTCCCCAAGTGTTCATGCCATGCTTTTCTGGGCGGGCCCAAGAATGAGCAAATCAAATGCTCCCAGGCACCAATTTCCCGAACGGATCCTAGTACAAGCGCAGAGCCCCTATTTTAATGAGCCCAGCGTTTATTTTAAGGGGCTGTCAGGGACATGAGCGTATTTCTACCTCATTATGTTCTGCACTGTGAGAGATGAATTAATACGCTATCAGCGATCAAGTGCTTTAGCTATGAGACACTAGGGTCTATGGCTCTTTTCATTAGAACAGGGACGAGTAAGAGATCGGATAGGAGTGTTCAAATTATGAAGGGTTTTAAGATAGATAGGGAAAAACTTTCGATTGGTCAGCGAGTCACTAAATTTAAAATCACCAAAAGAACGAAGAGAGAACCTTATTTTTTTATTTTATTTATTTATTTTTTTAAACAGAGATTTGTTACGACATGGAATGCCGTCCCAATATTTGTAAGCGAAGCAACCACGATAGTTTTTGAAAGGGATATATTTGAAAAGAAAAATGTAAATGGTTTGTAGAGAAAGGGCAGGGTAATGGACTAGGTGGATAGCTCTTTCAGAGTTGGCTTGGCTGTCTTTGCGCAAATAACCTCCTTTGATATTGTAAAATTCAAAGATTCTACATTCCAAACATCTGATACAAAAATCTTAGGAAGATAGGTCTAGAAATTCACTTTGGGCCCGCCAGCTGGCGTGCGCCCAAAAGTTAGCGCTGAGCGCGGAGCCAGTTGCGCCCGTCAGATATTCGGTTTCTGCGCCCCAAGTCGGAACCGGGCGCTATTCCAGGGTGTGCCCGCCCCCGCTTGGGGCGCTGAAACTGAATTTCAGCGCTCTAGACGCCGCTGCGCCACCCGCTGCGGAGCGGCAGGCCTCCTCCTTCTCTTAAGGGGGAGGTGCCTGCAACGGGGAGATCGCCGCTGGATAATGCCGGCAAATGAGCCCGGCACCACGGAGAAGTGCCGGGTTCGCGGAAAGCAGCCGGCAATGCCGCGGGGGGTGGGGGGGGTGTGGAGGAGGCCGGGGAAGGAGGTGCGGGCAGGCAGCCGCCGAAAAAGCAGCCGGCCGCACCCCCACCTTAAAGCGCCCCACTAAGGCTACAGGACGGCCCCGTTTTCTGATCGCTGTTTGCGGCCGCTGCGAAAGAGGCGGCCGCAACTAAATATGGCGGTCGGGCTGGTAGCGGGGCGGTAGCGGGGCACTGCGCACACCGATGACGTCATCGGCAGCGGCGCAGCACTACTGGCTAACGCCGCCATTACCGCAGCGCTGAATATCGTCGAAAGCTCAGCAAGTGGCGCAAAAGCCCTCTTTGGGCGAAAACTGGGCGCAAAGCCTACTGAATTTCTAGGCCATAGGGTGTTAATATTGTCTGCCAGAGCTTTTAAATTGCTCATTGGCCAATATCTCACAATTTAGGAAAACCACAGAACATGGCATCATTATTGGCACCTCAAGAAAAAAAAAGTTAACTGGTCAACAGTATCAATGCAAAAGGTGTTACCTCTGGCTTAAGTGTAGCCTTCGTACAAGCCTGGCATATTGGACCATTTCGAGAGAAGTTCAGCGGAAGATGACGAGTACGATTCTGGCAAGTTTGCTCTTCACAAATTAGCCATCCCTGTAAATTGAGGAAAAACCGTTTAAAGCATGAATGGGATAAAGTTTTCTTTAGCTGATCTTTCCTTTAACAATGAGCATTTGAAGATTATGTGGTTGAAGCTCAGGCGTTCTTCCAAAACTTCGGTCTTGTGTTCATAAGCAGACTACGTCTGCTATGATTGATGGGCCGAATGTCCTCCTTCTGTGCCATTATGACTCTATGACCTGTCCCCTTATTCATTCTGTGTAATGAGTGGTATGCCCAGGATTAACAATTATTCCCTAACCGCAGCTTATAGTATATTGGAGATCACCACCAAAGTCTCCTGACTCCTTCAAAAGGTGTATAATTTTATTCTAAGACCAATGGTTACAGGCTAAAATTAATAGATTTATTTACAGGCTAAATAATAGGTACAAGCAGTAAGACACAGCACAATACTGAACGTACAATATTTTTGGAACCAGCCCACGAGAAAGCCTTAGTATCGTACATTACAGTTTGATCAACTGACAGGAGTTTTTGGATGAAACCGTCTTTTGTAGACCTTCACAATGTGATGCAAATTTCCAGTCTACTCACGGAGTTCAGGGCTTCTCAGAAAAGCCTCTGAAGTCAGATCAGTTAATCATCCCTGATTAATGGTACAGTGCTGGAGGACACTGCATATCATGCTAACGTGTGGCCACTTACACATCATCCATATCTCACACACTTTCCAATGCTTTGGCCGTAGATCATTGAAGTTGGACCTAAAACATACTCTATCCCTTACCCAATTCATATATCAATAAACCCGACTGGGATCCATAGACAATTTTGCCTAGAATTTCTGCAGGTTCTTCTAATCTCCCACCGTAACTCCAGCAGAAGGCAGGTGGAAGCCCTGGAGAAACAAGGTCAACAACCGTTTCTCCAGTATTTTAACACAGCTTCTACCCAAGTTATAACATAAGAATTAGGAGCAGGAGTAGGCCATATGGTCTCTCGAGCCTGCTCCGCCATTCAATAAGATCATGGCTGACCTTCAACCTCAACTCCACTTTCCTGCCCGATCTTCACATCTCTTGATTCCCTTAGAGTCCAAAAATCTATCTATCTCAGCCTTGAATATACTCAACGACTCAGCATCCACAGCCCGCTGGGGCAGAGATTTCCAAAGATTCACAACCCTCAGTGAAGAAATTCCTCCTCTTCTCAGTCTTAAATGGCCGACCCCTTATCCTGACACTATGCCTCCTAGTTCCAGACTCTCCAGCCAGGGGAAACAACCTCTCAGCATCTACCCTGGTAGGAGATCAGGAGAACTCTCTAGAAATGCAGGGCCTTTGTCTCAATTTTGAAATTGGATAAGAAAAACAGCTTCCATATTTTAACTATTTCACACATTTCTGATGAGATCATCTGAAGACAAGACTTTATGAGGGCGTTCTGGCATATTGTATTTCCAAGTAGGTCCCCAGCCATGCAAAAAAAGACTTGGGTACTTAGAAAATAGCAAGTGGCAATTTAGATTTTTTAACAAAAGTGAAATAAGGCAAAATATTTAAAAAACAAACTCCTTCCAAACCTTGCATTCAAGACCGATAGAAATATTCTTACAAAAGAAACTATATTATCAGCTCTCATCCCCCTCCCAAAAAGTGTGGGGGTGGAGGGAAGAGAGATAAAAAAAGGGGAGACAGCAAATTAAGGGACAAACAGCTTTTATATTTGACAGGCTTTCACAATGCATGTCAACCAATTTACTGGATTTTACAGCAGTTTTTCCAAATAGACTCAATTGGCCATTTGACTTATTGATCTGCTCATTTCTGTAATCATCAAGCTTTGTCACAAGAACATTGAAAGGATAATAACAAGGAGCATCATGTTCTTACAGCGGAATTGGTTAAAAGCAAAGAGAGACTCTAATTTACACAAATTTTATAATAAGTGGATTACTAAAAGTTCACACTATTTCTTCTGAAAGTGTCCCATATTGTTCAAATGAATCAATTGAATATAAAAAAAAGTCATGAGTAAACTACGTATTAGAACTGAAGAAACAGCCATATACTATTGTTTCTTCTCTCCAACATGAAATTAAAATAATTGCTCCTTAGTATGCTTCCATCAAATTAGTTGTGAAAGGTGAACCTGCAACAGTTGACTTGTCCATGGCCACTACCAATGCTGTCCTACAGCTGGAATGTAGAAAGTAAATTCTGACCTCTCATAACTTTCTTTCCCTTCTGCTAAATGAGCACCTCACCTTTGCAAAGCTTAGGAACATAGGAATTGCTCGACGAAAAAAGCCAAAAGTCCATCCTCGTTCGCCGTCCACCATCCTGGTAGTTGCATGATACAATAATGGAGTTTTTGACTAAACATAGCTATCAAATTCTATCAATTAGTCTATAACAGACCAGAAATTACACAAAGAAACTCCAGTGGTGGAGAGCTTTGGGAACCACGTTCATTCTAAATTATTTTGCGTGTGTGGTAAACCACTGTTTGTATTCCACTGTGTACATGCCTGGACATGCCTCGGCTGACTCCTCCCACAAGTCCTAGTATAAAGGTGACTGCTCCCCAGCCCTTTGTATTTCTGGACCGGTCGACCACTCGAGGCAGGCCTTCATTCTTTTGTTAATAAAAGCCTTTAGTTACTCTCTTAACTCTCAGTCTTTTATGAGTAATTGATAGCGCATCAATTTTATTAACAACATTTTTATAATGGAGAAGATCCTCACACCAGCATGCCTGGACTTAGATCATCGGGAGGTGGACTCATCCACCAAGTTTACTCACTGGCTTAAGTGTTTCGAAAAATTCCTGACCGCCTCCGCAGCAATCAAATCGGACGAGGACAAACTGGATGTCCTGACCTCCAAAGTGAACCACCGAGTGTACTCGGTCATCCAAGACGCGACCTCGTACGCGGACGCTATCAAGCTCCTCAAGGACCAGTACACGCGCCCAGTGAACGAAGTGTACGCCAGGCACCTTCTGGGGAGTCGTAAACAACAACCTGGGGAATCGACCGTGGAATACCTTCAGGCACTGTCTGTGCTTGGCCGGGCCTGTGGTTGTAAGGATGTAAAGGCCGCCGTGTGCACAGAGGAACTTATCCGGGACGCTTTTGTAGCGGGCCACAGATCCAATTACACCCGACAGCGACTGTTGGAGCAGAGTGACCTCGACCTCAACAAGGCCTCTGAACTCGCACTATCATTGGATGCAGCCTACCGGGGCATGGATGCCTACTCCTCTGCACCGTGGACGCCGCGGGGAATGACAGCCTGGGACACGGTAGGACCGCCTCATAGCGCCGTGCCACCCCAGCCACACCCCAGCAACGGCCCAACTACCGCAGCAGTGTCCCAAAGCCAGACAGCAGTGCCCCAAGGCCAGAAATGCTACTTCTGTGGCCAGGCAAAACACCCCAGAGCGTGCTGCCCGGCGAAAAACGCGATCTGCTCGGGCTGCGGGAAGAAGGGACACTACGCTAACGTCTGCAGGGCCAAAGCCACCCCGAACCCCAGCAGCGCCGCTTGTGGGCCATGCGGGCCGCCATCTTGGGCCTCCCCGGCCATGTGCGAACCACCGGTACAGCAGCCATTTTGGACGCCTCCAGCCACATGGGGATCATGGACGCCGCCATCTTGGACGACAGCCGGAACGCAGCAGGCCCCCAACACCGCCTCATCTGATACCCACACCGACCCCTACGCTGGCATCCGTTACACTGGACCAAGCGAGACCGCACCAACTGGCCAGTTCCACAATGGACATTAAGGTAAATGGCCACGATACAATCTGCCTTTTTGACTCTGGGAGCACGGAGAGCTTCATCCACCCCGACACGGTGCGGCGTTGCTCTCTCCCAGTCCTGCCTGCGCACCAGCGGATTTCTATGGCCTCCGAGTCCCAGTCGGCGGACATCGGCGGCTACTGCGTAGTGACACTCGTAGTAGACGGGACCGTGTACGATCATTTTAAACTTCTGGTCCTGCCCGACCTCTGCGCTGCCGTCCTGCTGGGGTTAGATTTTAGCGCATCAGCGTGCACGGTACCTTTAAATTTGCTGTAGTGGCTGTGCACACACGGTATCTTACAGGGAACAGCTTCTGAGCGGCCAGCGCAGTACCTTCCCGACTGCTGCATGGCTGTGCACGCGCACAGCTTAGAGGGAACATTGACCATAGGTCCAAAGTCACCCTTTTCCTCCTAAACATGCTAAACTTACCACATCATGTCTCTAGGAACCTCAAAATGTTATTTTCTGAAAGAAATCTATCTAATTTGCTGCACCCAATGATGCATCTGAAAGTGGAAATGTGCCTCATGGAGGCAAGCTAAAAAAACGTCAGTAGCAAATGCAGTCTGAACCGATGACTCATTCACTAACATATTGCACCATTCATCTGTAAGCTGTGGTAGATCATCAGAAAAACAGCATCTCCCCACCCCACCCATTGTCTTCCACTGGCTCACATCAACCTCCAACCTGAAGGGAAAAAAATCTGGTCCACCATCAATGGGGTTTTGGGATCTTCTGACTGGTAACATGAATATGGGCAGGACCAATGGCAATGGCAAGCTCTCTCTTGTCCTTTCAAAGCAACCTCAAAGAAGTTATATATTACATAGGAACAGGAGTCGGCCATTCAGCCCGAGCTTGTTCTACCAGTGAGATTATTTTTCTGAATGGATTTCAAAATAGAGAAAATGGTGCTAATCTAGCTATTTAAAAAAAACACTATAATGAGGATAATTTCACATTCATCCATTATGCTCATTTGGGTATTTAATTTCCTCTGCACTGAACAAATTAAATGACTAGTTATTTATGGCAATTGGAAGGCAGCAGTTACTTTTGTCAGATTGCATTGAATTATCTTTGGATTTGCACTCAAACACCTACAGCTTAATATTTTGGAAAAAGCACCTGCTGAAAAATTATATACAATGAAACTAAGTTATGGCAAAGTGATAAAGCAGCAAAATAAAAAGAATGCAGTTATCACAGGCTCAGCGTATTCTGCTATAAAGCACAATGACAAGTTCTATTCATTTCTCTCCACTCAGGTGTCAGAGTAAAGGAGATATACTGTACAATCACAGATAGTGACAACTTACATTTCTATAGGGCTCGGCTGCAAAAAATGCACCTCAGAATGTATTATAGGGCAGAAGAGTGGGTACCAAGCCGGAAGGATAAGGAGAAGGGTTTTAAGGTGGGAGCTAAGACACAATTGAAGAGAATGGTTTTTAGCAGTCTTTGGAGAGCAGGAAGAGTAAAGAGAGAATTGGTCCCAGAGGGCATGACTATAGTGTCAGAAAGAACAGCCAGTGAAGGTTGTGCAGAGGGAGGGAGAGGATGAAAAAACAAGGAGTATGTCGGTATCAAAGAAATGGGGGATGCGTGCAAGCCCTTTGCTGGAGATGATCATTGAGGCAGGATGGAGCAAGAGAGTTGACTATAGTGATAGGAGAGAGAGAAAAAGGGGGAAGACAGCAAATAAAGGGACAAACAGCTTTTATATTTGTTGTCATCTTCCAAAATTCCATTGATTCTAGAATGGTTCCCGCAGATTGGAAGGTGACAAATGTAACCCCACTACTTAAGAAAGGAGGGAGAGAGAAAAAGGGGAACTACAGGCCAGTTAGCCTGACAGCAGTAGTAGGGAAAATGCTAGAATCTATTATTAAGGACGTGGTAACACGGCACTTAGAAAATAATAATAGGATTGGGCAGAGTCAACACGGATTTATGAAAGGGAAATCGTGTTTGACAAATCTGTTGGAGTCCTTTGAGGTTGTAACTAGCAGAATAGATAAGGGGGATCCAGTGGATGTGGTGTATTTGGATTTTCAGAAGGCATTCACTAAGGTGCCACACAAGAGGTTATTAAACAAAATTAGGGCTCATGGGATTGGGGGTAATATACTAGCATGGATTGAAGATTGGTTAACGGACAGAAAAGAGAGAGTAGGAATAAACAGGTCATTTTCGGGTTGGCAAGCTGTAATTAGTGGGTTACCGCAAGGATCAGTGCTTGGGCCTCAGCTATTTACAATCTATATCAATGATTTGGATGAGGGGACCAAATGTAATATATCCAAGTTTGCTGATGATACAAAGCTAGGTGGAAATGTAAGTTGTGAGGAGGATGCAAAGAGGCTTCAAGGGGATATAGACAGGCGAAGTGAATGGGCAAGAACATGGCAAATGGAATAAAATGTGGCGAAATGTGAAGTTATCCACTTTGGGAGGAGAAATAGAAATGCAGAGTATTTTTTAAATGGTGAGAGGTTGGGAAATGTTGGCGTTCAGAAGGACCTGGGTGTCCTTGTACACGAACCAGTGAACGTTAACATGCAGGTACAGCAAGCAATTAAGAAAGCTAATGGTTTGTTGGCCTTTATTACAAGAAGATTTGAGTATAAGAGTAAAGGGGGAAAAAATTCAGTTGGTTTGCGCCTCCTGTTAGTGCCTTAAAAGGGCGCTAATGGGGCGCAAAGCAACTAGTGCCCGGGCGCGGCGATATCTGCGCCTCTCGCGGAATTGACCGGACATTTTGCGGCGGCGCTAAACAATACCGCCTCGATCTCCTGTGCATGCAGATCTTGACGTCATTCGAGCATGCAATGTCCTTGTGACGCCCCGGAACGGAAATTGAGTGGCGCCCCCCTCCTTTCCGCCTGGCGCAACCAACGACAGGCAGACTGGAACGCTTCCCAGTCGCTGTGGGGCTGGGGCTATTTAAAGGAGGCCTCTTCCTGGCTTTTTGCGTGGTAGACATTTTTGCACCACTCGTTCTGAGAGAGAGAGATTTTGAGAGAGAGAAAGAGATATGTCTGCATTGAGTCAACGCTGTTTGAACTAGTTTTGGCTTCTGACCATAACTTTGCAGGTACTTTGGATTTTGACCTTCATTACTTCTATTGTCAAGAGACTGTGGGGGCTGCACTGATTCGGGGCGTCGTCCTTCGCCTGCAGAATCGGAAGCAACAGAGACGCAGAGAGAGACTGGCAATCATGGCCAGACGGAGGAGGGCCAACAGGCCGCTGTACAGGAGACCTTACCCTCCCAGGGTATTTCGCCAACAATTTTCATCTATCTATCTATATAAGATATATCTTCTATCTATAAAAGGATACATCTGTCATTCCGTCTGTCTGTATTGTATAAACTCGAAAGTTATAGAGCGTACCTACACGTGTGTTACATCGAAAGAAAGCTTACGATTCCAGAACCGTCATAAGCGTATTTATGTTTCGGCGAGACAAAAATTGCGCCCGCGGTATCCAAAAAATGTTCAACATTTCGCTCATTAGCATCGAGTGACGTCAAGGTCGACCAATCGTACGGTCGAGCGACCCGACGGTCGACCAATCGCTGCGTGGTGGGGGCGGGTTCCTGGCGCGTGCGGGCAGGCGGGCCCTCCTAGAGTCGAGTGACGGGACGATTGACCAATCCTACGCTTCGGTGACCTGACGGTCGACCAATCGGTGCGTGTGTGGGCGGGCCTCATCGCTCTGAACCGAGGTGAGTCGCCGCCATCTTGATTCCAAACTTTTCATTTCTTTTTCCTGCTTTCTGCGTCTTTAAAAAAAAAAAGTTGCTTTTAAAACACAGTTTTAAAAAAAAGTTAATTACTTTCTAAATCTTTTATCTAATCTCATTAATTTTCCTACCTTTCCCCGTTTTTGCAGGTAGGCCTCTGTAATGAAATCTGTTTTGCACTCATGTATATTACCCTCCCCCACTGTGTATAGTTTCACTTCCTTTTTCCCGACTAACCTGGGAGGTTCCAGGTCTTGGCTCTTGGCTCCGCCCCTGACTTCTCTTACATAAAGATCCCAGGATCTGTATGACTCATTCCTGTGAACCAGTCGGCGTGTTGAGATGTTAGCTCTGATCTTAGTGATTAAAAGCCAACTTGTTTAAGTCTATAACTTCTAGTTTTGTGGTTATTGAAGGCCCATCAATTTTAATCACTAAAGAATACTAGGATGGATCGACTCCTAAAACCAGAGCGTCTGGACTTAGATCCACATTCTGCTGAAGCATCAAATCAATTTGGACACTGGCTCAAATGCTTCGAACTCTTCGCGGGGGCCTCATCCGCTAGCGAGGTAGATAAACTGAGTCTACTGACTACTCGCGTAAGTCATCGGATTTATTCGTTCATCCGGGACGCCACCTCTTACACGGAAGCCAGTATCAGAGGCCGGTAAACGAAGTGTACGCCAGACATCTGCTGGCTACACGCAGGCAGCGACCAGAGGAATCAATGGACGATTTCTTACAGGGCCTAAAGGACCTGGTCCGGGACTGTAACTGCAAGGCCGTGACGGCCAACGCGTACTCTGACGAATTGGTCCGCGATTCCTTCATCACGGGCCTCAAATCGAATTATATCCGGCAGAGACTGCTGGAGGAGGTGGTCCTGGACTTAAAAAAGGCAGTGGCCACTGCGCGATCGCTGGACGTGGCCCAGAGAAACTCTGACTCTTATTCTTCCGGCCATGCGGCCCTCACCGCCTCGTGCGCGCCGAGGGGGCCGCCATCTTGGAATCAGCCATCTTCCCCATCCAGGTCTCAGACCAGCTCTACGCCGCCGGAGTCCCCACACAGAAGTTCACCCAGGAGTCCTACTACAGCGGCAATGTCTCGAGGCCCAAAATGCTACTTCTGCGGCCAGGCCAAGCACCCCAGACAACGATGCCCAGTGAAGGACGCTACTTGCTTCAAATGTAAGAAAAAGGGGCATTTTAGCAAAGTCTGCAGGGGGAATCCAATTTCCAACTCCGTCACCGCCTCGTGCGTGCTGTGCGGGCCGCCATCTTGGGATCCGCCATCTTTTCCCGACTCAACGGCCGCCCAGGGCCCAACAGTGGCTTCGATCACGGTGGATCAATCCAGGCCACACCCGTTCACAAAATCCATGATGGACATACAGGTAAACGGGAATTTAACGAAATGTTTAATTGACTGTGGGAGTACCGAGAGTTTTATCCACCCTAGCCTGGTACGGCGGCACTCATTAACGGTAACCCCTACACGGAGCAGAATTGCTATGGCTGCTAAGCCCCACACTTCGGACATTTTGGGCTACTGTTTGGTAACACTGACTGTAAAAGGCACGGACTACAAGGATTTAAAACTCCTCGTGATGCCAGAACTCTGTGTTAATGTAATCTTGGGCCTGGACTTCCAGTGCCACCACGAAAGTGTCACGCTAGCATATGGCGGGTCCCAGCCGCCACTCACAGTCTGTGGCCTATCAACCTTAAAAATCAGCCCGCCCTCTTTATTCGCTAATCTTGCTCCGAACTGTAGGCTCATAGCGACCAAAAGTAGACGGTACAGTCTGGAAGACAGACACTTTATCAAGGCGGAAGTGGACAGACTCCTGCGGGAAGGCATTATTGAATGCAGTACCAGCCCGTGGCGTGCCCAAGTAGTCATAGTTAAAAATAGCGAAAAGAAACGGATGGTAATTGACTACAGCCAGACTGTTAATATTTATACCCAGCTGGACGCCTACCCTTTACCCCGCATATCAGAAATGGTCAACCAGATTGCACAATACCGAGTCTTCTCGACTATCGACCTCAAATCCGCGTATCACCAGCTCCCCATTAGAATGGAGGACCGCCCATACACCGCCTTCGAGGCGAACGGGCGCCTCTACCATTTTCTCAGAGTGCCCTTCGGGGTAACAAATGGGGTCTCGGTCTTCCAACGTGAGATGGACCGCATGGTTGACGAGAATAAACTACAAGCTACCTACCCCTATCTGGACAATGTCACTATCTGCGGGCACAACCAGCAAGACCACGATCTAAATCTTGCGAGATTTTTAAAAACTGCCCTAAAGCTGAATCTAACCTACAACGAAGACAAATGTGTCTTCAACACAACCCGTCTCTGTATCCTCGGCTGTGTGGTGGAAGATGGGGTAATTGGACCGGACCCTGACCGATTACGCCCCCTAAAGGAACTGCCCCTGCCACACAATCCCAAAGCTTTAAAAAGGTGCCTGGGATTTTTTTCGTATTATGCCCAATGGGTGCCCAATTACTCTGATAAGGCCCGACCCCTCATTAAATTGACGTCCTTCCCACTATCAGCTGAAGCTCGGGAGGCTTTCACCAGTATTAAACAGGACATTGAAAGGGTTGCAGTGTGTGCAGTGGACGAATGCATTCCCTTTCAAGTCAAAAGCGATGCGTCAGACTTTGCCTTAGCTGCGACCCTCAATCAGGCTGGGAGGCCTGTGGCCTTCTTCTCCCGAACCCTTCAGGGACCTGAAATCAGGCACTCTTCTGTCGAGAAGGAGGCACAGGCTATAGTGGAGGCAGTGCGGCACTGGAGACACTACCTAGCCGGCAAACGTTTCACCCTGCTCACCGACCAGCGGTCGGTGGCTTTCATGTTTAATAACAAAGGGGGAAAATCAAGAATGACAAAATACTCAGGTGGAGGATCGAACTATCCATGTTCGACTATGATATTATGTACAGGCCGGGAGCCCTTAATGAACCCCCAGACGCCCTATCGCGGGGAATGTGTGCCAGCATTCATACGGACAAATTACAGGGTCTCCATAAAACGGACCCCCTTGTGGAAAAGGTACAGCTCCTCCATGCAAACCCTCAGTACGCCTATATCGAATACTCTGACGGGCGAGAGGACACTGTTTCCATAAAAGACCTCGCTCCCTCGGGGAGCGGAGAGAACGATGGGAGACTACCCGATGAAGACCTACACTACAAAGAGACAGGACGCCCAGAGGTATCAATACCCAACTTTAACCTGGAGGACACTGCAGATAACCTGGAAGACACTGCGGAGGCCCGGACAGCGGAGGAACCAGAATCCACTCCACTAGAAGCACCCCAACCGGCTTTGCGCCGATCACTGAGAACTGCAAAACCTCCTGACAGAATCACTGATACCAACTTTTAAGAAACATCACCCCGATGGACTAAATCTATAGAAGGGGTGAATGTAATGAAATCTGTTTTGCACTCATGTATATTACCCTCCCCCACTGTGTATAGTTTCACTTCCTTTTTCCTGACTAACCTGGGAGGTTCCAGGTCTTGGCTCCGCCGCTGACTTCTCTTACATAAAGATCCCAGGATCTGTATGACTCATTCCTGTGAACCAGTCGGCATGTTGAGATGTTAGCTCTGATCTTAGTGATTAAAAGCCAACTTGTTTAAGTCTATAACTTCTAGTTTTGTGGTTCTTGAAGGCCCATCAGCCTCGAAGCCTGGGCGTCTGTTGCCAGCCATGCTGGACCCTAGGCAATTGTTTTGTGGCAAGCTCCTCCCACCCCTCACCCCCCCGTTGGGCCCAATTCCGAACCAGCGGCCAGCCATCTTGGTAAAGGCTGGCTGGGCTCACTGCAACCTCCTCGCGCTTCATTCAGGAGGTGGGGGGGCGGGGCTCGGGAGGGGAGGGGGTGCGGAGAGGGTTGCCCCGGCAACCGGGCTCGCCAGCCGCAATCGGCCGCTCAGGCCCAGAGATCGGGAGGTGGAGAGGGGGAGGAGGGTTACCAAGGCAACCGGGGCCCGGCCAGCCGCAAATCGGACCGTCTCTGGCACAGAGATCGGGAGGCGGAGAGGGGAGGAGGGTTACCAAGGCAACCGGGTCCGGCCAGCCGCAATCGGCCGTCTCAGGCCCGGTCTCGGAAGGGCAGGGCTCACTGGGGCGCTACGCTCAGCATGTCAGTGCGTGGGGCGGCACGGAGCTGTCGCCGGCAGTGGGGAGAGGGTCTGCTGGCTCCCCCAGTCCCCTTTCTCCCCCACTCCCTTTCTCCCCCCCCCTCCTTCCCCCACCTCCTCCACCCCTCCCCTCTCCTCTCCCCCTCCCTTGCTACCACCCCCCTCCCTTCCCTCCCCCCTCTTCCCTTCCCTCCCCTCCCCTTCCTATCCCCCTCCCCTCCCCTCCGTCCCCCTTCCCACCCCTCCATCCCACCCCTCCCTTATGATTAGGGGAGTGTCATAGGCGTATTTACTTTTTGGCCAGACAAAAATCGTTCGGACAGTATACAAAAAAATTAAAAAAACAGACAAAATCCGCTCATTAGCGGTTGACCAATCCTACGGGGGAATCCGCTCATTAGCGTTGAGTGACGTGACGGTTGACCAATCACAAAATGGCAGCCACCCTTCTTCACCCGCCAGACTCTGACTCCAGCCCCTTCCCGGCGTGCCTTCCTCTCTATCTCCTTCCCTCACTCTCTCCTTCCCACTTTCTCTCACTCTCTCCTTCCCCCTTTCTCTCTCTCTCTCACTCTCTCCTTCCCCCATTCTCTCTCTCTCCTTCCCCCTTTCTCTCTCTCTCTCCTTCCCCCTTTCTCTCTCTCCTTCCCCCTTTCTCTCTCTCTCTCTCCTTCCACCTTTCTCTCTCTCCTTCCCCCTTTCTCTCTCTCTCCTTCCCCCTTTCTCTCTCTCTCCTTCCCCCTTTCTCTCTCTCTCTCTTTCCCCCTTTCTCTCTCTCTCTCCTTCCCCCTTTCTCTCTCTCTCTCTCTTTCCCTCCTCCTTTCTCTCTCTCTCCTTCCCCCTTTCTCTCTCTCTTTCCCCTTCTCTCTCTCTCTCCTTCCCCCTTTCTCTCTCTCCTTCCCCCTTTCTCTCTCTCTCCTTCCCCCTTTCTCTCTCTTTCCCCCTTTCTCTCTCTCTCTCCTTCCCCCTTTCTCTCCTCTCTCTCTCTCACTCTCTTCCTCCCCATTCTCTCTCTCTCCTTCCCCCTTTCTCTCTCTCTCTCCTTCCCCCTTTCTCTCTCTCCTTCCCCCTTTCTCTCTCTCTCTCTCCTTCCACCTTTCTCTCTCTCCTTCCCCCTTTCTCTCTCTCTCCTTCCCCCTTTCTCTCTCTCTCCTTCCCCCTTTCTCTCTCTCTCTCTTTCCCCCTTTCTCTCTCTCTCCTTCCCCCTTTCTCTCTCTCTCTCTCTTTCCCTCCTTTCTCTCTCTCTCCTTCCCCCTTTCTCTCTCCTTCCCCCTTTCTCTCTCTCCTTCCCCCTTTCCCCTTTCTCTCTCTCTCTCCTTCCCCCTTTCTCTCTCTTTCCCCCTTTCTCTCTCTCTCTCCTT